>NW_006921532.1:6915287-7028749 GCF_000340215.1 Pseudocercospora fijiensis CIRAD86
CGACGACTAGGCAAGACGACGACTAGCGCTTCTACTACTAGTAGCAATAATCGCACGAAGCGTCGATAGCGCCTAGGAAGTAAGTCCTATCTATAGCCGGTAGCGTAGCCGGCATTCTTACTATTCTTTTACTAATCCTTCTTTAGCCGTAGCCCTTCGTTAGATTCGGATATATTAGAAGGATACTAAACTCCTAATCCGTAAAGCTCCTTTCTAACGACTTATTCGTAAAATTGCCTAGTATATTATATAGGACCTTCGCTTCTAAGCCTCTATAATAGATACCCTTTAAGAGGCTTTAGAAGCCTACCTTATTTGTATCTACGAATATATATTTCTCTTCTACCTCTTTTCGAACTATACTAATACTATTTTAGCTATTGTCCTTACAGCTATCTACGCGAAGCGTATTACGATTATAGATAAGATTTTAAAGCCCTCGATTAGATTCTAAAAGGCTAGAATGTCTATATTCGAAATAGTACTACTATATAGGATAGATATTATAGTAGGAAGGATGTTCTTAGTGTTATCTATAAGCGTTTTCTATATACGAAATAAGCCGCTATTATACGGCGCTATATACCGCGCTCTAAATACTCCCTAAGTATATATATATATATAGTATAGTATACTTTATTAGCCGTACGGAATAGAAGTCTTCAAAAATCCCGTTAGTACTAAGGAGTAACAACGCCGGCTACGCTACCGGCTACGCTAATAGCTACGCTACTAGGTCTTTTAAAGAACTAGAAGAAGATAGATATTTTAGTTAATTTGTATTAGTTTAGATTTTTATAAAAAGAAAATAGGGAAAAGGAAGGAAGGTTAAAGAGCCTAATACTTATAGTTATAGGCATTATCCCTGTTTTCTAGACTATATTATATACCTGCCTTCGCAACTCTACCTAATACTTACTCTAAATATCCTTATACTCTACCTACTAGAAATTCAACTAGATACCTAGACCTATAGCTGCCTCTATATCTTTTACTATCTTCTATAGGTTAAAGGACTCCTCTATAGCAGCCTCTACATCCTTATATAATACGAAGTTACTACCTACCCTACCCTTTATATCTACTAAATAACTAAGAGTTCTAAGGAACGAACTAGCATTCGGCCTTAGTATAGCGAGTAACTAGTAGAACGTAGTATAGAGCTATTTTATAGCTCTTTTATATACTATACCGATACCGAGGGAAGAGCTATCCTATTACTTAATATTAGAGAATAGTTTAGTAGGAAAGTGTTAGAACTTCTTAAAGAGGGCTTCTAGGGAAATCGATAAGTTCTACCTAGATATAGATAATAATATTCTACCGAGTAGTTAGGGAATTAAATAGCGAGCGAAAGGATGAAATTTATACCTAATAAGTGTAGTTTCTAAACTAAACCATAATAGCTTGTATATATATATGCTCGTAATTAGTTAGTGCCCTTAGCTAATTATCTATAGATTTAGGGTTATATAAGTACCTTCCTACAACTAAAAAATGCCGGCTACGCTACCGGCTATACTCTCGTGTCTTATAAAGGGCTTGCTTCGAGTTACGTATATATTCTTATACTTCTTAGAAACCGATAAATTCTATAATTCGAACTAGCTACTCCTATAGTTGCTTAGCAAACTAACCTAAACCAAACTAGATCTTTAGCTTAGCAAACTAAACTAAACTAAACTAACCCGAACTACTACGGGGTCTAGTCTCGACTCGTACGAGTTCCATACTACTTTAGGTACCGCTACCTAGCTTCCCTATTTTTTATAGTATCCCGTTATACTTCTTAGTAGATATAATATATAGTTTTCGTCCCCGTTGTAATTATACCGTAGTTAACTAAAGCTAAGGCGAATAACGCCGTAGGCTTAGAGCTAGTACTACTATATTAAAAGGGCATATAAGGCTACAGTTATTATTAAGTATATTGTCTCTACGAATACAAAACTAAAGAGCTTACTTACGAGTCGGGTAGAATCGAGTATAACAACGCTTACTAACGATAATAATAGTTATCTTCGGCTACTTCTCCTTACTACCGTAGAGCTTCGTAAAGGCCTTTTCGAAAGACGGTAGTTCTATCTACAGGACTAGTTTATACTAGCCTTCCGAGACGCTATTCCGGTAAATAATAACTTTGTTTAGTAGAGAGCTATTCTTCTTATACTACAAATTTAGACGCTTAATTACCGTTTCTTCGAGCCTATTAGCTGTTTCTTAGCGGCTATCCTACATACAGATCGAGCCTAGCTATTAGAGTACATACTTATTAACGCTAGTAATAAGCGTAGCTATTAATAGCGTACCTTCGAGGAGCCTAGCGACGGGTAGGTAATATTAATACTAAATAGTAGTGTTGTCTCGTTATCGAGCAGTTCACCACTAAAGGCATTTAGTACACAGTACGCTACGCTACTATCCTTTAAGTTAAACTTAAGTACTAGATTACTAATATATATGCCCTATCTAATAGGCTTCTAAAGCTTCGATCCTAGAGAGTAGATAGTATATATACTAAATTTAATATTACTAAATTATTTAATACGAGCGTATAACTACTTATCGGCTTCCGGAATAAATACAAAGAGGAACCTAATACCTATACTCTCCTAGGCCGCTATCGCGAAGATATTAGTATTATATTACGTAGCTAGCGGTTACTAAAGTCGCGATTCTATATAGTAGTAAGGGTCTCTAGTAAGATTTCCTACGTAGGCTTAATACGCTAGCCTATACTAATACTATATAACTTTATATACTTTTTAACTCTCTTAATTAAGTTTTAAGATTACCTAGGTCCCTATATAGCGTATTGCCTCGATTGCCTTTACGGTTAATAATTAAAAACGACTACCTATTAGATTTTCTAGGTCTAGTAAACTTAACGCCCTATAAGTTCTAGGAGCCCTTCTACGGCGTAACAGGTTTCGAATTCGAACTACAGCTTACGTAAAGAGTATCTAGGATATAGTCGGATACTATAATTATACTAGGACCTACCGAGAAGCTAAATAGCCTTATAGAAGTTAACTAAGGATTACTATTAGGATTAGTAAGACAGAAGAGTTATATACTATTCCTAAGTCTAGTACCGGGAGTTCTAGTAACAGATATAGCGTTAAGATTTAAAAATCTAGCTACGAATTTAAGTATCTTAGAAGTCTAGTTGCTACTAAGTAGGCGTCGATAAGGCTAGCTAGGACGGACTATATATAACTTTATAGGCAGATATTAGTAATTAGCGCACGTACCGACGTTAAGTACTAGACGATCTAGGTACCTACTAGTAAGGGCAATTCCGTAGTACTAACGAAAGTAATTATTAACCGTAATCTATCGTAGTATAGTATTTATAGGGTCGATAAAGCAGAATATAACCTAGTTAGTATTACTTAAACGCTAGACCTAATTCTTGTCGGCGACCTTCGTAAAGCCGATAACAGTCCTAATCTTAACTCTAATTAGCTCTTACTAGCTATCTTTTATATCGGCGGTATCGACCTTTAATATACAAAAGAAAGCTTTAAGCTAGTTAAGATTACTAGTACGCGCGTTAGCCTAAAGCTAAAGTAGAAGTCTAGGTTAGTAAAAGGCACTAGCGGTAAGGTTTAAATTAACTAGTAGACGCCGGTTAACTACTAGGCGAATAGAGGAGTAGTAGCCTTGCAGTACTTATAGCCTCCGCCTAAATCGGAAAGCTCCTTTCTAGATAGCTATAGTATAGATAGAATTTGTTTTAGCCTACGTTATAAACGGTATTAGTCTCGTCTAGCGCCCTAGTTTAGACGATGTTTATAAGTAGTAGTATAATTTAGAGTATTAGGCATTTCAAATATTTCTTTAAATATTCTCCTATTCTTTTCTAATATTATACTAAAACTATCGTCTAGGCCCGTCGTAGTACCACAAGCTTAATAAGAGAGTAAATTAGGCTATAAAATTAAAACAATTCTAGGATATCCTATTAAGTAGTCTCCTATTACTAAAATTTACCCTTATCTTCCTAACGGGTAGATAGGGTATTATTTGTTTATATATATTAGTAGATACTAAGATAATATTAATAGAAACTACTATACCGTTACTACTAGACAACTTAGTCCTAAATAAAATTAATATATAGATCGAATACGTACCTCGAATCTAGCGCGAATCTAACGCCGCTTTCTATCTGGAAAGCAAAATACGTTTGATTAAATTTCTCGGCGGTCTCTTAATATAACCTAATAAAAAGTATATCGTTAGAACCGCGCAATCTTATTCTATCTGGTATAAAACTTTCGTATAAATCGAGAACGTATCTCGAATCTAAGACGAATCTAACGCTGCCTTTCTAATCGGAAAGCGGTATACGTTATTTGGATATCTAGGCGGTCTCTAGATGTATTTTAGTTAAAAGTACCTAGTTCGAACCGCGTAATAAGGTTCTATATTCTAACTAGCTCGATACTATCGTACTACGAGCGGATATTATACTACTTGTAATTAGTATTAGCTACGTCAAATACTACGAAAGGGTCTGAGAGAGGTGCTTAGGTTGTTGCCTCGCCCCTCCTAGTACCTAGACATATATAGCAAACCGGGCCTATAGTCTCTAAAAATAGGGGACGTTAGGCTATTCCCTATACCCTAGGAACTCGCTTAGCTAAACTTAAGTTTTCGGATTTTATATATTATAAGTTAAAACCGTCGGTATTATATATAATTATTATTAATATATTGTCTTCTAGACGCGGTAAGGTATAATAGTACCCGCTAAATTCGGATTTACGTATTTCGAGGTATAGTTGTTGCTTATTATTATAGTATCGTAGTATTATCGTTAGTCTTACTAGTATACGTTAGAATTCTCGGTTAGTCCTATAGAGTATCTATACTAATAGTTGCCTATATAGCGATAGCACAATAAGGAACCTAGATATACTCTAAATTACCTTACTCCCTATACTTTATACTATAAGAATTCGAATAGTATTAATAAAGGCCTACTATAGGCGGAAGAGAGGGTTCTAAGAGGGGATTCTTCCCCCTAGTATAGCGCTAGGACTTGTTACTAGAATACAGACACCCTTATTAACCTAGTATAATATACTATTCCTATATTATCCTAATAGAGGTGCTATTATAGTGCGCTATATACTATAGTATAAATTATAAGTAGACTCTTCTAACTACTAAGTATAGCTATATATACTACGATAGGTTATACTACCTATAGAACCTTATACTATTATAGCTAATAGTAGTAGTAATAGTAGTAGTAGTAGTAGTAGTAGTAGTAGTAGTAGTAGTAGTAGTAGTAGTAGTAGTAGTAGTAGTAGTAGTAGTAGTAGTAGTAGTAGTAGTAGTAGTAGTAGTAGTAGTAGTAGTAGTAGTAGTAGTAGTAGTAGTAGTAGTAGTAGTAGTAGTAGTAGTAGTAGTAGTAGTAGTAGTAGTAGTAGTAGTAGTAGTAGTAGGAGTATTAGCCTCCGCTTAGTACTACCTACTAGGAATCTAATTTACTAGTAACATTTAATTTGCTATATAGGCCTCTAACCGTATACTAATTATATAGGTTAACCTACTATTTGTCGAGATATAGTTAATACTATAAGGAGCTATAACTAGCTAGCAATAGTTAATACCTAAATAGTAACTACTCGCCTATCGGATTAAGTATATACGTTATATTCGCGTTAGACTTTGCGATACTCGTTAAATATTATTATAAATCTAAGCGTTTATAGAGGCAAAATATGTAGCTAGAACTAGGCAATAGTTCAGATTAATATACTATTAGTCGAGGTATAGCTCAATTTAATTTACTATATAGTATTATATTTAGTCTAGTAGCTATTAATATACTAGGTATCTATCTTAGATCTTAGGTAGATAAAATATTTAGAAGGTTATAATTGTAACTCTTAAGCCTATAGGTAGCCTATATAGACTAGAATAATCCTTAGGTTGCCTTGTATTCTCCTATATAGAAACCCTTTTTCTTCGGGCCTAGAGGCTAGTAGATAAAGCTTAGGTCCCTTCGTATTAGAATACTAGTTATACTCCTAGTGCTTATTTAATAGGTTTTAAGTTACTATCTATAAGATACTACTAGTATTCCTATAAAGTCGTCTAGTAATATGCTAGCTCTACGTTCTTTAGTACTCCTAATAGTATAAGGTTTTATTCTATTTTTATAATAGACTATTACTAGTATATATTAGTAGGATAACGAGTCGAAGGCTAATTACAAGTATACGAAGATATACCTAGTATATTAGTTTAAGTATTATATATAACGAGATTATAGTAGAGTACTCTATTAGGGTCGAATAAGACATACTAAGTGTATGCGTAGACACATAGCTATACGTTTACGTATATCGGATCGGGAGACCGGCAATCCCGGATACGAAGATTCTATTATGCTAGGATTATATATTACGCTAAGTAAGGATATAATATCTTTGCGCTTTTCTATACGCTCGAACCCTCTTCTTCTTTCTCTACTACAAACTACTCGTACGTATTAGACCTAGAGCCCTCTATATATACCTATACGCATTCCTAATTCGCTTAGTACTAGAATCAATTCTAGTGTTTATATATACATCCGCACAAAGCTATATATATAGCAGTCGACTATACCGTAGGATATTAAGGGCTACGTATTCCCGAGCTCGCTCGTTAACGGTAGCGTAAGTACATTCCTATAGCTATACGTCGCTATATACTAATACGTAAACAGAGCAGCTACCGCAAGTACAAAAAGCGTCTACTTGCTAGCGAGCTAGTCTCTCTACTAATTCTAGATATCGTCGTAAGCATTCTTCTACCCTTACCTATCTATATACTTATATATATAGATATGCCTAAAGAAGAAAGTGCCCGCTATTCGCCTTTTTATAGGTAAGGTCGTTTGTCGTATACCGGCTAGTACTAAAAACTAGAGTCGATTTATCGACGCTACGGAGGATAACGGGTATAGTTATACTATTACATATATCTATATATAGCACTAATCTCTATAGTAATAAGAGTTTAGAGGATATATACGACGAGGAGGGCATATATTATATATAACCTAGCCTTCGCGTATACCTATATATTCTACTAATACTTGCGTAGATAATATACCGCGATATAAGGACACTCGCGACGCATATTTAGTATAGGGTATATATTATCCCCGAATAGATCTACTTATACTTATGCCTTTATAGTATAGCGGCGTCGTCGAAGAGGGACGTAAGGAAGATAGCAAGCGGGATACCGGCGGTCGCTATATCCCGGAAGACAAGTTAAAGCGCTATATAGGTATAGCTATACCTATATATTTGCCTATTAATTCCTATTAACGAGCCTTAGAATTCTACGACCGCCTCTAGGAGATATACGAGGACGAGGCGCGAGAGTATACGTAAGTCTACGATTATAGATATGCGTATTCTAACACCTATCTAGTAAGGGTCCCTCTAAGGCGACCTCGAAGAAGGCCGATATAGGTAGCGACGAGACTAGCGACGAGGGCAGCGACGAGACTAGCGTCGAGGCTAGCGACGCGGCTAGCGACTAGACTAAGAACGAGGCTAAGAGCGAGGCTAAGAACGAGGCTAAAAGCAAGGCCAAGAACGAGGCTAAAAACAAGGCTAAGAATAAGGCGAAAAGCAAGGCTACCGATATAGCTACCGATAAGCCCTCTACTAAAGGTCCTAAGACCCCGACTATAGTTATTAAGTCGTCTATAGAGGACGAGGACGAGGACGAGGAAATGGATTCTAGGTCTAAGTAAGGGTATATGCTTAGATATAGTTATAGAGACTTGTCGCCGCTAATATATATAGCAAATTCGAGCTTATACTTACCTCGAAGTCTAGCAGGGTAAGCATAAGGCTAGCCTTATCTATGCTTATACTAATGCGCGTAGGTTAATAGGACGCTTACGAACAACGACTTTAAAAGGCGCTTCCCTAATATAGCCGTACCCTATAATACTTATAAGGCTGCCGGTGCGAAGACGAGTATACCTATCTATCCGTTTTAGTCTATTAGTATACTAACGGATATATAGACTGCAAATGGGGTAACTATACCTACGAGAATATAAAGGCATACGTACTCTAATCTATAGCTATACCTACGCGTATAGACAAGAGTACCGTAGGGCTCGTACCGGGAAAAGGGATTCGTTAGGGAATTAGATAGCTATACGCATACGACCGGTTATAGCTATAGCTCGCGCCTTGATTTAGCTTTACGCTAGCTAATGTTTGGCTTAGCGGCGGGAAGAGTATATAGATTAACATCCTATAGCGTTTAGTATAGAGTGATTTATATACAGACCTATGCGCTAACCTATACGTATAGCAAGGTTTATACTACTGCTTATAGTATAGCTCGTATATAGAGGCATAGCTTACGTTATACTATTTTCTGCAACTTTTTTTAATCGCTAAGACGTACTTTAGCTAGCGTCGACCGAGCTACCGGCGGGTAGCGGGAGTTTTATATATACGGCTATTGCTATACTTATACGTCTAGCTATAGCTCTGTTTACTCGATACCCTCTCTAACCTTATATATATATTAATAGAAATATTATCTCTAATATAATTATTATAGTTAAAGCTTAGTTTTGTCCTACTTTATTATCCCTTTACGCATACCTATGTACTAGCGATTAGGCACTCCCTATTCTATGCGAGAAACTATATAGGTATGCACATATCTCCTGCTATAGATATGCGCCCCTTCTTCCGTTTTAGTAATAAAGGCTTAGTATTATTTTATATTAGTATAAGATTATTACGCTAGTGTAATATAAAGTAAATAGTTTAACTTGTTTACCTATATAGTAGAAGACCCTATATATATATAGCTAAAAAGATCTTTTTATTTTTATATTTATACTTGTTAATAATACTCTATAGCTATTACATTTTATGTTATTACGATATCGCTCTCTCTCTAAATTTTCTCGTTATATATATATTAATAGAAATGTTATCTCTAATATAATTATTATAGTTAAAGCTTAGTTTTGTCCTACTTTATTATCCCTTTACGTATTATTCTATATAAGACACTATATAGGTATGCACATATCTCACGCTATAGATATGCGTCTGTTCTTCCGTTTTAGTAATAAAGGCTTAGTATTATTTTATATTAGTATAAGATTATTACGCTAGTGTAATATAAAGTAAATAGTTTAACTTGTTTGCCTATATAGTAGAAGACCCTATATATATATAGCTAAAAAGATCTTTTTATTTTTTTAGATCTATACTTATTAATAATACTCTATAGCTATTATATTTTATATTATTACGATATCGCTCTCTCTCTAAATCTTCTCGTTATATATATATTAATAGAGATATTATCTCTAATATAATTATTATAGTTAAAGCTTAGTTTTATCCTACTTTATTATCCCTTTACGTATTATTCTATATAAGACACTACATAGGTATGCACATATCTCACGCTACAGATATGCGTCTGTTCTTCCGTTTTAGTAATAAAGGCTTAGTATTATTTTATATTAGTATAAGATTATTACGCTAGTGTAATATAAAGTAAATAGTTTAACTTGTTTGCCTATATAGTAGAAGACCCTATATATATATATAGCTAAAAAGATCTTTTTATTTTTTTAGATCTATACTTATTAATAATACTCTATAGCTATTACATTTTACGTTATTACGATATCGCTCTCTCTCTAAATTTTCTCGTTATATATATTAATACAAATATTACTTATCTCTACTACTATTATTCTAGTTACTACCTCTATTCTGTATACGGCTGCGTATAGGTATGCGCATACCTTACGCTTTAGGCATGCGCCTACATTTCCTTTTAGTAATAAAGGCTTAATATTATTTCAATATTAGGGTAATTTTAGCCTAGTTTATCTACCCTTTAAACATACCTATACGCTTACGATAAGGCTCTCCCTCGAGTTATGCCTGTATATATATGCTCGACTATGTCTATATACGTAATATATGCTAAAAAGATGTTAATATAACCTATATATATAGCTATCTCCGACCCTCTCTTAACTAGCGAGCTATCTCGTCGTATACCCGTAGCTGCGCCCGTAGATACTCCGCCTATAAACTAGCGATCTCTGCTAGTATTAGCGGATATATTAAGGTAGGTTGTATAACCGGAGGCATTAAGGAAGGCATTATCGCGGCTATTAGTATAGCTATTAGGGGCTGCATTAGCTATCCTATCGGTAGCTATATTAGCTGTCCTATCGGTAGCTGCATTAGCTATCCTATCGGTAGCTGCATTAGCTGTCCTATCGGTAGCTGCATTAGCTGTCCTATCGGTAGCTATATTAGCTGTCCTATCAGTAGCTGCATTAGCTATCCTATTAGTAGCTATATTAGCGGCATTGTTAGTAGCTATATTAGCTATCTAATTATCGGCTAGTTATAGCTAGGGACAATTCGGGTTTAATCTTAAAGTTAAATCCCGTCTTAAGACATATCTATAGGCGTACCTATAGGCGTTCTAATACAGCTAGGTCCTAATATAGCGGTGTTAGTAACTAATCTCTAGTTTCCCCTTTCTCTAGGCGTAGGAACGCGTAAAGGTAGAGGTATACTTTCCGTACTCGCTCGCTTTCGTCGCCGGCTAGTAATCTCTAGTTTAGGATCTCGGATAGGGATTATATATAGGCGAATCCCGGGTAGTAGGCTTAGGCGTTGTAACGGTCGTAGGGCGGGCGTAGGGCTTAGACTTCCGGTTAGGCGTTATAACGGTCGTAGATATAGCGGTAGGCTAGGCTCGATATCCTATAATTGTAAACGTGTTTCCTATTCTAGGAGGGTCCTCCGGGTAGGAATTGTTCTAACCTAAGCTCTAGCGGCGCGATGCGCATTATTAACCCTAGTAGTACGCTTATCCTTACTATTACTCCTATGCTTATAGAGATTGCTAGAGGCCTGCTCTTAGTACGCTAGCCTTACAGCCTTTTCCTGTTTATATCTAGTCTTCTTTACAACTACGGCTATTAGTACGGGCATAAATCTGCTAATAGGTAGCTCTTACCTTGCTTCTATAGTGCCCTCTCGTATCTAGACTAGATAGAGACATTTACTAACGTATGCTTTACGCGGTAGTCGGTCTAACCCTAGAACTAATCGACATCGCGTATATCTATAGTCGTAGCTCTAGAAATACCTATTATTAAAGGTAGGTCGGTTCCGAATAAGTATAACTTATATCCCGTCTGTTCGTTAGTATTTGTATCCGCCCGTCTACTTCTATATATGTCCTTGTTTATAAGCGTATACTCGGGGTTAAGCGCGGCTATAATAATATCGTTTTTCTTATTCGTCGCCTAGTTATAGAGATCTTTGTTCCGGGACCCTATATACATTAGCGAATGTCTATAGCTATATATATAGACGTACGTTAGAGGATGCCGATAATCGTATAGTACTCTTACCTACTCGGAGCGTCGATAAGGGATAGTATATCTTCTCGCTCTTTTATAGTAACCCTACTACGCTATTTGCTTATAACCTTATCTACGTTCCTAATAAAGTGTATACGATAGAGCATAAGTATATACTATAGGTAATACTCTGCTATATAGAAGGGGTCGATTTCGTATAGGTAGAGACTAAGGCCTATAGGTTAGTATAGGTACGGGCATAGGCTAGGGCATAGATACTAGCATATTGGTACCCGAGCTAATCGACTGCGACATAGTGCTACCCGTCCGTATCCCCGTAGATATATACCTACCTATATCTGCCTATACCTACGATAGCCGCTAAGGTCGTAAATAGGCGCTTCTATACGAGATAATATATCTAATTAGTATTCTTCTCGTTACAGATAACCCGAGCTAAGGTAAAGACTATCTTATTAGCAGGTATATAGCTATAGGTTAGCCTATATATACGCTTTCTATTCTGACCTAACTTAACCGCAAAGATAACCTCGTTTGTGTTAGATCCTACGATACGTTTATAGGATATATCGACGTCGAATAACTAGAGAGACGTAAAGATCTCTGCTTGTTCCCTATAAAAGTATACTACTATCTATATGCCTATAGGGGAGATATATACGTCTTAGATATATTGCTACTAAATTAGCGTATATTAGCATCTATAGCTATAGATAAGGACGTATAGTCTTCGGGTTGAGTTTCTGCTATTTGTATACCTATTCTACTACGTTAATATCGCGAAGGTAACTATACTCCGTATACTTAAGCTTTACTATTATCGCGGTTAAGCGCGAAGTATTGTTTAAAGCAATATAGAGCTTAGCAAGTAATAGTACCCCTTTTTTATTAAGGAACTGCTATAATATCGGATAGACCTAGAATCGGGCTAAGGACTACGTAAGCGGAAGTCTATAGGTATAGCTATATATATACCCGTTGTTAGGTCCGGCGAAATGCACTTCTTAATTAATTCCTTTAGCTCTTCCTCGATAAGAGTAGGGACTTTCGTCGGAGGGGGTAGTATATACGTATATTTGCCCCGAGATACGATTATTATATAGGGCGTCCTTATAGGATCGCGCGGGACGATAAAATCGAACTTAACCTTACACTCTTACGTAACGAGCTTGCCCTGCCCTTATAGGTAATCGACTTCTACGCGGTATTAGCTAATCTATGCCTATAGGTCTAGACGTACCTACGGTATGTCGTATAAACTACCTTTGTCGGCTTAACAACCGTATAAACGTTAGTCGGACCTGCTAGTAGATTTTGGAAGAAGTCTTTAAGTATATCGATTAACTATTTCCCTTCTTTTAGAATAACTTAGTAGAAGCATAATAGTCGTAGGTATATATAGTAGTTAGTATATACGAGTAAGTACTAGTAATAACTAGCTAGCGTCTATACAGTTAGCTATAGATATGCCTATATATATAACTAATTACTTATAGGCGTCTCTGCCTCCTCGTACGTTAAACTATAATCTTCGCGTTAATCGTCGTAGGCTTTTCTCGACCGGAATCTTGCTTGTGCTATATACTAAAGCCTATGCCCGTAGGTTAGTACTCGGTAAACTATCTAACTACGGATATATATACGTATGTAAGTTCTCTACCTAGTATTGCGTCTCTTCTCCTCTTAGTACGAATATCCTTACGAGCGGAGGTATAGAATTAACCCTCTAGTTTAGGTACTCGTCCGTAAGGCGATAGTACGTAGCGCCCTCCCGGAGATATAAGCAAGTATATTAATATATCTTAATACCGCTACAATTCTTCCGTACCCGAATATAGGATACGCTATTAAAGTACGACGCTTTAGTTTCTTTCGAGGAATAGGGCTACCTTGCCCTATATTGTATCTAATATATATTAGTATATATATAACAATATACACGCCTATATATACTCTATATTTAAGAACGGCTAGAATCTTTATAACGTTCTCTAGGATAAGATCGGTATAGTTATAGTAATCCGCAAGTAGAACGACATATATATAGCTATAGTTATAACTACTTAGGTATTCTAGTATCGTAGTAATATGTTCGATATACTTAATAGAAAGCGGGGCATATATAGCATTTGTAATAAGGGTAGGCCCGGGTCGAGGAAGTAGCTAAGTCTTATTAGAAAGTATAGACATACTATTAGCTATAGCTAAGCCTATAATGTTGCTTTCTAGCTGCTTATCTTCTATAGCCTCTAAGGCGATACGATCTTCTTCCGCAAGTATTCCTAACGTAAAGACATTAGAGGCCTATATCTCGGTAAGCTAAAGGGTATATATATCTATATACTATTAGAGGCTACACGTAATTAGTATGTAACTAGCTCGAGTGAAGCTAGGGTCTTAGTGCCTTAGGCAGGGCTTAGCGCTTAGCGTTAGGTTAACTAGCCTGCCTTCCTCCTTCTCCTCCTAGTTCTCTATCGAATACTACTCGTACCTACTACTACCCTATCTACCTACTAATAAACCCTTCTTATATAGTATTCGATCTACCCTTTAAGGGCAGTAGCTAGATAGTCCTTATTTCAAGCTTTTAGCGGTATAGCTACGAACAAGACTAATCTAACTATATTGCGCCTAAAGAACGGGACCTATACGTACTATTCTATTAAAACAACCGTACTAACTGTTAAGCAAGGCCTTCTATACGGCCTATTATACTAAGTCAAGTATACTAGACCGATATCTACTAATTCCGCTATATCCGTATCTTAGGGGCTAACAATACATTATTAGTATCGCCCCTTATAATAGCCGGTTTATTACGAAACAATAACCGTGCTGCCGCTAGCAGCGCTAGCAATAACAATACTAGTAGCACAGTGCCTACCGAAGTACCTACTAAAGTGCCTACTAAAGCACCTACTAAAGAGCCTACTACTAGGCCTGCCGAAGAACCTATAGTTCTAGGCAATAATCTAGAATTGCCTATTAACGACATTCTTAACAATATTGTTAATCGACGATGTAGCTAACTAGCCTTCGGGCCCTAACTAGTAGGGAGACTTTAAGAAGCTACTCAAAACAGGCTTACTGCCCTACGTTAAGAGTAGTAGCTAAAAGATAACCTCCTCGAGCTTCGCCGCCTTTAGGGGGCCCTAACAACTAATACTAAGCCGATAGCAGGGCCTTCTTTACTACCCGTTATAGTCTAAAAGAAGGATACTAAACTTAAGGACTGTACCGTATTTAATAGCTCTAGCCGAAAGTGTGAGAAGGGTTATATTAGCAGGTAGATAGGGTAGTGGTAGGTACGAGTAGTATTCGATAAGGAGCTAGAAGGAGAGGGAGGAAGGTAGGCAAGTTGGCCTACTGCTAAGCGCTAAGCCCTGCCTAAGGTATCGAGACCCTAGCTTCACTCGAGCCCGGTTATATACCAATCACGTATAACCTCTTTAGTCCTAATATACGCTTCCCTTCTAAAGGCCGCGCCCTCGTAGCCGGTCTTTGTTCTAGCCTTAACCTCTATTGCTACTAACTTAGCAGGTCTAATAAGCCGCTTAGTCCGCGCTAAATCGAACGCACAACTACCGATTATGTAACTATATCAAACTTTACCTCTAATAATACAATGTACAACTCCAACTGCGCTATCTCTATATACAATGAACTATAAAGTAATATATATCTATAAGAATTAAGAGCCATCGACTAATTACAATACGAGCGCGTCTTCCCTACTGTAATAGGTAGACGTACGAGGTATTGCAGCACTGCCTCCGTTCTAAGTAATGTCGTACGAGTTCTTTGCGTCTACTCTAACAGACCTAGAAATGTCCGCTCCGAGGGTTTATCCGTTCCGAGGGTTGTTCTTATTATTATAAGGGCTATTATTTACTGTCGTAGTTTCGCTAGCCTAAATTGGTTAGGTTTGGCAGCCTTTAAGTGTTAACCAATTATATCTTTTTAAAAAACTTAGTTCTTCTAGTTTCTATAGGTAAAGGCTATTATAAGTATAGTAGTAGAGGTTCGCCTCGCTTAAAGGGTCGGAAAGATCGAGGAGTAACCTATTGTCCGTAAGATCGACCCTAGCTAGCTTAGCTCTATAGTTTTGCCCTTAGTTAGTCTATTAGTCGCTTAATCTTTTAACTTAGTTAAAGTTTTAACTTGGCCTCAAAGTTTTAATTAAACCTTTAACAGGCTTAAGGCTTTAATCAAAGTTTTGATTAAGGGTGCCTTAGGCTCGTAGTGTAGGTAAGGTTGTGTCTATAGGCGCAGCGATAATAGCAAGTAATATTGACAATAGTAGCGCTAGTCGTCTTAGCGCTAACTTTACCTTGCTTTCGATTTCCTTCTTCGACTAATAATACACTCGGCAACACCGTTACTAATATAGCTATATCCTTCCTTTCTTAAATAGTAACACACTCCGCAACACCGTTACTAACATAGCCGCGCCGGCCGCGCCGTTACAAGCGCGACGCCGTCCTTGCCGACCGCCTAGGCCCCGAGGCCTCGACAGAATAAAGGAGCAAGAGGGGGACCTATAGGGCGCGTTAGTAAAGAGGTGGATTCCTTAGAAGAGTATGCGATTAATTGACGCGTCGTAGCGTGCTTGTTAACACTCGGTGCGCGTTTACTATAGTAGTGTAGTCTTATTGTCTCTCGTTACTAACAATTGCTTGTAGCTAATTAGTTAGCTAATAGTACCCCGGGGGTAGCATTAATCCTAGGCCTTAATAGTGACATTATAAGCTTTTAGTCTTCTTCTTGTTCTTTACACTAGTCTAATACTTATCTAACAACTCAGTTATGTCTTTAAAAGAGTCTTTAGCTTCCTACGAGTCCTATTTAGGTGAATAGCCTTGCTATCTTAGTAGGTACTCCTTCTTGCCTTGCCTAGTACGATGCTATAGGATACGTTCTACAGACTACAGCTCTTTACTATTAGCTAAGACTTCTTCTAACTTAGTAGGCGCTTTATCGCCTTCGCGCTAGTAGTATAGTTTAAGGAGGGAGATATAGAAGGTGTTATAGATAGTGTAATAGGGTAGAAGCTATAACTAGTAGGCCTAGCTATTGCCCTTCGGTTCTCGGATGCGAAATAGGCTAATGTATCTTAGTGCGAGCTTAGGCCTTGTTTTGCCGTTAGGTAATAGGTGCTTGCGGATACAGAGGTTCTTAGTACTTAGCATAACTATATCGCCTTATTTGAAGGTTATCGGCGTATAGTGCTTGTCGTAGTAGGTCTTTTAGTACTCTTAAGCCTTTGTCAACTTCTCGGCCATCTCGGTATAGATTTCTCGCATCTTCTAGATACGTTCTATTGCCGCTAGTGTCTCTAGTACTTAACGCGCTTCTCTTTCCTTGCGCTCGGCCTCGAGCGAGGTAAATAGATCTTATAGCAACGCGGCGTTTTGACCTATTATAGCTATATATAGTAAAACCTTAGTTAATAAGTATATACTGTTGTTGTATACGAATTCTATAGGCTGTAGGAGATTGACCTAATCCTTAGGATTCTCGTTAATGTAACTACGCAGGTACTGCTATAGGGTGGCATTCTGCCTCTCTATTTAACCGTTAGTCTATAGATAGAAGGCTGTTAATAGCCGATGCTTCAGTCTTAGCTATAGGCATATTTCGCTCTAATAGTGCGATATGAATGTCGTGCCCCTATCGGAGACTATCCCCTTAGGGGTTCCCTAATAGGTATAGAAGATGTTAGTCTATAGCGCCTCTACTATATTAATAGCAGTCCAATCCTTACGCGCCGGGATGTATCGAGCGCCTTTAGTGAATCGATCTACTATAACAAGGATAGCATTATATACATCCTTGCTGCCCCTACGATTAGTAGGAGGAAGGCCTATAATAAAGTCTATTATAAGCTTAGCAAATGGTTTCTTTAGAATAGGGAGCGAGGACAACTCGCCGAACGGTAAGTGCTTCGGTGCTTTAACTCGCTAGTATACTATATAGGTCTGTATATACTCCTTTATATGCCGCTTACTATTTAGCTAGTAGTATGTGCGCGATAGTAACTCGTACGACCTCTCTATGCTATAGTGACTAGCGAGCTTACTATTATAGTGCCTCTTTAAAAGCTCTTATCGGATCGATTATTTAGCGGGGATATAGTATCTGCCCTTGAACTTTAAGTAACCTTTATCGTCGATCGACTAGTTGTTACTCTTGCTAGATCGAGTCGCCCGTCTACTTACAAGCTTATTAATGCGCTCGATAGCAAAGGCGTCCCTCTACTAAGCACGCAACAGCTTATCTATAAACGATTAACTATCCCTATTTGTAAGGTCGTTTAATAGCATCCGTGCTATCGAACGAGGTACGTATTATATGCATCTAATAGCACTAGTAGCCGGAACTACTGCAACCTCTTCTATAGTGCTATCGCTGTATAGGCTATTACTATAGATAGCAATGTCTTTAATCGAGTTATTATAGCTCGAGCGATCTACGTCCTTTCTTTTAACGTATACTAGAAGAACGACAACTCCGCTATAGTATTTGTTGTCGCCGCGGGGTCCGGAAGTCCGCTTATCCTACGCTTGCTTATTAATAATACGGGCTATAGCAATCTTATACTATAGGGTTGGAAACAAAGAATTAATGTATTAGGTCTCGCTGTCGTAATTAGGTCGCCTCGATAGGCTATCGGTAGGGTTACTTACGCCTAGCCGGTATAATATATCAAAATCAAACCTAGCGAGGTAGACGGCCTATCTAGCCTATCGACCTATAACCCTAGTAACCTTAGTAATACTACGGAGGTTGTTATAGTCTGTATAGACCTAAATGGTGTGCTATGCACTATCGAGATAGTGCCTCTAATGCTTAAAGGCCTCGACAATAGCTAGGAGCTCTTGCTCGTAGGTCTCGTAGCGACGCTCTATATCGATTATCTTTTGTAAAAAGAAGGCAATCGGGTGCTAGTAATAGTCCTTATCTGATTGCTGTAACATAATAGCCGATATAGCGAACTGTAAAGCGTTAGTCTTAATACGGATCTGCTTGCTTAGTATAAAATAGTATAGCAAGGGGACATTAGTAAAGCGTTGCTTTAGGCCGTTAAAAGCGGCTTGTACCCTGTTAGTCTATTTAAACTCCCTAGTTAGGTTAGCCTTAGTTTTAGTAAGCTCAGTTAGGGGCATTATATGCCGTAAATAGCCCTTAATAAAGCGGCGGTAGAAATTAGCGAAGCCGAGGAACGATTGAAGTTCCTTAATAGACGTAGGAACAGGCCATTTAGTAATAGTTTTAATCCGATTAGGATTAGCCTTAATACCCTTAGTTAAAATGAGGAAGCTAAGGAATAATACCTCTTTAGTAGCGAAGGTGCATTTAGAAGGTTTGCAATATAGTCTATAGGCTCGTAGGCGGTCGAGGACCTTGCGTACTACGGCCTAGTGTTCTGCAATATTAGGTAAATGTGTGTAAACTAGGATGTTATCTAGGTAAACTATATAGAGATAGTCTAATAGGCCCGAAAGGGCCCGATTAATATAGGACTAGAATGTAGTAGGGGCATTAGCTAGCCTAAATAGCATAACTAAGTACTCGAAATAGCTATAACGAGTGCGAAAGGCTGTCTTCTATTCATCGCCCTTACGAATACGGATGCGGTAATAGGCGTCCTTAATGTCTAATATAGTATAGTAGTAGGTACTAGAAAGGCGATCGAGGGTCTTATTAATAAGCGGAAGTAGACAGCGGTCTTTAATAGTAATAGTATTAAGTCTACGGTAATCAACGTATAACCGTAGGCTACTATCCTTCTTTAGAACAAATAGGATTGGTGCACTAGTAGGGCTGTTACTGTACCGAATGCGACTATTAGCTAGGTTTTCCTCTAGGTACTTACGTAGTATAGCAAGCTCTCGCTTACTAAGGTTGTAGAGGGGGCTAAAAGGAACCTCCTTGCCCTCTATAATGTCAATCTTATAGTCTGTCTCTTTAAACATAGGCAATGTCGATGCTAAGTAGTGTTTGAACATATTAATATAGGTCTCTCGAATAGGTTCTAGTATACGCCTAAGTTGTTTAGGATCTATGCTATTAGGGGGCACTAGTTTATCGTTATCGCTACTAAGCAGGTCGGTAGTCGGATTAGCTAAGGTAGGTGTTAGGTTGCTAATAAATAGGACCCTAATATCATTAGGACACTCGCTAACATTAATGTGTTTAATGTCCTCTTTCCTAGCGATTCTAAATCGCTACTTCTAGAGGCCCAGGTCTACAGCTATAGCGTAGTACTTGAGAACAGGGTTGCTAATAATAATATCGGATAGGAGGCTATCTATGTCTACTGCGTAGGTAGTAAAGTCTAATAAGCGCTCATTTCCGAGGTCGTCCTTTAGAGCTATAGGAATATAGTAGGCCCTATAGGTTAAGTGCCGAGCGTTATTAAACTAAGCAAGGGTTAGCAGGTTAGTCTTCGGCAGTTATCGAAGGTCTAATTGCTTGGCTAGGCGATGGCTAATAAGGGCACTAACTGAATTTCCTAGATCTAGTATAACCTTAGTTTGATAGGTAGTGCCCTTCGTATCCCACACAAGGCAGGAGCGTATTATAGCTAGCACAATATCGATAGTCTTACGCCGCACAAGGCTAACAGTTAGTGCAGCGCTTACTCTTTTTTCGAAGGTTAGCCTATAGGGGTAGCGTTAGCTACTAAGAGGTGCTTTCGGTGTTTAGCGGAAGTACGATTAATTCGGGCCTAGTCCTTAGGTTTGTCGTATTAGCCTAGTAGATAGCTAGTGCTATTACAATTAAAGCACTTCAATCCGGTTAGTAGACTACCGTAGCTATTATTGTTAGTTGAGCGGTTAGTACTATAGGGATACGAGCCCCTTCTACGGCCCCTATCGCGGCCTCCTCTATATAGCCGCCGGCTACGGCCTCTTCTACGGTCGTTGTTACTATTCCTACTGTTAGTATTGTTGTCCTAGTAGGAACCTTAGTTTCCTCCGCGGCTACGGTTGCTACGGTTAGTGCTAGTTAGTCGGATCCTTAATTCTAGTCGTTATTAGAGCTAAACAGCTCGTTCGGCTGTTTCTACTTCGACTATAAATTAAATGCGTATTAGATTGGCTTGTTCGAACACACGGCGACGGTCCAATTCGAGGATAAGCTCCTATCTAAGTTTTAGGCGTATCTCGGAGATCTATATAGAATTAGTCTTAGGCGGAAGGTCGTCTTTAAGGGTTTTTAAATAGGCTTTAAATAAGCGAGCCGATTGATTAGTCTTTTGTTTAGCTCGAAGATACAGGTCCTAAGCATGTTATTGCCTTAGTATAGGGTTTCTAAGGGTATCTAGCATAATAGTTTTATAGGTCTACTACTAAATAGCGGTCTAGTCGTCGAGGGAGTCGAAATAGTTATCCTATATGCGCTTTAGGTCGCTATTGATGTACTATATAGCGTGTACGACTAAGGAATAGTCGTCTAGTAGCGCTCTTAGTACATTGCGCTAGTTGAGTTTATAGTTACGAATGTAGTCGTTGTACTGCTTTCGACTAGAGCCGTTAAATACGGTATAGTCCTTAAGTTTAGCATCCTTCTTTTAGATAGGTAGTAAAGAAGGTCCTGCTGCTAGCTTAGCAGTAGTTGTTAGAGATTCCTAGAGGCGGCGAATCTCGAGAAGGTTATCCTTTAGCTATTGTTCTTAACGCAAGGCAGTAAGCCTGTTTTAGGTAGCTTCTTAAAGCCTCGCTACTAGCTAGGGGCTAAAGGCCGGTTAGCTATATCGACGGTTAACAATATTGTTAAGAATGTCGTCGACAGGTAGTTCTAAGTCGTTACCTAGAATTATAGGTTCTTCTTTAGCAGGTCCTATAGTAGGCTCTTCGGTAGGAGGCACTCTAGTAGGTGCTTTAGTAGGCCCTTTAGTAGGCACTGTGCTACTAGCGTTGTCGTTGCTAGCGCTGCTAGCGGCAGCACGGTTGTTGTTGCTTCGTAATAAGCCGGCTATTATAGTAGGGGGTAACACTAATAATGTATTGTTAGCCCCTAAGATACGGATGTAGCGGAATTAGTAGATATTAGTCTAGTACGATTAACTTAGTATAGTAGGCCGTATAGAAGGCCTTGCTTGATAATTAGTACGGTTGTTTCGATAGAATAGTACGTGTAAGTCCCGTTCTTCGGGCGCAATATAGTTAGATTAGTCTTGTTCGTAGCTATACCGCTAAAAGCTTGAAATAAGGACTATCTAGCTGCTACCCTTAAAGGGTAGATCGAATACTATATAAGAAGGGTTATATTAGCAGGTAGATAGGGTAGTGGTGGGTACGAGTAGTATTCGATAAGGAGCTAGAAGGAGAGGGAGGAAGGCAGGCAAGTTGGCCTACTGCTAAGCGCCAAGCCCTGCCTGAGGCATCGAGACCCTAGCTTTACTCGAGCCCGGTTACATACCAATTACGTGTAACCTCTTTAGTCCTAACAGAAAGCAATACAACGACTATATTCGTAACTATAAGCTTAACTAGCGAAACGCACCTAGGGCTCTTCCGGACGATTACTCGTTAGTCGTCTATGCTATATAATATATTAATAGAGACCTAAAACGTACCTAGGATAACCATTTCGACTCCCTTACTAATTAGACCGCTGTTTAGTAGCAAACCTATAAAACTATTATACTAGACACCCTTAGAAACCCTATACTAAGGCAATAACATACTTAGGACTAGTACCTTCGAGCTAAGCAAAAGACTAATTAATCGGCCCGCTTATTCGAGGCCTATTTAAAAACCCTTAAAGATAACCTTCCGCCTAAGACTAATTCTATATAGATCTCCGAGATACGCCTAAAACTTAGATAGGAACTTATCCTCGAATTAGACCGTCGCCGTATATTCGAACAAGCTAATCTAATACGTATTTAATTTATAGTCGAAGTAGAAACAGCCGAACGGGCTATTTAGCTCTAATAACGACTAGAATCGAGGATCCGACTAGCTAGTACTAACTGTAGTAACCGTAGCCGCGGAGGAAACTAAGGTTCCTACTATAACAACAATGCTAACAATAGGAATAGTAACGACCGTAGAAGAGGCCGTAGCCGACGGCTATATAGAGGAGGCCGCGATAGGGGCCGTAGAAGGGGCTCGTATCCCTATAGTACTAATCGCTTAACTAACAATAGTAGCAATAGCGGCTATAGCAACCTTCTAACTAGATTAAAGTGCTTCAATTGTAATAGCACTAGCTATCTACTAGGCTAATGCGACAAACCTAAGGACTAGGCCCGAATCGACTATGCTACCGCTAAGTACTATAAGCATCTTTTAGCCGCTAATACTACCCCTATCGGTCCTTCGAAAAAAGAGTAAGCGCCGTACTAACTGTTAGCCTTATACGGCGTAAAACTATCGACATTGTACTAGCTATTATACGTACCTGTCTTATATAGGATATATATAGAGACAACTATAAGACTAAGGTTATACTAGATCTAGGAAATTCAGTTAGTGCCCTTATTAGCTATCGCCTAGCTAAGCAATTAGACCTCCGACAATTGCCTAGAACTAACATACTAACCCTTGCTTAGTTTAATAACGCTCGGCACTAGACCTATAGGGCCTACTATGTTCCTATAGTTCTAAAGGACGACCTCGGAAATAAACGCCTACTAGACTTTACTGCCTACGTAGTAGATATAGACAACCTATATAGGGGAGCTACTATTGTTATTAGCAACCCTATTCTTAAGCACTATACTATAGTTATAGACTTAGGCAGTTAATAATAGCGATTTAGAATCGCTAGGAGAGAGGACATTAAATATATCGATATTAGCGAGTATTCTAATAATATTAGGGTCCTGTTTATTAGCAACCTAATACCTGCCTTAGCTAATCCGATAGCTAATCTTCTCGGTAGAGATAACGATAAACCTATACCCCCTAATAGCATAGACCCTAATTAGCTCTCTCGTATACTAGTGCCTATTCGAGAAACCTATATTAATGTATTTAAACACTACTTAGCGTCGACATTGCCTATATTCAAAGAGACGGACTATAAGATTGACATTATAGAGGGCAAAGAGGTTCCTTTTAGCCCCCTCTACAACCTTAGTAAGCGAGAGCTTACTATATTGCGTAAGTACTTAGAGGAAAACCTAGCTAATAGCCGTATTCGGTATAGTAACAGCCCTACTAGTATACTAATCCTGTTTGTTCTAAAGAAGGATAGTAGCCTACGGTTATACGTTAATTACCGTAGACTTAATACTGTTACTATTAAAGACCGCTATCCACTTCCGCTTATTAATAAGACCCTCGATCGCCTTTCTAGGGCCTACTTTTATACTATACTAGATATTAAGGATGCGTACTATCGTATCTGTATTCGTAAGGGCGACGAATAGAAGACGGCCTTCCGCACTCGCTATAGCTATTTCGAGTACTTAGTTATGCTATTCGGCTTAGCTAATGCCCCTACAATATTCTAGTCCTATATTAATCGGGCCCTTTCGGGCCTATTAGACTATCTCTATGTGGTTTACCTAGATAACATCCTAGTGAAGGACGGAAACTAATACTACTACTACTACGTGTAGTAATAGTATAGGCTACCGAGGGTAATATAACCTATAGCAATATAGGCAGCTATGTTTAGCAAGATAGGATAACGAGACTATCGCTTAGGCTAATAACTAGAGCCCTATAATATAGGCATTGTAGAAGTGTGATATAAACAATGTACTATACGAGGTTGATAATCTGTCTACTCTATAGAAGGAGGCCTCTTATATAGGCTCAAAACTAGCCTATAGGTATAGGGCCGGTTACTAGCTAATATCCCTCCCTTTCTTCGTGTCTAACTAGACACGCTTTATATTGCGCGCTTAAAACAAATATATATATATCCTTAGCGCTCTTAGCTAAGGCTATTTTTAGAACTCCGTAATAATACCCCCGGGGTAGCATTCATCCTAGATACTATAATTATGTAAAAACAACTTCCTAAGCAACACTATATAGACTTACTGTTGCTTTAACGCGCCGTAATCCTTACTAGCAATAACCTTATCTACTAGTCGGCTCTCGAAATCTCCTCCGTACACGTTAAAGCTATTAGTACCGAAGTACTATCCCTTATAGAGAGCTTAATTAACGAGGAGGTTAGTAGCCTTTTCCGTCGCAGCTTTCTCCTAATTATATAGATACTCCTTAAGTCCTTCGTTATTAAGCTAGAGGATCTGTTTAACTTCGTTCTAAACAACGTAACTTAACTAAGGAATCCTACTAACTAGGGCGTCGGAGATATAGCCGAGGCCTTCGACTAAGATAGCTATAGGGAAAGCGAATAGTATGAAGGAGTTAGAGGCTAGGAGGGCGGTTAGATTGCGGTACGCTTTAGCAACCTAAGAGACTGTTAAGTTCTCGTAGCCCTTAACCTTAGTACCGTTAATAACGCGAGAGTAGCCTAGGTTAATTAATATACGGTTGCTCTTAGTCTTTAGATTACTATATAGTAGGTATAGCATCTAAATAGAGACCTCGTACTCCTTTAGGGGGTTAAGGATCCACTCCGCTTTACGCCTCTTACTATTAGGCTAACTATCGAATATATAGTCGAGGTCGTCGTCGGTAAGGTACTTATTAGTAAGCTTACCGATCTTGCTTAGTAGGACTAGGCTACGAGCCTTAAGCTTCTCAACCTAGTTCGCAAAGACCTCGGGCTAATATATACCTTCGACAATAGTAGAGTAGCTAGTCTTATCCTTAGACATAAGGCAGACCTTAATACGTAGGTAACTAGCACCTTCGCTAGCTACGAGCTTAACTATATCTTATCCGAGATAAGCAGACTCCTTAGAAGGACAGTTTTTATAAGTACCGCTAACCTTAAAGAACTTAGTAGGCTTAGGGACGGAGATAAGCTCGTATATATAATTAGGTCGAAGGGCGACAGCTAAGAGCTATAGGGCAGGGTGCTAGCGGACGATTTAGTTGCTTATACTATAAGTTTAAAGGGCATTACGGCCTTCTTGCTTAGACTTAGGTATTGTACGTATATACTAAAGGTACATTTTAAACTCCTCCTATATTAGATCGATAAGGAAAGGAAGATATACTCTACGAGGCTCTTATAACTAACTAAAGACTTAAGGGAAGATAGCGTTACTAGTCTAGCGAAAGCGGTCGAAGGAGGTACCTTAGCTAAGGATACTAGTAACGAACTTGCTCTAGCGATCTGTTAGCGTAAGGGCGCGAGTAATAGTACTAGTAGGGTAGAACGCGTAGAGTCCTAGAGATATCGGGGCGGCAATAGGGCGTCTAGGAAACTAGTTAGCATAGGCCTAATTAGCCTTAAGGGCAGCGAAGGCATCTTAATTAGCGACATTACGTCTAATCTTTAATAGGCGGCTAATAAGGACACTCGTCTTAGTGCTAGCTTAGAGACTATACGCCTTAGCGGCCTTCTTAATATAGCTAGCATATATAGTAAACGGATCTTCGCCTAGCTTGCTAAGGTCGTCGTACTACTAATAGATAGAAAGGGCGATAGATGCTTTGCCTATATCGGCCTTATAAACTATATCGATCTCGGTAATAAGATATACGATAGAGTTACCTTTATAGGAACTATAGATGTTCTTAGTTAATAGCATCGGCGAGAGGCCTCTATGCCTACGCTTACTAAAGGAACCTTTAGAGGAAACACTATCTTCTAGTAGCGTATCTAGTATATTAATATCCGAGTTACTATAGTTAGTACTAGAAGGTGTAGTAGACTTCTTAGCGGCCTTCTAGAATGCCTAGCGAGCCTGCAACGCCTTCTAACGCGCTGCTTCTGCCTTAGCGCGCTTATCTTAAACTTCTTAAGGGACCTTACGGTTACGGGTCGAGCGGCGATCTTATACCTATATCTCTATAGCGAGCGCTAGACTAGTAGCCGTATCGGCTTCCGTCTTAAGGCAAAGGACCTTACGTTCGAGAACATCTACGATAGGGGCCTCTTAACCCTTAACAATAAAGCCTATACTATTAATGCGATAGCCCTTCTCTTTTAGTAGATCTTTAGTAGACTAGGCGTTAAGATCTACCTCGGCAATAGCGTCCTTATACCGCTTCTAGTAGGCTGTCGTAAAGTCGTTAAGCGCGAAGGTTAAGTTAACTAATTGCTTACCGTACTTCTTACTAGTAGTAGAGACTCGATAGATTATAGTACGGGAAAGATACTCTACTCCCTCGCGACGGACCGGATACTTGTTAACAAACGACGCAACCTGCTTAGTACGCTCTTATCTATCGTAGGCGAAGTTAATAAGGCTCTTTAGGAGACTACTCGGACCTTCCTACTACTCGAAGGCTTAATTAAGGTTCGTAAAGCGTATACGAATCGTAGTGCCCGCCGTCTTGAGGCTATAGACGATAGGAAAGGCTTAATAAAGCTCTATATCCTAAAGAACGTCTCGCTTGAAGATACGCTTACTAATATCCTAGCGCAAGTTGTTTATACCGTACGATACTAAGATAGTAGCCTTCTTAATATTTCGATCGATAACGCGTAGCAAAGTGCGAGCGGTCTTAATCTTCTTTTAGGGGTCGTCGATAGCGGTAACGATCTAGAAATAGTACTCGAGGCTAGTTATAGCGACTAGAGCGCTATCGGAGGGGGCTTCGATCGGGACTAGTATGCCTAGGTTTAGGGCTAGTAGGTTGCTACTACTGCTAGCGCCTAGCGGATTTAGGGCGCCGGAAGACATCTTAGTCGACCGGAGCGGAAAGGAGTTAGTAACGAGTTTATAAAAACGTTCGTAGCTTATTAATAATAATTAAAGGGTTTAGATAGAAGAAGGGGGAGGGGGGTAGGCGGTAGTAAGTCGGTTAGTATTCGAGTAGAAGAAAGAGCTTAGAAAGCTCGCCTTAAATAGAGTACGAAGGTAGCGTAGTCCGTATGTTCCGGTAAAGTAAACGGATAACGATTATATATAGACCCTAAAAAGTAAAGCTATATACGAGACTCCTTTATTAGTAGGGCGGCTAAAGTTTAACAATCGATCTAGCTAATTGCTAGTAGCGACTACGCGCCTTTTATTAATCTCTAGCTTTCGTAGATTCCCGCGTACTCGAAATATAACTAGTTAGTTCGAGTACCTAGTAGTAATCTATAGTAGTAAGGCTAGCGGGACTAATAATACCCCCGGGGTAGTATTAGCTTTTCTCTAGAGATGCTCGGCAACTAGGAGCAAATCGCCTAGGCCTAGCGTAGCTTATATTAGCCTATAGCACTATCGTTATAAATGCAGCATTACCTTTTATAGTAGTAGGTATGTAAACGTAGCCTATGCGTTCTTCTTTCTTCTAGATACTAAGCTTAGCGGCCTAAGGTCCCTATTCTTAGAGGCTATAGGCCTAGGTTACTACGTCTATCTAAGAGCTAGGAAGGGAGAGGGATCCTCCCTTTCTTAGTGTCCTACGTAGCTAATACTAATTAGGGTAGGAACAATCTTCTCTAGCGGAGTATCTTATTATCTTTGCTACCTAAGGGCGGTTGCTAGAGACTAGGAAACTAGAGGGAAGTAGTCCTAGAAGGGCGGGAGGTTAGGTTCGGCTAGCTTCCGAATGCTACCCCCGGGGTATTATTCGGAAGTTATTCCTCGTATAGTTCTTTCTAAGGAAAAACAAAAAAGAGTAAAGCTATAGCAACATTAATCGAAGGCAAAAGAGCAAAACAACCGATAAGGTAAAAGTAAAAGAGGGTAACAACCGAGAGTATTAATATTAGTAGGAACAGGTAGTAAGGACTAAAGCTATAGGGCGGCACTACATTAACAGCGCGGAGAATAGTTAATAGAGGTAAGGAAAGCAACGTAGTAGAGGCAGGAAAGGATATACGATTATTTAGTCTTAGGGTCGTCTAGCTATAATTCTAGGCGGTCTTTATCGCTAGACTAGTTAGGTTCCTCGGAGTTAGAGTTAGATAGCTAGAAGTCTAGTTTACTATCGGAATTAATATCGGAAATGCTCTATATATAGTTAATCCGTATATAACCCTCTCTTTGTTCTTAAGTTATTCCTAATAGCTTACTAAGACGAATCTAGGGATAGGTATAGTTCTTAGGTAGAATAGGATCTAGAATAGCGGTAGGATCCTCCTCCCGATAGGTATCTAAGGACGGTAGAGGGTCTATAGAGGCACTAACTTCCTCCTCGGTCGGCGGAGAGCGGGTAGGTTCGCGTAACTTAACGATCTTCTTTAGATTAGCCCGAGGGTAAGTGTACTTTAAGGTAGTACTATCTAGCTCCTAAAGAAGGTATACGGAACCCGAGTAAAGGACCTCCTTTACTCTATAAGGACCCTTCTACTTAAAGGCTAGCTTATAGGAGTAACTATACTCTAGTTCGGACCGGTATAGAAGGACTATATCGCCAACCTTTAGAGGTTCCTAATTAACAGCATTATAGTTATTAAAATACTACTTAGCCTCTTCCCGAAGGCGACGTTATCGAGTAAGACCCTCTTAAGAAGTCGTAGTTATATCCTTAAGAGCCTTAGCCCGTAGAGTAAGAAGATCTGCCCTAGTACGAACAGACCCCTAATCGTAAACGCCGTACGTACGATAGGACAATTTAATAGGAAGAACGGCGTCCCTCCTAATTATAAGTTCCGCTAGTGTAAGTCTAGTCGTATCGATAATAGTAGTTCGGTCCGCCTAGAGTAGGGCTAGGACGCGGGTAGAGATAGGAACTAACCTATCGCTACTATTAGTTATCTTAGATAGGGCATCAATTAAAGACCGATAGCTACGCTTAATAATAGCATTCGACTAGGGGTAGTACGGAGAGATACGAACGTTCTTCGCCCTATACGAAACAAGTAGTACTTAAACTTCTTTAGCTATATTGTTCGTAGCGTTGTCTAAGATAACCTCGTAAGGTATTCCCTAGCGGCAAAACAGATCCTTAAACAGGAAGGTAGCTATATTACGGGCATTAATAGCACCGCAACCCTTATAGAAATAATAGGCCTCCGGCTATCGAGAAAGACCCTCTCGAATAATATATAGGCTATTATTGCGGCTAAGATAGACCCTATTACTATACTACCTCTCCCTAACTAACTAGGTAGTAGGGATACGTAGCTCTCCTAGACGTCGGTAGCTATTCCTAAAGTTACACTTAGGATAGCTCTTATAGTAGCGGGAGACATTAGCCTATACGCCGTCCTACTAGTAGCGTCGACGAAGGACATCGAAGGTGCCCTCCGCCGCCCGGTAGCCGAGCTTATTATAAACGGAACGAAGGATTTCTTGTCGGGCTGCCGGATCGTTAATAATACGCTAGAGCGGTATATTAACTATAGCCTATCGCTAAAGGATACGATCCTTAATAAGGAACCTCCGAGAATAGCGAATAATACGATAGTATTAACTCTTTAATAGACCGGGAGCCCTCTTCGTATAGGTAAGGAAGTAGGCGATATTATAGGAGTCGTTAGAGTAGACCCTATTAAGGATATTACTCCTGCCTAGTTCGCCCGCCTTAGTATCGTCCTAGTCCTCGCCGTTAGTAGTAGGGTCTTCGTTAGGCTAGTTACTAGGTTAGTCGTCGGTAGTAGGCCTAGTAATTACCGGTATAGCGTTAATATAGAAGGTAGTAAAGAAGGTACGGTTAATAACCGCGTCGATATCCTCTTCTTCTATTATCTCGGCGATGTCTTCTTCTATAGTAGGCCTTCTAGAAAGGCTATCCGGTCTAGTATGCTTCTTACTAGGAACATAGAAGACGTCGAAATTAAACAAATAGATCTAGGCAACCTACCGAGCTATCGTAGAGTTAGGTAGGTCGGAGGCTATACGGTTAAGTTAATAGACTAGCGTCTAAGCGTCGACTTCTAGGCGAAAGAATACTCTAAAGAGCTAAGGTCGGAACTTCTTAAGAGCTTTATAGATACTAAGGCACTCCCGCTTACTAGCATTATATCGGGCCTCGATAGGTTTCTATAGACCGGACTCGTACCGGATAGGGTAACGTAAGAAGGGCTCCTTACGATTACACTATATTAGTATCTCGCCGTAGCCTTCCCCGCTCGAGTCGATAGCAACAATTAGTAGACCCGCGCCTTCCGAGTAGTTAATAGAGGTAAGCGTAGGCGCGCTAATAAGTGCCTTAGTAACCTTGTCCTTAGCGGCTTAGTAAACGGAGGTCTATTTAAACTCTGTATCCTTCTTAAGTAAGGCGTATAGAGGCTTATATACTAACGTAAAGTTTTCGACTTAGATACGGAAGTAGGAGACTACTCTAAGCTAGATCCGGACATCTTTCTAATAGGTAGGGTCTAGCTAGGATACAATCTTTAGGACCCGTATATTGTTAGGATAGCGGCCGTTCTTATTAGTAATAAACCCGATAATGTTTATACGCTTGTATAGGAGCTAAAGCTTCTCCCTATATACCGTTAGGTTAGCTCGCTCTAGGTCGTAGAGGACACTATCGAGGTTCTAAATGTATTCGAGAAAGAACCTACGGATGCTAGGCTCTACTTCTTTATTATCGTACCTAGTTTTAGGGCCCTTAATGCCGATGTCGTCGAGGAAAGGCATCGCTATATAGGAGATATAGGCCGCGAGGACTTGGTTTATAATACGAACGAACTAGGCTACGGAGTTAGTTGCCCCTTAGGGAAGGGTAGTCTATCTATATAGCCTAAGAGGTGTCTCGAAACTAGTAAGGTCTCTACTATCGGGGTAGAGAGGTATCTAGTCGTAGCCCGAGAATATATTAACTAGTAAGGCTACTATATAATTAGCAAAGGCTTCCGAGAACCTATTAGTCTCCGGGGGAAGGTTAGTATCTCTAATTGTAACCGCGTTAAACTTCTAGGTAGCGTTAATTAGCCGATACTTCTTTAGTTCCCTAGGAGCTGTCTTCTTCTAAACTAGGAAGTATAGATTGCGATACGAGGTATAGGAAGGCTCTAAGGTGCTAGCCTTTATACGCTGCCGTATTATATCCTTAACTATACCTCTTAGGCTTAGGTTTAGCTTAAACCCTAAGTAAGCCTAAGGCTTATACTCGATCGTTCGGATCCTTTATAGAGGGGCAACCTCCGGGTTAATCCTACCTAGATACGTAAAGTTATATACTAATACGGCTTCGCGATTGTATAGAAGCTCGTATAGCAAATCTAGTTTAAGATCCGAAAGCTCGATACTAGGTTTAATATTCGCTAGTCTCTCCGGCGTTAGCCTCGATCCCCTAGGAATAGCGGAGAACTTTTTAGTAATATACCTCTAGTCGTATAGACTATCCCTAGGTATTAATATCGCTTCGCGGTTAAGGCACTTTTGTCGCTAGTTAGGATTTCCGCTAGGATTAGACCTATCGGTTATATATATACTACTCTTTACGGGCTTAATCTTATTAGCTACCCTCTTATACAAGGTATATATACTAACCGCGCGTAATACCCGAGCCCTCTCTCTTTAACGTTAGGCCCGGAGATTAGCGTAATAGAATAGCGCGTAAACTTTATTCGAAGTCTCTTTAAGTCGGTAGGTATATAGCTAGTAATCCTAATTTATAATTCCGGCGAAAACGTTAGATTCCTAATAATACCCCCGGGGTATTATTCGATCGGCGCTCTAATTAGTTAGTTCGGATTCGGGCTCGGGTAGATCCGCTTCCGGCGGCGATGCCTACGATAGTATTATTACTAAGATTCGTGCACTAGGTAGTCGTTATACTATTATACTCGCTATCGCTTCGAGCATTCGTCTCCTTAGTATAGAGCCTAGAAACTAGGCTTATCGTACGGAGCGGCGTACCTCTAGATATAACCTATTTAAGCTATATTAACTTATAGCGCAGATTGCTAGTCTTATAACCGCACTATAGCGTTTCCCGAAGAGCGTTTAGAAGTAGCAAGGATATCCTCGTAGGACTTGTAGCTAGTGTTTCCGATATAACTAGTAAATACGACTCGGTTGCCCTTCTAGTTAGCGATAGTTCCTTCCTAGGAGCTATCGTCGTAGTTACGCTAGATACCCCGGGTTATACGAGACTATAGACGACCTAGAATAATTAGCGTATTCGGGTTAGCGGCAATCTAGAAGGTAAAGGAAAAGTATATACCGAAAGCGTCTACTATAATATTATAGTAGGCACCTACTAGCGCAACCTCCCTATTCACTCCCTATATACTAAGGGAAATATCTCTATTTATTAGTAGTCGGAGCTGTTTAGCCTAGCGCTTACTTATAATAAGTAACTCTAAACTATTATTAAGCATTACTAGCAACTACTAACTATAGCTTCCGATAGTAACTTAAATATAGATAGCGGGAACGACGGTAAAGGAACGGGTAACTACGGAAAGGTCTATATTATTAGGGATAGAGTAAAGCTCCTTAGGTCGAGGAGGTCCTACTCGACCGATTTATTAGCTAGTAAATCGGACAGCCTTAATAGAAACTAAAACCGAAGCAGGGTCGGCATTATTACTATCCCCTCGGCCTATCTCCTTAATCCCCTCTTCGTTAGTATTATCGATAGTCTCCTAGCTCTCGTAGGTTACTAATTCGCCTTCTGCTAACTCCTAGGCCCCTAAAAATTTAGGAAGGAACTATAGGGAAGAGACGTCGATATAGTCCTCTCGCCTCTATTTACGTCGGAGGGCTGTAAGGTCTTTTATAAAGGTAGCATCGTTAGGAATCCGGCTCTAGAATAGGTTAGTAGGCAAACCGTATACTAGAAGCTCTCCTATAGATACGTTAGACTTAAGGTCTAGGAACTATAAAGCCTAGAAGAGAGCATTTGCCTTTATATCGTAAGAGTTAGTAGGCCCGGCACTATACTTCTTTATATACCTATTAAAGCGAAAGCTCTTTAGGTCGGCTAACTTTCGTTTGTAGGCCGGCGGGTTAGCTAGGCCTAGGGTACTACTAAGGTCGGTAGTAGCATCCTCTATATCGATATCTAGAGTTTCTAGTACCTCCGGAGTAGCTATACTAGCTCGGGTTGCACGGTCTTTAGCTATCTAGAGTGTCTTAGTCTTAGCGACTAATTCTCGCTATTTCTTAGCCTTATTAGCTACCTGCTTCTTAAGTATCCTAGTAGGGGCTGCCGTACTAGGGCGGGTAGGGTTCTACGGGCTCTTACCCTTGCCCTAGGACTAGGTTTAGGACCTTATAGTAGCGTAGACATCTATACTATTCTTAGTAACCGCGTAAACATTAGTAACTGCGTCCGGGTCCTAAGACACAAAGTTGACTTTAATAGGCTTAGTAGTACCGTTACTACTCCGCTCCTTAACCTGTTTTGCCCTAACCTTCTAAGTTTCTCGTTTAGTAATAGCGGCGAGGGTACTATTCCTAGTGTCCTTAAACTCGATCTTGCTACTATACTTCTTCTCTAGAAGACTCCTTAGTTAAGGTAGCTTCGGGGCTCTACGATCCTACTCGAAGTCAATCTTGTCGCCGGTATCGGTATAGTAGAACCGACTATTTACTTATATAACGAGCTTCCTCTTAAGAAGCTCCTTCTAGATAGGGCAGTCTAATTGAATATATTTAAAACCGCCGCATATCTAGCACTTGCTATCTAAGTTAGAATAGATCTTCCGCATAGCGTAGACGTTAACTAAAGGGGCCTTAGGATAGTTAGGATCGGAAACCTAGTAGACTAGTAGTATATCCCTTAGTATACTAGTATTAATAACCTCCCTAACTCGCTATAGTACTTTCGTATTAAGGTTAAGCTAGGCTAGGGATTTAGCTAAGTCCGTAACGTCCTAAGAGTGCTTAGTAATAGTAGGAGTTACGGTCTTAGGACCGCTCTACGACTTAGGAAGGAACTTAGGTCCTCTGCTTCCCGAGGCGTCGCTCTTTACCTAAGCTAGGTTATTCCGGTCCTCGCCGTAAATAAACTTCTTCGCATCGGCGGAGCTATTAATATCGTCCTTAATAGCCTCTAGGACCTCTTTATACTTCCTAAAGGTCTTAGGATTAGCTTCGCTAAGCTTATAGCGACGGAAGACACGCTTAGCCGTAGACTACGGCAACCCTTTAAGGAGTAGCCTCGTTCTTTAAGAGTTCTCGAGGTCCTGCTAGTTAATGCTGTCCGCTAACTTAACAAACTCGCGGATATACTCCTTTAGGTCGTTATCTTCGGTACGCCTCTCTATATAGAGGTTCTTAAGCTACGTACGACTGCCTTTAATACGACGGCTATCGCGATCCCGATACTCCCTTATAAAGGCCTACTTAAAGACCTCCTAGTCGGTATTAGACTTGTCGTCCTTTTCTAGGTAGCTAACTAGGGTTCTAAGGGTTCGGTAAAGCTTAGTAATAGTAGTCCTCGTAAGGGACCGGACCTTATACTAGTCCGACTCCTCTTCGAGTCCGTACTCGGCTAAGTTGTCCTTAAAGCGTTCTACGTGCGCCGTAGCGTTCCACCCTTCGAATAAAGAGTTCCTACTACTTCCTAGCTCTAGTAGGCGACGCCTATTCTAACGGAGAAGGTTAGTTTGCCCTTAAATTATCTTTATAACGACATTATAGAGAGCCTCGGGCGTAGAAGGCTCGATAGCCCCTAGGTCGATAGCGCTTATAACAACTAGTCGTCGCCTAATTTCTTCGTTAATAGGGTCCGGTAGGTTATTAGATTCCGAAGATTCTGCTAATTCGTAATACTTGCTTTCGCTAGATAGTAGTAGAGCTTATTCGATTGTTATAAAGTAGTTAAAATAAAGTGCTATAGGAAAGTGTTTTTAGTATATATTATAGGTTTGTTTCGATGTTGCTATACGAGAAAATAGTATGCTAGGCTGTTTTCTTCTAATATTACCCCTAGGGTAGCATTAGAGTTTTAGCCTCCTAGGGGTCGCCTAGACACCCCTAGGAGCTTTAATTTAGTAAATTTAGACAAAAGCCGCTTAGAGGAAGGAACTGTAATCTCTATTTATACCTAGATCCTAGAAACTAGCTACTTTACTAACTATCGTTATCTCTTTTAGCTAGGCGGGGGGGCGGGGACCTTCTTTTTCTAGTAGAAGGCTAAGCACTATCCGAACGAGGTAGCGAATTCCGAAACAATCTACCTAGTTAATAGGGGAACTGTCTAGGCATCCGACCTATAATCTAGAAATTGCTATCGTATAGATAGTCTTAGCAAACTAAGCAAGGCCGATAGGTAATTAGTCTATCTCCTCCTTAGGCGGGGCTTATCTCGAGTAAGCGGTACTAAATAGGTCTTCGACCCGGAGCCGAGTCCTTAGAAGCTAGCTATAGTTATAGACTAGGCCCTAAGCTATAATAGTCCTAAGGGTTTGTAGCTTTTCGGGGTTAAAGCGATGCCCTCGTTAAGAGGTTTCTCTACTTATCGTAACGGCCCCTTAAGATACTTCGGTATCGTCCGTATCGTAGGCTCTTATCGTACCCTTGCTTCGGTTATAGCTATTCGTACTACCTAGAGACTACCTTTAACACACCCGAACCTATTAGATATAAAGAGATAGCCCTACCTTCGGCTCTAATAAAGGACGGAAACTAATACTACTACTACTACTTATAGCAATAGTATAGGCTACCGAGGGTAATATAACCTATAGCAATATAGGCAGCTATATTTAGCAAGATAGGATAACGAGACTGTCGCTTAGGCTAATAACTAGAGCCCTGCAATATAGGCATTATAGAAGTGTAATATAAACAATGTGCTATACGAGGTTAATAATCTATCTACTCTGTAGAAGGAGGCCTCTTATATAGGCTTAAAACTAGCCTATAGGTGTAGGGCCGGTTACTAGCTAATACTAGTTTATATATATTTACCTAATATTATAGAACACTAGGCCGTAGTACGCAAGGTCCTCGACCGCCTACGAGCCTATAGACTGTATTACAAGCCTTCTAAATGCACCTTCGCTACTAAGGAGGTAGCCTTCCTTAGTTTTATCGTATTAACTAATAGTGTTAAGGCTAATCCTAATCGGATTAAAACAATTACTAAATAGCCTATTCCTACGTCTATTAAGGAGCTTTAATCGTTCCTCGGCTTCGCTAATTTCTACCGCCGTTTTATTAAGGGCTATTCGAGGCATGTAATGCTATTAACTAAGCTTACTAAAACCAAGGCTAATCTATCTAGAGAGTTTAAATAGACTAATAGAGCATAAGCCGCTTTTAACGGTTTAAAGAAGCGATTTACTAAAGTCCCTTTATTATACTACTTCGTACTAAGCAAACTAATTCGCATTAAGACTAACGCTTTATAGTTTGCTATATTAGCTATTATATTATAACAATCGGATAAGGACCGTTACTAGCACCCGATTGCCTTCTTCTTAAGAAAGATAATTAACGCTAAGCGTCGCTACGAGACCTACGAGCAAGAGCTCCTAGCTATTATCGAGGCCTTTAAGTACTAGAGGTACTACCTCGATAGGGCTTAATATACAATACAGGTCTATACGGACTATAACAACCTCCGTAGCATTACTAAGGTTACTAGGGTTATAGGTCGATAGGCAAGATAGGCCGTCTACCTCGCCGGGTTTGATTTTAATATATTATACTAGCTAGGCGTAAGTAACTCTACCGATAGCCTATCGAGGCGACCTAATTACGATAGCGAGACCTAATATATTAATTTATTGTTTCCAACCCTATAGTATAAGATTGCTATAGCCCGTATTATTAATAAGCAAACGTAGGATAAGCGGACCTCCGGACCCCGCGGCGGCAATAAATACTATAGCGGAGTTGTCGTTCTTCTAGTATACGTTAAAAAGGACGTAGATCGCTCGAGCTATAACGACTCGATTAAAGATATTGCTATCTATAGCGACAGTACTATAGAAGAGGTTGCAGTTAATCCGGCTACTAGTGCTATTAGATACATACAATGCGTACCTCGTTTAATAGCGAGGGTGCTATTAAATAACCTTATAAATAGGGATAATTAATCGTTTATAGATAAGCTATTACGTACTTAGCAGAGGGACGCCTTTGCTATCGGGCGTATTAATAGGCTTGTAAGTAGACGGGCGACTCGATCTAGCAAGAGTAATAGTTAGTCGATCGACGACAAAGGTTACTTAAAGTTTAAGGGCAGATACTATATCCCCGCTAAGCAATCGATTAGATAAGAGCTTTTAAAAAGGCACTATAATAGTAAGCTCGCTAGTTACTATAGTACAGAGAGGTCGTACGAGTTACTATCGCGCATATACTACTAGCTAAATAGTAAGCGGCATATAAAGGAATATATATAGACCTATATAGTATGCTAGCGAGTTAAGGTACTAAAGCACTTACTATTTAGCGAGTTGTCTTTACTTCCTGTTCCTAGAAAGCTATTTACTAAGCTTATAATAGACTTTATTACAGGCCTTCCTCCTGCTAAGCGTAGGGGTAGCAAGGATGTATATAATACTATCCTTGTTATAGTAGACCGATTTACTAAGGGCGCTCGATATATCCCGGCGCGGAAAGATTAGACTACTATTAATATAGTAGAGGCGCTATAGAACAACATCTTCTATACCTATTAGGGAACCCCTAAGGGGATAGTATCTAATCGTAGATCGATACTAATATCGTACTATTAGAGCGAAATATGCCTATAGCTAAGACTAAAGCATCGGCTATTAACAGCCTTCTATCTATAGACTAACGGTCAAACAGAGAGACAGAATACTACCCTATAGTAGTACCTACGCAGTTATATTAACGAGAACCCTAAGGATTGGGTTAATCTCCTATAGCCTACAGAATTCGTATATAACAATAGTATACACTTATTAACTAAGGTTTTACTATATATAGCTATAATAGGCTAAAACGCTGCCCTACCGCAAGATCTATTTACCTCGCTCGAGGCCGAGCGTAAGGAAAGGGAAGCGTATTAAGTACCAACCCCTAAAACACTAGCGGCCATTAAGAGGGTTCTAAAGATACGAGAAATTCACGCTAAGATAGCTAATAAACTAGCGAAGGCCTAGGCCTATTAAAAGGCCTATTATAACAAACACTATACGCTAATAACCTTTAAGCAAGGCGACCTAGTTATGCTAAGTACTAAGAACCTCCGTATCCGTAAACACCTATTACCTAATAGCAAAACAAGGCCCAAGCTCGCACTAAGATACATTAGCCTATTCCGTATTCGAGAAGCTAAGGGCATATAGGCTTACTAGTTGTAGCTTCTACCTTATTATACTATCTATAACACCTTCTATATATCCCTCCTTAAGCCGTACTACCTACGCGAAGGGGATAAAGCACCTACTAAATCCGAGGACATACTAGCTAATAGCGAAGAGCTATAGTCTATAGAACGTATCCTAAAGCATCGGACTAGACAAGGCAAGAAGGAGTACCTCCTAAGATAGTAAGGCTATCTACCTAAATAGGACTCGTAGGAAGCTAAAGGTTCCTTTAAGGATATAACCGAGTTGTTAGATAAGTATTAGACTAGCGTAAAGAACAAGAAGAAGGCTAAAAGCTTATAATGTTACTATTAAGGCCTAGGACAATGCTACCCCCGGGGTGCTATTAGCTAACTAATTAGAGGCCGGCAAACTAGGACAATAAGACTATACTAGACGCGTACCGAGTGCTAACAAACGCGCTATAACGCGTTAACTATTCGCTACTCTTTTAGGAAACTACCTCTTTATTAGCGTACCCTATAAGACCCTTCTCTTAGCGCTCCCTTATTCTATTAAAAATCTCGAGGCCTAGGCGGTCGGCGGGAATAGCGCGCGCGGATAGTAATAATAATAATAACGACGGCGCGGCCGGCGCGGCTATATTAGTAACAGTGTTACGGAGTGTGTTGCTATTTAAGAAAGGAAGGATATAGCTATATTAGTAACGGTATTGCCGAGTTGTTATTAGTTAAAGAAGGAAATTAGAAGAAGGTAAAGTTAGCGCTAAGACGACTAGCGCCGCTATTATTAATATTACCTACTATTGCTACTACACTTACGAAGATAACCTTACCTATACTACGGCCTAAGGCCGGAAGCGCGCTATACTAATTAAGTTAAAAGAATAGCTATATTAAAGGTTTAATTAAAACTTTAATTAAAACTTTAAGCCGCTTAAAAGATTAAGCGACTAATAGACTAGCTAACTAAGGGCAAAACTATAGAGCTAAGTTAGCCGGGGTCGATCTTGCGAATAATAAGTTACTCCTTAATCTTTCCGACTCTTTAAGCGAGGCGAACCTTAACTACTATACTTATAATAGCCTTTACCTATAGAAACCGGAAGAACCGTGTTTTTTAAAAAGATAAGATAAGATTAACACTTAAAGGCTACTAAACCTAGCTAATTAGGGCTAGCGAAACTACGATAGTAAATAATAGCCCTCGTAATAATAAGAACAACCCTCGGAAGCGGACATTTCTAGGTCTTTTAAGAGTAGACGTAAAGAACTCGGTACGATATCACTTAGAACGGAGGTAGGGCTACAATACCTCGTACGTCTACCTATTATAGTAGGGAAGACGCGCTCGTATTATAATTAGTCGAAGGCCCTTAATTCTTATAGATATATATTACTCTATAGTTTATTATATATAGGGATAGCGTAGTTAGAAGTTAGACATTGTATTAGAAGGTAAGGTTTGATATAGTTATATAATTAGGTAGTTAAGTGTTTAATTTAGCGCGGCTAAGTAGCTTATTAGACTTGCTAAGTTAGTAGTAACGGAGGTCGAGGTTAGAATATAGAAAGGCTACGAGGGCGCGGCCTTTAGAAGGGAAGCGTGTATTAGAGGCTATACGTAATTAGCATATAACTAGCTCGAGTAAAGCTAGGGTCTTAGTGCCTTAGGCAGGGCTTAGCGCTTAGCGTTAGGTTAACTAGCCTACCTTCCTCCTTCTCCTCCTAGTTCTCTATCGAATACTACTCGTACCTACTACTACCCTATCTACCTGCTAATAAACCCTTCTTATATATACTTATATATACGCGCTCGTTAATAGACTCGGTATACGAGATAAGCTTATTAGAATATTTATATTTATAATCTTCCTATATATAGGGAAGAAAGGTTAATAGAGTCTCTATAGCTTTAGTCGGTGCTTTAGATAGTAGTTTTGTTCGGTACTTGTAATCTATATAGTCTAAGAAGCGGGCATTCGTATAGTAGAAGGAAAGGGAAGGGAAAGAATTAGTCGATTAGTAGGAAAGTAGATACGTAGGCGCTAATTTGCGGCTAACTATATATACGGTTACGTATAGACTCGGCTATACGGACGTTAGTTAACTCCGCTTTTAGCGTAGTCAACCGTAGATTTTAGCATAGCTTGTATGTCCTAGAAATTTAGTATACTATTCTTCTAGGCAGGCGCTACCAAACTTTGTAGGTACCGCCCTAATACTAGAAGATAACCTGTTCCGGGTTAAGTAAGCTATAGGCTATAGTAACGATATAGGTTAAGAAGGAGGGTGTTCTTAGCTAGCCGGCCTACCTAATTAGGTCGATAGATTAATACGGGTTAGTACTAATATCAATTGCTAGCTATAGGCCTATATTGCTAGCCTATAGGCCTATATCGCTGTCGCTATATCTACTGCCTATCGCTATCTCTTGCTACTATCTCTATATTAGTTAGAAGTCCTTCTCTTATACTATATCTTACGTATAGCGTCGTCGTCGTCTATCTAGTTATATTAAGAAGCTACTATAGACTCTAAGCCAAGGTTTATAACCCTAGAAGGTCGCTAAGGCGTTGTAAGGTCTACGAAGGACCTTATAGCTATAGCTCTAGGCTCGGTTAAGTCTATCTCTTTAATTGAGTTAAAGTCGATAGGCTGCGCGGACTATATATAAAGGCTAGTAACGCGCCTTTAAGGCTATTAAGGCCTTTGAGGTAATAGTAATAGTAATAGACGTAAAGGTAACGGCGGAAGCTAAGGAAAGTAAAGGCGCGTAGGTAAAGATAGCGGAGCCTAATTAATACGTCGTAGTTGCTATCGCGGCGTACGCGCCGTAGCTAGCGCTATATTAGTAGATTAGAAGGTAGATTAGAAGGTTGTCGACCGAGTTAGAGTCGTTAGTTACGGTAGAAGGCGTAAGGTCTACGGTCGTAGCCGCTTACCTATAAACGTAACTTTAGGAGCTCTAGTCTCGAGGAAGTTAGCTAGTAAGTAGTTAGCTAGGCTATATAGGGTGTCTTTAACCTTGCGTAGGAAGCCGCGTATATATTTATCGCGTACTATTAGATCGACTGTCTTATCGTTACGGATGCGATAAAAGTGCTAAGATAGGCCTTCTATAGCCTCGTTGTAGTAAGCCCTTAAATTACGAAGATATAGGTCTCCTATAGTCTACGGCTTCCGCATGTCTTTATAGCCTTCTAGCTATAATTAATAACTATCTCTCTCTTTTAGAGTCTTTCTAATATAGAGCTATTCGCTAACTGTTTAATCTAGTATATTGCTAGATATATAGCTGCTATTAATTGAGTGTAAAGGGCGTAACGAATAGGTAGAACCTAAGGATATAGTAGTATAGTAGGTACGTTTGAAACTATAGAAGGCAGTTGCAATAGGCCGGTGCCGGTTAGTTACCTCTATATAGTATAAGGCCGTAGTATATTAGAAGTCCTTTTGCCTTACATTCTTTAGCAATTAACAATTGCTTCCTAATATAGTCTTAAGCAGCTAGTAGTTGTAGCTTCTCGAAGAATGGCATCTATTTAATCCTCTAATACTAAGTGCCCTTAGTAGTCCTATATAGTTATAGGTCGGCCTTATAAAGCAGCCGAGCGTCTATCCTTATTAGCTCGACAATAGTGCTATACATAGATAGCTAGACTATTGCCTTCTTATTATCGTATTTAATAGCGTTATAGTATCCTTCTAAAGGCGAAGTTGTCCGGATCTATATAAGTAGAGGGTTTTCTAATCGTGCCTAAGTCGCCTATAAATATAACTTCTTACGCTAGTTATTTAGAAGATATTAGACCTGTTTATCCGAAGCCTGCTTCTTACGTAGCTCTATAGCTATATCGTCTACTATCTCTTAAACCTCGATCTCGCTACGGGCATAGTAGATAGCGTATAAGAATAGCCGCTAGACCTATAGATACAGCTTCTCGGGGAAGTGTCGTAGGAAGGTCTCTTTAGCGTGTCGTTAGTAGAGATATATCGTAATCTCTTCGAGGAAGGCTAGTCGAATAGCGCGCTATTCCTAGGCCGAGTCGTCTATAATAGCTATCTTTAGCTTCTACCGAGGAGCCTACTTCTTTAAAACCTAAAGCCTAGCCTTAATTAGCTTTGCTCGCTAACTCTATAGTAGTAAATAGCCCCCTAGTATCTAGGAGCTAAAGGAATTGCGGATATAGACGGTAAATAGGTAAAAATCGTTGTCGCTCGTTTTATAAGTAGCGTCGAATAGAAACAACTATATATAGACGGTTAGTCGTTGCTATAATAATTTGAATGTTAGGAAAGCTAAAGCTAATACCTAAGGTACCGAAAGTTAGTCGAGGAAATATCTACCTATATCTCTACTAATACCGCTATTTAGCATCTCTCGCTACTAAGCACTCTACTAGGCTACTCTATTATAAACGACGCTATTAATACGGACTAATATAGCCTCGTAGGAGAGGCCTATACTAGATATATCGTCCGTAAGAGGGCTAAGGTTACGGTTAAGGTTATCTAGCTATAGCTTTATATTGCCCTTATTAGCTTAGGTAACTCGCTTCTTATCCTTCTTTATAGACTATACAATAATACCTTTTTTAGCCTAGTGCGCTCTAATAATCGCTAGGCGAGGTGCATTAGGTCCCTCCTTTAATAGGTAGAATACATAGGCTATATTATAATTATGCTAATCTATTAGGCCTTCTATAACAACCCGGAGGCTATTAGAAGCCGATCGGACGTCTATATAGTCTAGTATATAACTGTAAATATAGTTACCTTCCGCCGCCGAGTTACGACTTCTACGAGCAATTTTATATCTATATAGCTTATCTATACCTTTATTAAATAACGCAATTACCGCGATCGAAGCGTTATACGATAGCTTATTATATTCTATCTTACGAATACCCTCCGAGTCGTTACGACTACGATTAAAGTTACGCCGATAGCGATAGTAATAGATAGTCCTTCTCGTTAACCTATCCTTCGAACGAGCTAGAGGCTTCTCCTCCTATATATTAGATATAAAGGGCTATACCTAGTTATATTTAGCAGCCTTTAAGAAGCTACCCTCGATTAATAGACTAAATAGCGATTATCGCAGTTAATATATTATAGAAATAGGCAAAAGATAGGCTATTTTAAAGAGCTAGGATAATAGGTTATAGGTTAGTATATAGGTTAGTATATAGATTAGCCGAATAGAGGTTAAATAGACACCTATAGTAATAGCTACAATACCTCCTTTTATCGAGAATAGGCTATATACTACTAAGTTTCGACTATATGAAGTTATAGACCCTAGCATCTTCGGAAGGCCTATTTTGGCTGGTAATATCGACACTTCTTAGATGCGGATATCTACCGGAAGCTGACTCGAAAACTGACTCAAGCACTGGCTCCACCGGCTGCTAAAATACTATGACATCCAAGCATAATTGCAGATTTCTCTGCGCCGCGCAGTGGGCGGGGTTGGAGGGAGGCATGGATCGGCTGTCCCAATTGGCTGATCAAGGTACCGCGACAAGGGTTTGTCTCGCGCTGTCCGATCCAGGGCACGACCTCGAATGCTGGAGGTGGTGTGGTGCTGCTCTCCTGCAAACGCTCAGATGGAAGGGTGTATGCTTGCAGTGAACTACCACAATTGCTCAATCCAGAAAGGAGATGTTCGAAGAGAAGGCGGAAAGTAGTTCTTCTCGAAAGGTTCTTACTGTAGTGTTCGGCGAAACATTATTCCGAACGGGCCTTTCCGTTCTGCTTTCCCCTGCATCAAATGGTGCGCCACCCGATCCACAGTCCGTTAGACGGTTAGACCGTTAGGCCCTGTCTACTTGCAACAGGTTATGGCGTAAACCGAGAGATTATAATAACCTCATAAGCGGCTCAGATTATGGCGACTTATAATCGGTTATCCATGAGACAGTGCCAGGTGTTAAGACCCACATAATAAGCCTCCGGCTCGGCAGCCACACTCCACCTCTTTGTAGTAGGCCATATAGCTTCCAGTGGTATTTATGATGATATCGATGACGGCGCAGTAGGTGGTAAATCGGCGGGCGAAGGGCGGGGAGGACGAGTGCTTCGGCGAGTGTGGTTTGTGGTGTAGTTACTGTATAAATATGCGGTTAGTCGAGCAGCTAGTCTCTCAGTTTGAAGCCATTCGAATACTGGCAAATATGGTCTCCCAATCGACGGATTCTCAGCCCTCTCAGGCGCCATGCCGGAAGTCTATAGGGCGCACGGATAGGCTTGAAAGCTCCTCAAGAGTTGGTTATGCTGATCATACCATATATGGCATAATCTCAGCGAGTTTACGAGCACAGCGATAACCAACGATTCAATAATCGTTGTTACATAAGACAGGTTGGTTATTGGAAGAGTTGTTATAATCTACGGCCAGGTTATGCTATAACCTGTTGCAAGTAGACAGGGCCTTAGAGAAAGCGTTCCTGCGTGACGACGAGCCTTCGCGTCCAGCAAGGAAGGCACTACCGGAGAGACATTCTGCAGAGGTTGGCATCGTCATCTCCTACTCCTCCTTGCAAACATCCTCTACCCCAGCACCCAGAACTTCGTACTGCACTGTCGCTATCCAGCATTTCCTACATCGCTCTTTTCCTTGACATCATTTCGCTTGTGTGACGCGTGCCTGGTGTCACGGTCTGCTTGGGCATTGATCGCGAGTGGAGCTTGTGCGCGCGCATTGTCGATTCACTCGAGGAAGAAAGTTGGTGAATAGTTGCAGGCTGGGCCTGGAACGTGTTGCCACACCCTGTATTGTCCATCTTTCTCTTATTTGCAACTTCACCTCATTTGAAGCCGCGGCATGGCATCTCACCTACAACCGAGCGCGAGCCAGCGGAAAAGATTCTCGCGCGAAGGCTTCCGCCCAATTCCTCCTGATCAAGCTGATTACAACCACAACATGGCGCCAAGCGATGTGACGATCGATATCCCACTTGAGCCCGTCAAGACCAGTGCGAGCAGCGGCGGTGGACTACGGAATCACAGTGCTCAGAATGTCGGCTTGCAGCCCATCAACACCAATTCGCAGAGCAGCGAGAAGAAGAGCTGGATTCGAGGCAGGCGGACGAAGCCTGTCGAAGGACAAGGTACGGGTCGAGTCGGATACGATGGCGAGGAAGATACGCTTACAACCATGGGCAAGATCTATGACAAGATCCTGGGCTTCTCCATCATCACCAGATATTTTCTCTATGTCCTGCCGTTGGGACTGCTGATTGCCGTTCCCATCATTGTCGGATCTTTCTACAGCGAGAAGAACATGCCTGAAATCGGAGGCGTGTCGCTCGTCTGGTTCTTTACATGGGTCGAAATTGTCTGGCTGTCTCTCTGGGTTTCGAAGATCGTGGTACATTTCTTGCCTTTCGTCTTCCAGACACTGGTCGGCGTGGTCAGCTCTGGTGTCCGCAAATATGCGACAGTTCTTCGCAAGCTGGAGATTCCATTGTCCCTGGTGGGATGGGCGGTCACGTCTCTGGCTACATTCAAGCCACTTATGGAGAAGAACCCCTACAATCGCAAGACCGCTCACAATCTGAGCGCTTCTAATACCAAATGGGTTACGATTGTGCAGGAAATTCTTGGTGCTGCCGTGGTTTCGACTCTGGTCTTCCTTGCTGAGAAGTTCATCATCCAGCTCATCAGCATCAACTACCACAGGAAGCAGTTCAATGCGAGGATTAAGGATTCTAAACGACAAGTCTACATTCTTGGACTGCTATACGATGCATCGACTGCACTGTTCCCAGCATATGGCGATGAGTTTCAGGAGGAGGATTATGCCATTGCTGATCAGCTCAACTTTGCCGCTTTCGGCGGCAAGAGGAAGCGGACGCACAAGAGATCGGGATCGGCGACACCTATGCGTGCGTTGCAAGAACTCGGTCGCTTGGGTGACAAGGTCACGTCTGCTTTTGGAAATGTCGCATCTGAGATTACCGGAAAGGAAGTCTTTAACCCGAACAGCTCGCACTCCATTGTGGTCGAAGCATTGGAACGACGACGCACTTCCGAAGCCCTTGCTCGCCGTATCTGGATGTCCATGGTGATGGAAGGCCACGAGGAGCTTCGCGAGGAAGACATCGTCGACGTTCTGGGACCAGATCGCAAAGCTGAAGCCGAAGAGGCATACGAGGCTCTAGATCGAGACGGGAATGGCGATATTTCTCTTGATGAGATGATTCAGACTGTCGTCGAGTGGGGTCGCGAGCGTAAGGCAATCGCGACCAGCATGGTGGATGTCGCTCAAGCCATTAATGTCTTGGACCGCCTCCTTCAGACCGTGGTACTGGTCGCCGTGGTCTTCATCTTCATTGCTTTCCTCAACAAAAACTTCGTCACGACTCTTGCGACGACCGGAACAGCACTTCTCTCGCTGTCCTTCGTCTTCTCGGTCACTGCACAAGAGATCCTCGGCTCCTGTATCTTCCTCTTCGTCAAGCATCCTTTCGATGTTGGTGACAGGGTTGACATTGCAGACAATGCATTCCTTGTGGAACACATCAGTCTGCTGTTCACCGTCTTCCGCAGGGCGAACGGAAACAAGACAGGGCAGCTGTGCCAGTACCCGAATATTGTGCTCAACACGCTTGCACTCGACAACATTAGCAGAAGCAAGGCACAGACTGAACAAATCACCCTGGACATCTCCTTCGACACGAAGTTCGACGACATTCAAATTCTCAGGAACGAGCTTGTTCGATTCGTCACCGACAAGGACAATTCGCGCGACTTCCTGCCAGACTTGGACGTGGAAGTGCTTGGTACATCTGACATGTCGAAGCTGCAGCTCAAGGTGGAGATCAGACACAAGAGCAACTGGGCCAACGAGACACTCCGCGCAGCGAGACGAAGCAAGTTCATGTGTGCGCTGGTCGCCGCGCTTCGTGCTGTCCCGATTTATGCCCCAGGTGGTGGTGGCGATGCTGCAGGCAGCGCAGCAAACCCCAACTACTCTGTGGCAATCACAGATTCTGAAGCCAAGGAGAATGCGCAACACACCGCCGATGAGCGGGAGAAGGCTCGCCTCGTCGCGACCAAGAAGATCCAGGAAGCAAAGGAAGCGACTGCGATGGGCATGACTGGCATGAAATCTGGCGATGCCAAGGTCATCAACGACCTCAACTCGCGAGATCCAGCTATTGACACTGCTCGGGATCAGGCATGGGCTTCAGGACGCGACGATAATAGCACTCTCGGCGAACGACCCAGCATCGACCAACAAGACCTGAACGACGTTCGCAGCCTCCTTCGTCGGGAGAGCACACGTGGCAAGCGCAAGGCTAGTACCGAGCAGTCTCGTCCATATGCTCCAGGTGTCCCTACGATCAACGAACCTCACCAAACGACATCCGCACCACCTCAGGTTCAATTCCCAGGTTCCGAAGCTCGGCAGCCAAGCCCGAACCAGTTTCCCAATTTCCCGAGTCCTTACAGACCTACTCAGCAGTACCAGTCTGCTCAAGGCTACGTCCAACCACGCAGTAATGTTGAGATGAGCCAGATTCCTCAGCAAGGCACGAGTAACCCGTATAGGAGTCGGGGGCAAGAGCAGGCTTTGAGTCCACCTTCTGCTCGACGGGTGGGGGAAAGAGATGACGAAGATGATGCATGGAATGGGAGGCCATACTCTGGCGTTTGAGAAGCACCAATGATTGAAGAAAAAGTCCTCGAATAGACTACCAAAATGGCGTTGGAATGGCCTCCAGCTACACTTGAATTTTGGCTGTGTTTTGGCATGTGAAAAGCATGGAAAGTTTATGACGAGTGTATACGAAGGTCAGGTACATAGTCGAAAAGAATCCGACAGGACCCGAGAAAGGTGACAGAACGATGAACAATGAAGCAGTTCTTCTCACTTTGCCTCTCTGGTCTGGATACGACGGCTGTAGATCAGGCTTGGCCTTGGCAGGGTCTTGACATGGCGGCTTCTACTTCTGGACACCGCACCGCCACCACTTGTACCATCAAGACCAAGAGTATCTAACTTCACCTCGCGAACTGTCCTGAGTCATCTTTCGTTTTGGGTAGGTACTCGGAAGTCAATTTTGATGGAGGTTGATGGGGGCTTGATGTATAAGTAACAGGGCAGGGGCTGCTTGATATTCACCCAATTGTTTCCTACTACACGATCCTCCGACTTCCCACGCCCTTCACCACTTCCCAAGAAAAAAGAACCACCAACAAAAAAATGCCAACCCCCAAACCCTCCAAATCCTCAATTTCCTCGGGCCCAGGTTCCTTAACCATCACATCCCAGCAATCTCGTTTCCACACCGAAACTTCGGAATTTCCCAACACTTTGAAAGAAATCTCGGTGAAGGATCTTAATGTTGCGATTGGGGGAAGGGAGTTGTTATCGCATGCTGAGTTTCAATTACAGAGGGGGAGACGATATGTTTTGCATGGGAGGAACGGGATGGGGAAATCTACGCTTCTCAAAGCGATTAAGGAGGATTTGATTCCTAGTGTTCCGAGGGGGGTTAGGAGGGGGTTTGTGGGGCAGGTTGAGATGGAGGAGGCAGGGAGGGATGGTGGGGAGTTGAGTGTGTTGGAGTTTGTGGTTCGAAGTGATGAGGGACGGGAAAGACTTTTGAGGGAGGAGAGGATGATTTCTGAGGCTTTGGAGAGGGGGGAGGATTCTATGGGTGTTGTGAAGGTTTATCGGAGGGTTTTTTATGAGAGGTTGGAGAGGAGGTTACGTGATGTTAGACAGATTGCTTTGAGGAGGAGTGGGGCACGGGGGAGGAAGACGAGAGAGGAGGAGTTGAAATTGGAGGGGGAGGTGGAGGTGGCTCGCCAGAAATGTCTGTTGGAGGAGGCGAGTGTTGAGGAGATGGCGGTTGAGTCGAAGAAAGCTGTTGAGATGTTGACTGATGTGCAGACTTCGCTGGAGCTTATGGATGCGGAGGGTGCGGAGGCTAAGGCAAGAGATGTTCTGAAAGGACTGGGGTTTTCGGAAGAGCGCTTGATGAGACCTCGATCACATCTTTCTGGTGGATGGCGGACGAGATGCTCCCTCGCGTGTGCTTTATGTCGAACCGTGGATCTGCTACTCCTCGACGAGCCTACGAATTTCCTCGACCTGCCCTCAATCATCTGGCTAGAACGCTACATTTCCGAAGAACTCAGCCCCGACACCACAGTCCTAGTCGTAACCCACGACCGAGCATTCGGCGACTCAATCGCAGAAGAGCTCCTCATCCTCCGCAACCAACTCCTCGAACGCTTCCGCGGAAACCTCTCACAATACGAAACAGATCGTTTAAAATCCTACAAATACCTCACCCGCATGAAAGAAGCCCAAGAGAAACAAAAATCCCACCTCCAATACCAAATTCAAGGAAACATCAACGCCGCCCGCCGCGCCGGTGACGATAAGAAATTAAAACAAGCTGCTTCTCGCAAGAAGAAACTTGATGAACGAATGGGAATGGAAGTCAGCGCCAAAGGTACAAGATTCCGATTAAATGACCAAGCAGGTTACTTCAATTCTTCAAGACAGGAAATCGAAGTCCCGGATTTCGATCCACCCGTGGAATTGAAGATCCCTACGCACCCGCCCGATCTCAGGTTTTTTGGAAGTCTTGTTTCGTTTGAGGGTGTGGGTTTCTCGTATACCACCTCGATAGAAGAAGGAAAAGGAAAAGGAAAGAAAGCGGAAGAGAAAATTTTGGTTTTAGAGGATGTGAATTTTACGATTCATCAAGGAGATCGCATGGGGGTTGCGGGTTTGAATGGGTCGGGGAAATCTACGCTTGTGAAACTCGTGATGGGGAGGAAGGGGATGGAGTTGGATTCGGGAACGATTCAGATGCATCCTCGAGGGAAAATCGCGTTGTATTCTCAACTCTCTGCTTCGGAGTTGGAGATTTTGGCAAATTCGAGGCCGGGACTTACGGCTTTGTCTCTGCTTCTCGAAACGATGCCGGCCGAGAGCAAGGAACAGGAAGCGCGCGCAATCCTTTCGGGATTGGGGTTGGTTGGAAAGATTGCTTCGGATGTACCCATCTCTTTGCTTTCCGGTGGTCAAAGAGTTCGATTGGCTCTGGCACGGATATTTGTTGATCCGCCGCATCTTTTGATTTTGGATGAAGTCACGACGCATTTGGATACGGATACGATTTTGGGGTTGGTGGAGGCTTTGAAGGGGTATGAGGGTGCGGACCTGGTTGTTACGCATGATAGGTTTTTTATGAAGACTGTGGTGGAGGGTGTGAGGGTTGGGGATTTGGCTGTTGGGAATAGGCCGGGAGAGAATGAGGGGGAGAGTGAGGAGAGTGAGGAGGTTGAGGAGGTTGAGATTAAGAGGACGAGGGGTGTGTTTAGATTGGCGAAGGGGAGGTTGAGGAGGTTGGAGCGTGGGATGGAGGAGTATGAGGAGATTGCTGCTAGGTCGGCGTCGAAATTGGGGAAGATGTAGATACTACGCAATGTCATATCCGTCATGGGTGGAATGTGAGTGAAGTAGGACGAGAGAATCAAATCTGGTAATCAAATTCGGATGTCGGCGACTGCCGGCACGTGGAGGTGGCGGCATGTGAACGGCTCCAGCTGTGACGTCGCGGTCCAGCCCACCTTGGCTTCTCAAGCCCAAGACAACGAACATTCGCGCCCAAGAATAATCTCTGCCTCGCATCCAGACAACCTCGACAATTCACGCCGACAGCTCATCATGTCCGGGCTTGAAAAAGCACTCTTCAACCTCAAGGTCCGCCAATCCAGTCTAGCCTAAGCCTGAGCCTCACTGACCCATCCCTCCCCATCACAGTTCACAGCCAAACAACTCAACCGCCAGGCAGCAAAAGCGACCAAAGACGAACAAACCGAGAAAGCGAAGCTAAAGAAAGCAATTTCGCAAAACCACAACGACATCGCAAAAATCTATGCGCAAAACGCTATACGGAAAAAGAACGAGAATCTCCAACTCCTCACCCTCGCTTCGCGCATAGATGCCGTGGCTTCAAGAGTCCAGACCGCGGTCACGATGAGGCAGGTCACGGGAAGTATGGCGAATGTGGTTAAGGGAATGGATAGTGCGATGAAGAGTATGGATTTGGAGAAGGTAATAAACAACATACACACATACATGCACGCATGGAGAAGAGCAGAGCAACCACTGATGCTTTTTCACGATAGATCTCAGCCGTGATGGACCGTTTCGAAACACAATTCGAAGATTTGGATGTCGCGACGGGGTATTACGAGAACGCTACTTCGAGTGCCACGGCTACGGGGACGCCGCAGGAAGATGTGGATCGGTTGATGAGTCAGGTCGCGGATGAGGCGGGTGTGGAATTGAGTCAGGAAATGGCTGGGGCTACGCCGGCGAAGAATATTGCGCAGCCGGCGGAGGAGGAGAGGGAGGATAAGTTGGGGGAGAGGTTGAGGGCTTTGAGGAGTTGAGGGGGTGGGGCGGTTGTTGTCTTACTTGGGAGGGTTTTATACATGGCGTGGCGTTTTTGGGGGGGTTGCTATTACTGGAGGATGGATGGGGTGTATTTTTTCTTTGAGAGACGACATGGATGGGTTTGGTTTGCTTGCTGCCGATCACATGGTATGGTTCGAAATGTCTCATGATGATTGACATTAGCATTAGCGAAATATCTTCGGTCTCGAAAAGGGCGATCGCAAGAGCGTCAATCACAGCCGCAGCCAAGCGAGCAGCACTGTTTCAGGTGGATCATTGTCGTGGTGGACTACGCTCTGGGAAGGGAATCATTTCTGTGAGAGAGTATCTTCGGAAATCTTCCTCTGCAACAGCTTCTACTCTGGAACACGAATTCAATGATCATACCACTCTCGAATGCATATCTGCGCTCTTTCTGCAAGACCAAATGCTTACGCGCGAGCCCTGAATCTCAAAACAGGCAAGAGTCTTGTTGTGCGAAAGTCTTGAGTCTGGAGGCACAATGACTGTGGCTTGTGATCTAATACGCCAAATGTCTTTGGCTTAGGCCTAGGCCTTTGTCTGAGTTTCGAAATGCAAATCTTGAATATGGACTACCGTACGAAATCTTAGATGAGTAATGCTTCTAATCACCTTGTCATTCATTCTAGATACAAACTTATCAAACCATCGAGAGAATCCCTCGCAACATACAAAAAAAAAAGACTTCATAGATCAAGCCGGGATGCCAAGGAAACGGCAGAATTGATCGATTCCGAGAATCTTTGGGTAGGAAGTCGTTGCTGAGCTCGTCTCATCGACTTCCTCATGTTGAAAAAGGACAAGTAGACGTGATTTCGAGTCGCAGGAGGCCTAATTCCTCCGAAGTATAGAGATAATGCCTCGAGCTTAACCTAAGCGTCTTTTTCATTAGATCGTCGACTAGAGAAGATGGCTTGTTTTGAGCTTGCAGTTTTTAGGTGGCAGGTGGATAGTAGTCCTATGGGAAAGGATGCCTTCGACTTAGAGGCCTTAGCAAGGACTTGGCGGGCTGAAAGGATGCTGTATGATAGCTCGATTGTATAAAGGAATGGTAAGGTGATTGCAGGCGGCTTCTATGGCTTGCACTTGAGGCTCGGAATTTGGACTGCATCTTCATGCATACGACACTTTTTTCCTATCTTGAAGTTGATCAAAAGTGAATCTTGTCTTTGTCGTGGATGAGACTTCCAAGTGAAGCCGAATTAGCAGATTTATGCTTTCCCCGGCTATACTTCGGCAGGACGCGTGATTCTGGCAAGCTCTCGCAAACATTCTTGTTTGCAAACACCATCGAGGTCAACAGCACCACCACGCCTCCTAATACCGCGAAATGGCACTTCAGAATTCATCGCAAGCGGCGCCAGCCTATTTCCAGGCGCTTCTCGACCGCGGCCAGAAACGAGCGCCTTCAGACGAGCCGCAACTACAGCTAGGCCTGCAGGATATCGCGCGCAAGGTCAGGAACTTGGGCAAAGGCTTTACAGATGCACGAGCACACTACTTGCTGTCTGCATCGGGCGTAAACACCAGCGATGCGCTGCGTGATCTCGAAGAACTGTCGGGTGCAAAGGCTGGCCCAGCACCATCGTCTGAGCCCATGATTACCAGCGGAGTGAAGGAGGATCTTGCGCAGCGATACCAGAGCGATTTTCAGAAGATGGTCGACAGCCACATCAAACGCGCCCACGACGACTTTGACAAGATGATTGAAGAACGACTGCACGGTGTGGATTGGGACGCGCACCGACAGCGCATCTACGAGCACTTCGGCCTGAAGAAGCCACAGAACATGGAAGAGCAGGGTGGTGCAGAGAGCGCATACGGACAGAGCGGTTTTGGACGGTCTTCACGACGACCGAGACCGAATAGTACTGCTTCCAAGTCGTTTGGCATGTCTGGCATGTCCCGCTCGGTCATTGGTTCAGTGGGTCAACGTGGTGTGCGAAGCAGTGTCTTTGGCGATGTTGCCGAAAAGGTACCAGCTGATGGCATTCGACCGGCTCCAGAAGATAACTTGCTGCGAAAGAAGCAGAAGGAGTATGCTGGAAAGGTTACAGATCTGAATGCTGCACGGAGAGAGTTCAAAAACTACCCAATCCTGAAGCATTTCGCCGAGGTGGAGCAATGGCCTTCGAATGAAGACACATCAATGCTCGTCCAGGCATTCAAAGCGCTGGTCGAGATCACCAAAGAAAGCGACACGGCAGAGACCTTGACCGACAAAGGTGCGATTCGGGAGCGAACTTACGCCAAAGCTTACCTGGACGACTCGCGAGATTCGGAAGATGTTGTCCAAATACGCAAGCAAATTTTGAACGGATCTCGAACTTATCTGGAGAGCTTGTTCAAAGAACAGCTTATCGCCACTGTTAAGAAGAGTCCGCGCGAGGCGAACACAGGCGGCACACCGGATCCGCTTTCTCACGTCAAGGGCTACGTGCGCGTTCGTGCAGCGCGAAAGGAGCTTGGTCCCGATGCTGAGCTACTCCAAGAGATTAATGGAGACTACTGCTGGGCGGTCATCTTCTATCTGCTGCGCAGTGGACAATATGAACAGGCTATGAACTACGTCAACGCCAACATTGCGGCCTTTCGACAAATCGATCGCCAATTCACGAAATACCTCAAAGCATACGTCGACAGTTCAGAGCGACGACTACCCACTGACATACAGACTCAAATCAACAACGAATACTCACAAAGGCAGCGCCTGGCTCCCGAGGACTCAATCGATCCCTATCGGATGATGTGCTACAAAGTTATTGGCAGATGCGACATTGGCCGTCGCAGTCTTGACAACATCACAAACGACATGATGGACTGGCTGTGGTTGCAATTCGCCTTGGCGCGCGAGTACAATCGCTTTGACGAGTATGCGCACGAAGCTTTCAGCCTGGAGGATGTTCGAGCATCAATCAAAGAGATTGGCGAGAGGTACTTCGGTGCAGGCAGTGAAATTGCCAACGCACCAACCACACTCTTCTTCATGCAAGTTCTCGCAGGGCTCTTTGAAAAGGCAGTAGCGGACCTCTATCCTCACAACTATCTCTCGGCAGTACACTTTGCCATTGGGCTCGACTTTTACGGTCTGCTGCGCGTTAGCAATATCAACAACAGCGATGATCTTCTCACCTACACTACTCGACAGCAACCGCAAATTGCATTTGGCAGCATGATAGGGCTCTACACGCGCGACTTCCGCACATCTGAAGCCACGTGGGCTGTCGATTACCTCTCTCTGATCTGTTTGAATGCTGATCTGGATGGCGATATTGGCAAGGCACAGAAAGAGCTATGCTACCAGGCGCTCACTGAACTGGTGCTCGAGACTCGCGAATTCGCTCAGCTGCTTGGTGACATCAAAGCAGACGGCTCGCGGATTCCAGGTGCCATCGAAAATCGACTGTCCCTCATTAAGCTTCAAGGCAACGAATTTCTGAAGCATATCACGCTCGTTGCAGCCAGAACAGCGCAAGAGCAAGGTCGCACGACCGATGCAGCATTGCTTTACCACCTCTCGGAAGATTACAGCAAGGTCTTGGCTGTTGTCAACGAAGCACTATCGCTGGCGCTGACGACAGACCTTGGCGATACTCCAGCACGCCTTTTGCCGCTGAAGCCACGCAATATTACAGATCAAAACAACCAGGACGCTTCCCTGCAGCAAGCCAGCTTAAGCTTGACATCCATCGATGACCCAGTGCAGCTAGCTCAAGATATCAAGACCTTATACCAAAACGACGGAACTTGGACGAAGGCCAAGATTGAAGAGAAGCAAATGCACAGCTGCGAAATTCTACTCCTTCTAGCTGCCGCCCGCAGAGAACTCGAAGCAGGTCGCTGGGCCCCGACCCTTGATGTAAGTCGGTTCAAGCCCTGTCTTACTGTCTCCGCTAACCTAGATATTCCCAGTACATCCACAAAACCGACCTCCTCCCCACCGACCCCGAAGCACGCGGCAACATCTCCTTCATCCGCTCCAAAGCCCAAAACTTCGAAATCTTACCCCAGTCCGTCGCGAGAGTCATGGGTCACCTGATGGTCTGGACCGTCATCGCCTGCTCAAACCAAGTCGAGAGATTGAGTACCCAAGGCTTCGAGAACGCGGGTACGAAACAGTTGATCAAGAATACTGTGTATATTGCCAAGGACGTTATGGTCTTTGCGGGCTTGATCAAGTATAAATTGCCTGGGAGGGTTTGGGAGACGATTGCGAGGGTTGGGCAGGATTTGGAGGCGTTTCGGGTACAGTAGGGGTTGGTTTGAGAGGAGAGTGGAGGGGAAGTGGAAGTGGGTCTTGTATGATGAGTAGCGCTTGAAGACACGAGCGCTGGGTTTGAAAAGGTAGGTCGGTAGTCGGAATCACGTTTCAGGATCTTATTTTCAGCCTTCGCGTTCACGTGCTGTGCCTGTATATCAAGTCAAGTAGCGAATGTGCACGATACCCGCTATCCCATGCCTCAAATATTCATCGGTAGTCGCAACGCAACGCCCAAATATTCATAACTAGTACCATACCATTCGGGAATTTTCTTCCCAAACCTCTCGAATTCTTGTCTCGCCTCACTTACACCGCCAATTTTAGTCGAATGCACAAAACAAAACAAAAAAACCCCCATCGATTCCTTCAAGACACTCTTCGAAGTATGAAAATTGATCAAAACGTTTTTGGTACGGTTGCTGTACGCCAAGAACAGAATTACCTTAAGCTATATATGACCTCTCCGTGGACAGAATGGAAGAAGCAAGTAACCTGCAGCAGCAGCAATCGAATTATTAAGTTTTCAGGCTCTTGAATTAGGACCGGGAGACTGTGCAAAATCCAAGTCTTGGCAAGTGTTGGTGGCATCTACTATGTATAGACTTGAAGAAGAAAATTGTAGCGCGTTTTTCAGAGCTTATTCGCCATCGAAATTCGCCTCGCATGTTCAATTTCCTTCTCCTCTACTACTTCAAATTCTGCCCATCCCGTTGACCAGAATACAACGCCCTTGACATGCCACCCAAATGCACTCTTCCCGCCTTAACAGCCTCATCGGCAATCTCTCCCAAAGTCGAAGTCCGACTAAAAGGAATCATAACATCATATCCACAACAATGTAATTCAACATTATGTTCAGGATGGTGTGGCACAAAAATCTTGCGCCAGCTCTCATACCGCTCGATTGGGGTCGTACCGTCTAAAGTTCCTGGGATTGGATGTCCTCCAGATATGTCTTCGCTCCAGAACATTGAGACGTTCATGCCTAAAATGATTGTTTGGGGGTTCGGGATTGGTCGGACATGGGACCAGAATGGGTAGAAGACGTTTTCTAGGGAGAAGAAGAATTTGCGGTATTTGTCGGTTGCGTCTGCGAATTTGGATGTTGCGGTGCGACGAGCATCTGGTTGTTCGAGGTGCATGCAGCGGCGAAGGTCTGGCGAGGTTCTGATCAAAGATTGGAATGTGGTATTGACCCTTTGTATGACGAATAGTTGTTTCCACGTTGTATGGTTCAAGCTGCCGAGTTGAAGGAGGATAAGTTCTGCTAACTCCGGAACCATGAAGACTGATGTTGAAGCGTCGCGATGCATCTTAGGCGGCTAGGTATGATGAGGAAGCTCTTCCACCGTCTTATGGGAGGATGTCGTCGAACACTGGGTCCAGTATTGATGGATTAATTATGGTTCAGGAACTGTGGGTACGTAGGTTGATAGGCCGTTTGAGTCGAGACGATGACATTGCCAACACAAAGCATGGTAAGAGATATTTATCCATATCGTACTTCCTACTTCGGCGGGCCACGGATGGTATTGCGACCTGCGCTCTTCCTTGTTGTTCAGCAAAGGGCTTACCTTCCTCGGCGCTTAGTCGGTAGTGGCATTTGTTGGTGGAGTAAGCTCTAGTCCGTCGCAGTGCGAAGAAGTGCCTGCCCCGTCCCTGAAGCAGTGCTTTCTCGGTCCATCGGCGGCCTCACTCACAAAAAGCATTCCGAGATACTAGTACGCCAGATTTATCCACATTTGGATCGTCGCGTGTCACATATTGCGAAGTTGCCCCTAAGCTCCGCGTCTTTCCAGTCGGTGGTTTTATTGTCTGCTTCAATGCTGCGCAACTTGTCGTTTCCGGAACGCTGCTATGCTTTGGATATGCTTTTGAGATATGCATCGAGATGGAGTGCCAAGTCCTCTTTCAAGCGCTCACTTGAGCACGGTATTTGCACCTCTGGCAGCGAGATACTCCTGCACTTGTGTGGTATTGAGACTTTTCACCACAGCATATATCTCAGCATTGTAGTAGTAGAGGCCGGACTTCGGGTCTTTGTATTTGGCTGGCAATCCAGTTATGTCGCAATACTTCTTCTTTGGCTTCAAGCTGGGAGCAGCAGCGATGCTTGTGTACGTGACACTTGGCGCAAAGCCAGCTGGAACAGGCGTAGGTGCCAGACCATTGTTTTGTTTGGCATTCTTCTCCAACACCAGCCTGCCCAGATCTTGACTGGCCTTCTCAGGGTTCGGGTTGAGGGAAGGTGTATTCGTGCCGTCGGTGGCTGGCTGTGGTGTGCTCGCTCCCGAATTTTGCTGAGTGTTCATCAAGCTGTTTTGTGCGCGCTGTGCTTCGGCGAGAATCTGCTTGAGATTCTTGTTGCGACGTTGCGGTGGCTTCCAGTTCGGGTTGCGGAAGGGCTTGTGGATCTTGTACATGTCGAGGGTGTCAAGGAGGGCGGCGTGCGTCTCCTCGTTGGAGGCAGTGGTGATTGGCGCCATGGTGACGGCGATGGCGATATGCTTCCGTCGCGTGCTGGTGATGCCGCGGTGAAGTTGAAGGAAGCTCTGCGCTGCAACGCGAAAACATGGCATGCTGACACGTGAAACGTGAAACTCGAGATGTGGCTCGTGCGTCATGTCTGACCGCATGCACACGATACAAGCAGTCTATCTTGCCCCGAAGCATTCGATTCGATATACCCCATTGACCAGGCACCACAAATATCAAACCCTTGAAAACCCCCTCCGCAGTCCTTCGGTCCTCTCCTGCACAACACCGCATCCGCATCCACAACCGCAGCCATGAAGCTCCTCTACATCGGTGTATCACACCCCGCCATCCCACCATCGCTCCTGTAGCACTAACACATGCGCACAGATTCTGAAGAACGAAGAGAAGCCCGCAGTCGAACTATGCGTGGAACGTGAACTCTCCTCCTTCTCCCGCTTCACCCGCGGCTCCGTCGGCGAATTCATGACCGTCTTCTCCAAGACCGTGGCAGAGAGGACTAAGGCAGGCCAACGGCAGGATGTCGAGGAGCAGTCATACACATTCCACTCATATGCCCGGTCTGAGGGTGTATGTGGCATCATAATCTCCGATCACGAATACCCAAAGATGGTTGCACATCAATTGCTGTCCAAGATCTTGGATGAGTTCTTGTCGCGCTACCCCAGAAGTGCTTGGGCGAACTCGAACAGCGAGGTGCCATTTCCACAATTGAAGGAGTACATTACCAAGTATCAAGATCCGCAGGCGGCTGATAGCATCATGAAGGTGAGTGGAAAGAATGCATGCCAGTCATGGAGACCCAGGCGCAGTGGTGCATTCCGTAGCAGAACTGACATGCTCGCCCTCAGATCCAGAAAGAACTCGACGAGACTAAGATTGTCCTCCACAAGACCATTGAGTCGGTGTTAGAGCGAGGCGAGAAGATTGACAGCTTAGTCGCGAAATCAGATGGCCTGAGCGCACAGAGCAAGATGTTTTATACCCAGGCCAAGAAGCAGAACAGCTGCTGTGTGCTCATGTAATTGGGATATGGAAAGAGCGAGCATTTGTAAGGAGTCGCGGCGTTAGACCTGGGAATGACGACTTGGTAATCACAGGCATGATTGTAGCTCGTGCCGGAGCTCGTGATAGAAGATGAACATGAAGACGCATGTGATGACGCACGACTTCCTTCTGCATGTGCAAGTGAAGTCCAAGCTCAAGCTCAAGCGCTCCAACTATAACTCGCATCTTGGCGCTTGCTGCGACTTCCACGCTGACATCAACACTCAAAGTCACAGTCACCTGAACCAAACGGTCTTCAGCGAACTGGCCATAGTGAGTTGTTTCCAAGAGCTTGAAGAGAGACATATTGACAACTGTGCAGATGGCGGCCACGAATACCGTCAAAGCTAGCAGTGCCGACCACACTGGTCTTGGTGCTGGTCGAGTCTTTGCGATACCCGAACTCCTCGAAAGAATCCTTACACACCTCCCGCCGATCGACATCTTCAAGGTTCAACGAGTTAATAGAACCTACAAAGCTACGATTGCGGGCTCCAAGCAGCTTCGAAGTTTGATGCACTGTGACCGCAACTTCGATGCAATGAGATCCTTACTCTATTCTCGGGGCCTCGCCAAAGCCATCTTTCCCCTCCAAGCATGGCTGCTTTCAGACCTTAGGCCGACCAGTCGATGGCCACGAGACTGGATCCGTGTTCGCCAATCGTCCGGTCAAACGCAACGAGACAAAATCGGTATTGGCCGATACTATGACTTGCGCGACTCCGATATCTGCTTCAGCATTTTCGTTAACGAAAAGCAGCTCGAGAAACCTCCCCGAATCTCGAAACTGAGATATGCTGTTCACCAATCACAGTTCCGATCACGCTGCACCACTACTGCCTCTTGGCGGAGGATCAAGATTGGTGGAACTGGGAAGAGAGTCCTGGTTGCGTTCCATCATACTGGAGATTGGGCGTCAAAGGTTTTCGATCTTGAGGGAGGTAGCACGCTAGGTGATTTGGTTGATGCTTGTGTGGAGGAGCTTGAGAAGTTTTGGACGAAGGAGTAGATGTGATGCGCTGAGCGGACACGAGGGTGCAAGCATCTGATTTGCGGTACGCAGGGATCGAGCCAGTGAGCCGAACCTCGACGGATCAAGACACAAGTCAAGCGAAGCAAAACGAGTTGAGGAAAGCATTGAGAGACGCAGTGAGTGCTGATATGACACTCATTGACTCTTCGACTCCCATTACCATACACACTACGTCCATCACGGAAAAACGCCAGACAACTCTATAGCAATCAGCGATAAGTTCTTCGGCCGCGACGAACATTCAAAACTTGCTAAGACACTTGGGATGGCTGCAGCCAATACTTCTGCCGCCGCCGCCGCTAGCTACCTCCTACCCAAAATCATGAACCCCCGCTTCAGCTCTACGTGAATCTATTGTACAGTAGTGGGGAAACCCGGCTTAGCACAAGTGTGTGCTTTACTTCTTCCGACACACACAGACAAGCGAACATACGCGACTACGACAAGAACACAGCAGTAGATACACGCGAGAATGATACCTTATCCTGCTGCAATGTAGCCTTCGTTACTGTCCTTCCCTTCTTGTTAATAATTGCAATGCCGCGCTTCAAAGGTATACAATGCTACCCAGACCCCTCGCAGTTACCTGAGATACCCTAAATACAAGGCATACAGCATACAGTTCCCTACATATGTACCTTTACCCACGACCTACCCGTCCCTCCCACACTATCAATCCAGCTATTGCGTGCACAACAGAAGTCATGCAGGTTCCTAGATCTGGAAAGCTGATATGTGCATACCTTGCTCTTCAGCCGCAAATGCTGGCTTGGCTGTTATGCGGCATCACAGTGCTATATTGTGTTGCAGGCTTGGCTCCCGACATATGAAGAATGTCTCCCTACATCGACGCGGCTCGCCTTTCATCACATGCGACACGAGAGAGGAGAGGCCCAACAGCCCGTCAAGATGATAGCCAACATTATCTATTCAATCACTCTTCTGATTCTCGTACGCATCCTGTACGAGTACACTATTCGCGATCGCAAGCTACCGCCAGGTCCCAGACGTTTGCCACTCATTGGCAATCTTCACCAAGTGCCCGCTGCTGGTCAGCTGCCATGGCTGGTATATCACCAGTGGGCGAAGGAATATGGCCCGATATACTCACTCCAACTCGGCGGCACCACATTCATCGTCATATCTTCTGGAGAAATTGCACGGGACCTCCTTGATCGTCGAGGCAGCAGATACAGCGATAGACTGGAAAGCGTCATGGCTGGCGAGATCCTTACCAAAGGCAATCACATCCTACTAAGACCATACGATGGAACCTACAGACTACATCAGAAGATGGAAGCTCCCGTCCTAAACAGCAAAACTAGTCCTCTCTACGCCCCAGTCCACGAACTCGAAAGCCTACAACTCCTCAAAGACCTACTCTCTACCAACGACTCACACAGCTTCGCAGAGCATCTCGAGCGCTACAGCATCTCAATAATCTACAGCCTAGCCTACAGTCTCCGAGTCCCCGACTTCACTCACCCAGACGTCGCCACAATCCACGAAACCCAAGCCCACATGCTCGACTGTCTCGTACCAGGAAAGTGGCTCGTAGAAGTCATCCCAGCAATGAAATACCTCCCGCGCTGCCTCGCCCCCTGGAGAGTCATAGCAGAAAACTACCATCTCATCGAAAGCAATCTCCACCTAAAACACATGGATTACGGCCTCTCCACCCAATCCTGGAACTGGACCAAAGAATTCACATCTTCACCGCAAGGCACCGACATGGAACGCTTAGAAATGGCATACGACCTTGGAATTCTCGCCGACGCAGGAATGGATACTACAGCAGCAATCCTCCAAACCTTCGTTTTCGCCGCCGTCACTCAACCTTCTTTCCTCGTTTCCGCACAAAAAGAACTCGACTCCGTCATCGGCCAACACCGCATCCCAATGCTCACCGACAAAGCCAAATTACCATATATCATGTCCATCGTCAACGAGACTTTCCGCTGGCACACCGTCGTCCCCGTCCTCACACCCCACGCCACGAAAGTGGAAGACGAATCTCACGGCTACCGCATCCCAGCCGGCTCGTGCGTTTTGGCTCTGCAGTGGAGTATGAACATGGACGAAACTTCCTTTCCGGATCCACATACCTTCTCCCCTGACCGCTGGCTTGACGGTCTCGACGCCAAAAAAAAGAAATTCCACGCTTTCGGCTACGGGAGAAGAATTTGTACGGGCAGACACATCGCCGAGAATTCTGCGTTTTTGGTGATTGCGAGGTTGTTGTGGGCGTTCGAGATTTTTCCGGGCGAGGATGGGGAGCAGATGTATAGGGAGAGATTGAAGGCTTTTGTGCCGAGTTTTGTGAGTAAACCGCTGCGGTTTGGTGCGAGGTTTGTGGTTAGGAGTGAGGGGAAGAGGAGGGTGATTGAGAGGGAGTGGCAGGGTGCGGAGAGGGATGTTGATGTTGTTATGAATGGGGTTGAGGGGGTTTGGAAGAGGAAACAGGGTGGTGGGAAAGTTTGAATTTGAGAGGTGGGATGCATGCACTGTTCGTTCTCGGCGATGAGGGCAGGGAGTTTGATTTTGTCTTGCGAGAGACTAAGCTACCATAGAATAGCCTGAGAAGGATATTGTGGTTTTGTGCTTCTACGAACTTCATTGAAGCCCCAGTGACTTGAGTGAGTGAGTGAGTGAGCGAATGTGGCAAAGAGTCATCTAGCGATCAATCTCGCATGTCGTCGTCGCCATGATATAGCCTGATACAGGAAGTGAAAATGTCTTGCTTCATGTGAAGTGCCTCTTCTCTGCGCTTCATTCGTAGTTCATACTTCATGCTAGAACCACCCCTGCGGTGCGCCTCCTTCCCATGATCTTCGTTTCCATATTTCGTACGCATCATAAAAAGCCTGCCAGCCATTCACTCGTCCATCCCATATCATACCCCATCCATAATACAGAGCAACTAGATTTCGCAATGCGCCCCGACCTTCGCGCATTGCCGTCGACCTCACCTGCTTGAACTTCTCTCGCCTCAGGTAGTGAGGAAAAGCACGGATCACGGTCGTCCGTCTAGCATGGCATAGCATAGCATACCCAAGCATTTCCATTCCCTCAAGAACCCTTTACCGCTGAAAAATCTCCTCCTGAATCCCAACAAAACCCCCAAAATTTCCTTCCTTTCCTTCCTCATTCATTCATTCATCATCCCCATCCTCAAAAAAATCCCTCATTTGCATCTTCTTCATCCGTGCCCTCATCAATCGCCGATCCATTTTCTGCTTCGGACGATCTTCACAAAACCCATCCTCTCCATCTTCTTCTTCCTCTTCCCCATCAGCAGAAGAAATCTGTCTGAGAATCTCCACCGCAGAAGTTCGCCGAATATCCCCATGAAGTTTGATCTTCATGTTTCGCAGATCCGTCTGATCGAGTCGAAGCAACCAATCCGTTCTCTCAGCCACAAATTCCCAGTACTTATCTTCCATATACCGAGAATCTTGTTGGAGTAGTCCGCCCATCCCCCACCCGAATTTCACACAATGCGCCCAATGCGGGATATCGTTTCGAAAAGGATTCCGTTTCTTCGCTTCCACGCTTTCGATTTCGGACTTGTTTTCTTCGAAACCTTGGTATAGCGCCACGAAGATGTCCATGAAGGTGAGACCTTTGTTGTTGGTGAGGAGGAAACTGTGATCTTCCGCGCCAGGAGGTTCGAATTTATTTGCTGCGTAGCGGTAATCGATTTCGAGGGTTGTGGAAGGGGGTTGTGTGGTGAACATGTTCTTCCAGCTTGCGTCTGGGGAGGTTTCGATGTAGGATTTTACGAGTTCGTGGGGGAGCATGAGCCATGGGCGAAGGTTGATTGCGCAGGGTGTGAGGCAGTTCCACACGGGCGTGATGCGTTTGCCGGTGTGCAGGCTGTGGTATTCGTCTCCCAAACCGTCGTATTTGCATTTGACTTTGTCGTCGTTGATGGGACGTAGGAAACAGGCGGTTTGGATTCGTGGTGATTGCTCAACGGTTGCTTTCCAGTAGCTTGAGACTCTCTGCACTGCGAAGAGTTGCTTTGGTGGAAGCTGGAGCAAGATTTGCTCGAGAAGTTCTGCCGTGCGGAGGACTGCGTTGCGTGCTTGGTTTGCTTGGGTGACTGATGCCATATTGAGCTGCCTTGTGCCTTGATCTGTTCGTTTTGATCAGGAAAATAGTGGTTTCTGGCCGTATTGTGAACTCTGCAGTTCGCTGACTGAATTGTTTGCAGTCTGCTTCGAACGCGGGCTCGTCTGCTGATTTTGCAGATTGTGTTCTGGAGAGAAGCTTGTTGTGTCTTGTGTCTTTAGCGTGATTTTTAAAGCTGAGCACGCAAGTGTTGGGTTCGATTGTTGTTGTAGCTTCTGCAGCGCTGTTCACTGGGAGATTTTTTTTGGTAGTCTTGTTTCCTTTTTGGCAGTCTTGTTGTTTTGGCAGGCTTGTTGTTTTGGCAGTCTTGCTTTTTTGCAGTCTCGTTCGAAGGGTGTCTTGTCTGTTGACTGTCCCGAGTGCTGGATTTTGTGCACAAGGTGGCGGCTTCTGCAGAGCAGATCACCGAATGGGAATTTTGGCAGTCTTCTTGATAGATTGTCTTGTCTTTGGGCTATTCAGAGTACTGAACACAGCGTGGTGGTTTTTGCAGCGCAGACCACTAGTGGGGATTTTCGCAGTCTAGCTGGCAGATGTTTTTGTCTGATGACTAGAACTTTGGTTAGTCTGGCTCGAAAATCGTTGTGCTCTTGATGTTGACCTTTTAGATTGTGTTCTGGTGAGCAGTGTATTTTATCGTATGCTTGCAGCGAGGTTTGAAGGCTGGGCTGGTAGATGATGATTTGAAAGTTGGTGTAAGAAGAGAAGAGAAGAAAACAAAAATCAGGCTGTGAAATAACGTGCGATACTGAGTCAGCCGGCAACTTTTGGGTATGTCTCTGGGCGAAGTGTTGCATGAGCCAATGAGGTGGTAGGAGATGCACATTACTTGCTTATTGTATCCACAGGCGAGCCGCAAGGTCCTGGACTGGAACCAAATACTGTATTATGCCTAAGGTTTTGCACGGATGTGAGCAGAAAAGACACGTATCAGCTCCCAAATCATGTCATTGGAACCGGCTTAACTGAGGCATGTCCGATGCTCGTTGCTGGTAGCTACCTAAAAGGTGCTCACGTCGCTTCCAGCATCTATCGCAACCCGCAGGGTCTTAGTTCGTACTTCGTAACAAGTGCAGATGTTCTGCTATGCACTTCCCGTGTGTCTCCGATGGTCTTGCACGGCCTTTTGTCGCACAGGGTATCCACCAGCATACGAAACCACTCCTTCAATCATCGCCATTAAGTACCATCTCGGCAGCACCGAAAGCAGTCGTCTCAGCTTGTGCCTCGGCTTTCTTCCGGCGGAACTCTTCGAGATAAGCAGCTGCCTGATCACCAGCGATCTCGTTGTAGGTGGTGCCCTTGCCAACACTTCCGCTCTTCTTCCGCCTTGGATTCACGTCCTTAGCAGCTCCCAGGGTAGGGAAAGCTCCTTGGTCGTCTGTATCTAGGGGCTTCGGCTTCGGTCTTGGTTGCTGACCTTGCGATCGCTGGCGTTTTTGATTATTGGTATTCCGCGGTTGCCCACTATGCTGTTGTGCATTCGATAGTTTCTTCTTGAGAATTTCCTGCTCTTGCGGCCCACCGAATTGCTCTGGCGCTCCATCTTTGATGCCAAGAATCTCGTTGTTGCGCTTCGCAATGTCCCGCTGCATGGCTAGCTCTTCCTGGCCGTCTTCAATCAGCTTGTCGCAAAGTTCACCAAGGTTGACGATGGAATTTCCGTTTCCGACGGCGAGAAGAATTCTGAATGCGCGTCGAAATTCATCCCTGATCGCAACAATGCCGTTGTGCGTAACAGTCCGAGCAACATTGTGATCGAGCTCGAAAGGATCTTCGATGCAAAACAGATAGCGATGCTGAATCTTCTTGCCTTCGCCCTCTTCAGTCGTGGCCTTGACCCAGCCTTTGGCGTCCTTCGTGAGGATACCGCCTGGAGTACGCAAGGAGAGTACTTGCTGAGTCCATCGGAACTGTGGGCCATTACCCATGGATGAGTAATACTGTAAAAAACCTGCCAGCAGCGAGCCAAGGCTCTCTTTATTCGAGCTCATCTGGCCCATTTGCAGAGCTTGTTCAATCTCGTCTTCGTTGCGCCAAAAGTCGACCACCCATCCATCTACCTCTGCACGTGTAGCACCCGGTGGTGTGCATGCAGCGTGTGGTCGCCAAGGCATTTGCAAGTTTGGCAAGACCGGAGGCTGCACCACATTCATGAGATAATGCAACACCATCAGCACATAGCCGTAGCTGGAGAGAGTGCCAGAATATGAACTGTTGATCTTTCTGCCTTTTGCCCACGATTTCACGAACAGCACCATCGGCCGCACTCGCGGATCGCACTTGGAATAGCATCGAAGCATCTGGGTGTTGTGCAGTCCGAGTGGGTTGAAAAAGTTGATGTCGCACTGAATACCGACGCCGTCTTTCGGGAAATCGAGTGGACCGGCCTTACGCTCTCTCGTCCAAGTCTTTGGAGCATCGCGCTTCGAATTTTGCCCGGTAGCAGCGCCATTTGTGGTAACGGTGTCGCGTTTTGACTGCGTATCTGTCGTCTCGACCGTGGCCTTTTCCACGGCGGCATCAGATGTAGCTTTCTCAGCGACGGCTTCTGTGGATGCGATTGCAACATCCCCAGAAGTGACAGCCTCTGCTGCAGCGGCGACATCGTCTTCTGCCGTTTCGTCTTCTTCTCGGTGTAGATGAGGATACTTGGTCTCATTAGGAAGAGAGTCCCACCTCTCACGTTCAGCGCGCAACTTGTCGAGAAGACAGTCACCAGGGTGCTGACAGATTTTGATGATCGGCACTCGGGTTCTTGTGAGGAGTCTCGCGCCAAAGCCCACCCTGAGAAGCTCCTGCTCTAGAACTCGAGGCAAGTCGTCGGCGAGTAAAGAAAAGCAGGCATTTTTTTCGGCTTGTCCTTCAACCACGATAACCAGATCCATGTCCGAGCCGGCGCTTGCAAATCCCGATTCGAAGCTACCAAAGCATTGCAATGATACTCTCGGTAGACTTGGATTTGCCTCGCACACTCGATGACAGACGTGTTCAAGAGCGATGCGGAAAGAGCTTTTGTCATCTCGTTCGGCCTGGCTCATGTCGACAGTGGAGATCTCACGAGCTGCTAAGTCGTCCAAGTATTCAGCTTGCCGTTGGCGAACGACATCTCGACTTACAGGAGGATGGTGTGCTGTCCGAGCGTTGGGATTGTACAGGTTGCGATTCGTGGGTGGAGGTCTTCCATGGCCTTGGTGAGATGCGCCTCGTTGGAAAGCTTCTGGATCGAGGTGAATCTGCTGACTGCGCTGCTGTCGAAAAGAGCCGCCACCGCGCTGACCGCCGCCCCGGAAGCCACCTCGACCTTGTTGAGGACCTGGTGGCGGAGCGCCAGCGGCATATTGACGAGAGTGGGGGACAGGATGATGGGATTGGTGGTGGTGATGCGGAGCCTGAGGCGGAGCGTGATTGTGCACGTGTGGCGGCAGGAATCGTGGCAATTGCTGTGTTGGGAAGCGCGGCGGCGTCGGGGGTGGCAAGGCTTGCCTGTGAGGAGACGCTGGACTGGGGGAGTCACTGGCGCTCCATGGCTGAGCGTATGGAGATGGAGGCTCAGAGGTGGGGAGCGGGCGTGGATTCGATGGAGGCGGCAGCGATGGCGGTCCCAGTCTTGAGGCCAAGGAGGAGTCGTCGGGCACGGAGCCATTGAGGAGAATCATGCGCCTAAGACGATCCTCCAGGCTGGCGGCATCTGGCTGTGCGTGGTTGTCCATGTTGGCCACTTTGCGATGGCTCGCGTGCTGCCAAGGACCTTCAGATGAGATCGATCGAGTCTAAAACCCCATGGCGATGCCTGCCGCTGCAGTGGCGCATCCACAGGGGCGTGAACGAAAGGAAGAGAAGGAAACAGACTCCTTAACGCCCGCAGTCCCGTGATGCAGCCCTGTCGCAGCCTGCGCCCATCGAAATATCGTCCAGGTGAAGGTGTTGTCGCTTCGCGAACCGGAGCAAGCAGTGATTGTTCGGCAGGCGCCTGTCCCGGACCGAGCCGATACATCCCTGCAACCTTCCCTGGCTGGCACGAGCGTGGTTGCTGCACGTCAAGTTGCTTGTTGCGTGCCTGCCTTACCTTGCCTTGCACCTGCGACCTCTTTGACATTCCGCACTCAACCCTCCCCTCCGCTCCGCTCCGCCCTCCATTGTGTCGACAAAGAGACGGCGCTCGCGGTCGACACTTCCGCTGCTACCCTCCACCACACGCAATACCGCACCACCAAGCAGTCGGCATTGCGACGGAGCATACACCCCAGCATACCATGAGCGCGTCGCCCGCTCGCCCACCCTCGGGCCCAAACTCGGTGACACCCACGACCGGCGGACCACCTGCACCAGCGCGCAAGAAGCCCGCCGTCGACATCTTCCACAAGAAGAAGAAGCCTGCTGTCCGTCGCCCGCTTCAGCCCGGCCAGCGAGTCGTGCCTCCCTCCACTCAGAACAATGGCCCGCCCCTGCACTCCTTCCAGCAGCCTATCAATGGCACCGTTCGAAATGTCAACCCTACCGTCCCTGCCGCCGCCCCCTCTAAGGAGCCAGAGGAAGGCACCTACTCCGAATTTCCAATCGTCATCAGCAAGAGACAGCTAGAGGCCGGTCTGCGCTTCCATGCGATGAAGCTACAGAGTCGCATCGATGATGGCGAGCCGGTCACGGTTAATCCCTATGACGAGCACCAATTCACGCGACCCTTGCGGCTTCATCGTCGCTTTCCCGGCGACAAACCGGAGGCCGCTGATCAGTCGGATGCTGCTTCCGGCGTGGATGACAAGGAGCGTGAGCTGAACAATGCGCGGAGAGCAGAGCGCCAAGCGGAGCGCGAAGAGAATCAGAAGCTCATCGCACCGACGGGAGGCGATCCGAGCAAGCAGATCAAGAAGAAACAGCAGAAGAAGGTGGAGGAAGGCAGGGATGAGAGCGATCCGAAGCGTCAAAAGCGGTCAAAGCTGCGCTATGAAGAAGCGCGGCCATGGCATCTTGAAGACTTCGAAAGCAAGAATGTCTGGGTCGGTAGCTATGAACAAGCACTCTCCGAGCGCAGCATCATGCTCGAGGTTAAGGATGACGGCACTTTCGGCATGGTGCCCATCGAGAAATGGTACAGATTCCAGCAAGCGAACCGAGTGAACACCATCCCCAGCGATGATGTTGACAAAATGATGGCAAAGAGAATCCAGCCTTCGCGTTGGGCCATGAAGACGCATGCCGTCACGGACGAGGCTGCCAGGGAAGCTCACATGAAGAAGATGGCCATGCGCCGTGCGAAGAGAGAAGACGAGGACGTAGCGCGAAGAAGCAAGGACGATGGTGAATTCGACGCTGATCGCGACATGCTTGACGTGGAGATGGGTGACCTGAACGAATTCCAGGACGATGACGAAGGTGTCCTGTTCCAAATCGAGGATGATGATGATGCGAAGGAGCTTGAGATGCGTCTTTTCCTGGAGATGCGTGATGCTGGTCTTGGCGGTACTGGTGTCAAGGACGAGGCACTGGATGTCGAAGGCCAACTAAGGAAGGAGCAATTAGAGAAACTGGAAGAGCGGAAGAAGCAGAAGCGCATGCGCCGGCAACTACGAAAGCGCGAACATCAGGGCCAGTATAGCGATTCGGACGATAGTGACGACCCTTACGCCGACTCCAGCGATAGTATGGATTCCGAGGATGAGCGCGAAGAAGAGCGCAAGAAGGAAGAGGCAAAGAAGGCTGCGCAAGTCAATGGCGACAAATCTGGCGCCTCTACCAAGGGCACCAACACACCTACCGGCCGACCAGAAAAGCGTGATCCTTCCCGGCTCGGTGCCTCACTCAAGCGACCAGGCTCTCCTGACGTCTCGGATCTTAGTGGGAACGAGTCGAGCAGGAAGAAGGTCAAGAGCCTCAACGGCAAGCCCATGGCTGCCAGCTCTGGAGCTGCGCGCTCCCTATCTCGTAAGTCACTCCGCTAACCTTATAGCTTGTTCCTGTCAGAGGATTCTGCTGACTATAGAAGTAGCCGATGCGTCGAAGAAAGGCGCTGGCTCCGGCAGTGACACCGACACTTCCCGCAAGGGTCGCTCAGGTGCTCCCAAGATCAAACTCAAGAATTCTCCGGCCGCCACTCCGAGTGCTTCTCGTGCCGCATCGCCCGCTCGCTCCCCATTAAGCAGCACAGGCTTCCCTACAATCGACGAAGTCAAAGCTGCGATCCCCATCGAAGGCATTGACATCAAAAGTCTCGTGCAATTATTCAAGTTACGCGTTGCCGGCAAGACGGCGGACTTCATCAAAATGGTCAAATTGGCTGGAAAGCAGAGTACCGATCCGGCTTCGAAGGGTAAAATTGTACCAAAGTGAGGAGCAGACGCGGTTCTCCTCACATATCATTGATTCCACACTTAGATACCCTATAGAATGGCATGGCGCTCTGCTTGGAAATGACTCGTATGCACTTCATGTTATCTCCCAAGCTTTCTGCGGTGGTGGCGAGGCCGAGTGGTCAACGATTGATCTCCTTGATCACTGTGTCCAACCTCATACCTCAAAAGAAGTAAAAGTCTACTGTACCCGACTTCTCGGCGGATCTTGTGCTCTCACGTAGTGGTTATGCGGTGGAGGTCTCAGATGTACCGTGCACTTGGCATCACGGCCACGGATATCTTGCTTGACGCGCTGTCTACTTGGTATCTTCCACTGTCCTCTTACTATGAAAAACGCTTCTACCCCTTCAGCTTATTGAAAGACAAAGACTCAAATTCGGGCTAAGACAATAATGTGTCGTTGTACATCATCCACGTGATCCCCCCTACGTTGACCCCTGCTACTACCGTTGAGTATCCATCCCACTTATCATCACCGAATCATGCCCTCCTCCGCAGTCCTTCTATAAGTCTTAATCTAGGCTTTCTAGCTGAGTTTCAGAGGCCTGCTGCAAGTTCGTCGCGCTTGGCATAGATCTAGGTCGGAACTCCCAGGCCAGATACATTGGGCTCGGCATGGTCTTCTCGAGACATTCATCGGCTTCTCGATCGCATGGCTCAAGACAATCACTGATTCCGCCAACATCGGAAGAGGACATCGTACTGCAAGATGGAGCATCCGTCGTCGAGTCCGAACAGCTCGATGACCAGATAACCGATCAACCAGGCCTGGGCCGTCATCTTGGACTGTTCTCGACCATACTTCTCGTGGTAAATCGAATCATCGGCACAGGCATATACTCTACCCCTGGGGCCATCACTGCAGGCGTGGGGAGTGTTGGTGCATCACTCATACTCTGGACCTTGGGACTTCTCATCGCTTTCGCTGGACTTATGGTATGGGTCGAGTTGGGCTGCATGATACCTCGCTCGGGAGGAGAGAAGGTCTACCTTGAAGCTGCCTATAAACGCCCCAAACTCTTGGCAACGACCGTCTTTGCCTTTCAAGCCATTTTGCTTGGCTTCTCTGGTATGTTCCGTGGTGAATACGCGGAAGGCTGATACTGATCTCGGCTTTTCAGCGAATGGCTGTATCATATTTGCACAATACAGTCTCATTGCCGCCGGCCACTCGGCCACTGACTCTGAGAAACGAGGCATCGCAATTGCTGTCATCAGCTTCATTACTGCTCTGCACATCTTTTTCCCAATGTGGGGTGTCCGGGGCATGAACATCGTCAGTAGCGTCAAAGTCATCACGCTCATCTCGATTGTTGTCACAGGCTGCATAGTGCTTGCAGGCGGAGTATCATCGATCGAGGACCCTCACGCAAGTTTCCGACATGCGTTTCGAGGCACAAGCCGTAGCAGCCACCAGTGGGCGACTGCTTTGTAAGTCGGGCCCGTTGCGTTGGAGAAATATTATCTGCGTGACTGCTGACGATCATCTAGATTCAAGGTTCTCAGCTCATACCAGGGCTGGTCGACTGCAGCCTACGTTGCCAATGAGATCAAGCACCCTGTGCGCACTCTCAAAATTGCAGGACCAGCTGGATTGGGCATTTGCGGCGCTTGTTTCCTTTTTGTCAACATTTCCTACTTTGCTGCAGCGACTCCTGAAGAGATTGCAAACAGTCGGAATACTGTCGCCTCGCTCTTCATGAAGAAAGTCTTTGGTGACGCTGCCCAGAGAGTATTGAGCGCGCTTATCGCCATCTCAGCCTTTGGTAATGTAATGACCGTCACCTTTGCTCAAGCTCGAGTAAACCAGGAGCTAGCCAAGGAAGGTGTCATTCCTTACTCCCGGTTCTGGGCATCAGACTGGCCATTCGGATCACCCTCGGCTGGCATCCTCTTGCACTTCATACCCAGCTTCTTGGTCATCGTCGCGATTCCGTTTGGAGATGCGTATAACTTCATCCTGGACCTCGAGGGATATCCATTGAGCATCATCAATCTCTTTGTAGTCGTTGGATTCTTCTGGCTTCGGTATGCATGTTCGGACGCAGAGATCCCACGACCATTTCGCTGCTGGTGGCCGATAGCAGCGTTGTTCCTCTGCGCACAGGTGTTCTTAATACTGGCGCCTTTCTTACCTCCGCAGGATGGGAAAGGCGACACAAGTCTTCCATACTGGCTCTACCCAGTGGTCGGCATTATGATTCTTGTATCTGGCGCGATATACTGGGCTGTTCGATACAGACTTCTCCCCGCGATCAGCAAATATAATCTGGGCCGGGACAAACATCGCTACGAGAGACTGCAGAGCTCTAACGAAGGATGAATTATACCTCGTATCAGATCACAGATATGTGCCAAGACCCAAAGATCTGCAGCTACCGCAGCTTTTTGTCGCTCTCGAAATCCTCCTTGACTCGACCATAGAGCGCATCGTCAATGTCCCAGCCGGTCATTGCCAATCCCTTCCCAGCTACCAGCGTTCTCTCTCATAGGCCACCACGCCTCCCGCTGCTCTAGTGAATCCTGGCGTATGATTCTTCGACCCATCGTCTACAGGAATGCCAATAACCCCATGAAGAGCAGGTATCACGTACGAGACATCGCCTTGGTCCGTTGCAGCAGCTACATAGCCTTGGGATTTGAGGATCTCGATGCCTCCCACATGCATATGCTGCTGGAAAGATTCACACAGGGACTCATTGATACACAAGTCAGCGTAGCCGGTCTTCTCCTCAACTTCCAATTTGCAACCAGTGGCAAGCGCACCAGCCTCCATACACCGACGGACTTTGGCTCCGAGAGCCTTTGCTCCTCTGATAGTGGTACTTCTGGAGGGCCGTGAGGGCCGCAATAGCATTGTCATTAGCCTTTGGTGCTTCAACAATTGATCCATGAATCCTCTCCACAGGCAAGATCTGTTGCCTTAACATCGAAACGTTTACGTAAGCGGAGACCAAAGCATCCAGTGCGTTGACGCCTTCCCAAGGTGAGGCACCGGCATGGGCACGAACTCCGTGATCCGTGCCTTGCGAGGTATGAGATGCGACAGACCTGAATCCTGCCGTTCCAAGCATGCCTTTATCGGTGTACTCGGCGTCTGACATGGGATGGCTATGTCACCATCAGTTTTCGGTCCGCTTCGTCAGCAGCGCAGAGTGACCTTGAATCCGAGTTCTTCTAGGAGGTTTGAGTTGGCATCATGTGCTTTGTACTCCTTATATGCGACCTCGGGATTTTCGTGGATCTGAAACTATGGTGAGGGTGACAAATTTCGTTAAGATTTCATGCGTACTGCCGTATGTGTTCAGGTCTCGCAGCTTATTTTCGAGACTGGAAATGTATTCGTCTACCGCTTGCCGCACAATAGCATTTGATGAAATTTTTTGACCGCGACTCGTTGTCGCAGTGGTCGAGTCGCTAGGATTTTCCATTGCCGCATGGACGGAGCTGGAATCGATGAAAATGCTTCAGGCTGGAGTCGTGTCGACAATGCAAACAGGAAATCCGATGCTTCTGGAGCATTCGCATGGCCTATGTGGCCTTACATAAGCGCAGAACGCTGCACTGCATCTTCTTGGCCCGGCTCAGACCACTCCCTGCTGCCAACGAGGTGAGACTTGTTCAGCTTGTATTAGCAATCGGACTGATAGGTACAGAATGCCGCAATTCTCGAGAAAGCCACAGGACGAGTGTGACTTACCAAAGACTGTGCAACCATACCCAGAACATTAGTCAAGTACACTCTCACCACGACAGAATTAGATAGCAGTCTGCGTGACAGCATCGGCTGGGGAGCAATGAAGCGTTCCACTAAGTAAAGCAGCATCCCAGAGACGATACAGAGTCCGAGCGTCAGCGTTACGCGAGTGTCGTGAATAGTGTGTCCATCACCGAGAAAGACCATTGAGAGCAGTCCGAGTGTGATGGTACTGACCAATAGAAGAGCGCCCCCGAAATCGACATGTCGGAGGACGGTCGAGATTCGATGATCTCCAGTCGCTCCAACTTTTGTGGTGCCGGCCACCGCATCGCTATTGTCGTCAGGAGGCAGAAACGCCGGTAGCGATGGTATGAGCATCGCACATGCCGCGGCGGCCAGCAGTAATATGGGTGTCTGCGCAATGAAGACCGTTCTCCAACCCATTCTTTCGACCAAGAATCCACCTACAGGCCCTCCAAGCAAGCGACCCGAAGCCATAGCAGCTTGATTGTAGCTTCGATATGAAGCGAGATCCTTCAGACCAACAAGATCACTGATAATCAAATTTACCAGGCCGATGAGCCCAGATCCTCCTACTCCCGCCAGCACTCTGCCTATAATGAAGATTCGATGTCGCCGGAACTGCCTAGTCTCCGTTCAGAGCGTGCATATTATTATCCGGTAGAGCATCTCGGATAGATGATTATCAAAGTTTCTACACCGCATATCAGCCATGGAAAGCTTTTTACATAGTTCTGGAATCAATCAGCCACTGTGAGCATCTCAACTTAAGCGCAAGAGCCAGCTCTCATCCCAAGTCCGTAAGCCATGAAAAAGGTAAAGAGGTTGCCAAGACCATTTCCAGCTGCAACAGCCTGTTGCGGTAGGAGGCTTCGAAGGCGCAAGCAGATCTCAACGGCCGCATTGGCTGCAACAAGAGCAGTGCATTGGCGCATCACGTGCCGCGTTCCTGGCATCCGATCAACGCTGCACTCTTCTCGCTGTGAGCTTGTAGATCTGTACAGCGGTCTTGAAAACTGTGTTGTGTTGCGCAAAAGCCACAGCAATATCAGGATCCACAATCATTACAGATTCTGCGAGGCGGGCGATAGATCTCGCGCAATGGTATATTGTTGTTCTCAACCGTCTCTTCCTGCAACCACTGCGCCGACCTCCTTTCCATCTCCTTTTCAAGCCCAGCAGGCATTTCCAGTCAAAGACATCGATGTCTGAGCTCTTGGTACGCGATTATAGGGGATTGCTTTCTAAGCTGCAGTTACATTCGCGGATTCGAGTCTGTAGGATGTTGTAGGAGGCCTCGTGCGTATATCGTACAGGATGAACAAATGGTCGTAGAAGTGTACCAATGTGCAATAGCAGTGTAAGGTCCGCGGAGGTTCGTGTGGTGGCGATGATCAAATCTGCCTAGATAGGGAGGCCCATACATACTAGAGGCTCAATGCGGGGTTTCTTATACCTCTTACCGCTATTACTACCTAATTCTTCGTGTTTGACCTTCTACGACTCGCAATATACTCGCTATTAACTCGTAGAATGCCTCTACGTATCGATTTATCGCTATAGAAGGCTTAAATAATATCTTAAGTCTATAGCGGTACTATACGAGAAGCAATCGTATAGTACCTTATATAGGAGACCGGTTATTAGATATCCCTTAATACACTTAAACGAAGGCTTAAAGAGTAGAATATTAATTATAGCTACTCTACTTACTATTACCGAGTTAACGATATTAAGGTACTAAAGATCCGGATCGTATATACCTTCTACGTTCTACGGTTAACTAATAAAGAGGCGGTTCGAGTACTATAGGCGGATAGGTTTAAGATTAGCTAGCGGAGGTATTAACGGATACGTTAAGAGCTTAGATTAAAGAAGGCATTATTAATAGATAGATAGATAGAAGCGGAAGAATAGATAGTAGAGGTCTTATAGGAAGAGCTCGAGAAGTCTATAGTAGAGTCCTTTAGCCGACGGTACCTATATACCTATATTAGGTCTAAATATAACATTATTAGTAGAGATTAGCTATATCGTATAGCTTCCTTACTAAATTCTAAAGAGTTACGAGTCCGCTATAAGCGGGCGTAAAAGCACTATAGAGCGATTATTATACCCGGCCCTAGTTACGTAATATTAATAGATACTTACTATAAATTCGAGTATTAGGGGATATAGATCTACGTAGCGATTAATATTTACTCGCGTTATATTATCTAGATCTATATAGGCATTACTAGCCGGATAGCTGTCTCTATACTAGCTTAATACCTTACAACGATCCGGAATAGTAGTATAATGCTATAGATTATTCGATTAGACCGTAGGGTAGAGACGATTTACTAGGCATACGGTTATAGTACGAAGGTATCGTAACGGTTATACGGTACAAAAGTTAATACATTCTCTAAGGTGCCGCGAGGCAAGCTATCTATATAATAGTCCTACTATTAGTAGCAATAGCGACCGTAGCGGTCGATAGTAACCGCTGCCTACTATCGTATATGCAATAGTATTATATCGTAACAGCCTCCCTTTTTATAAAAAGGGTCGGCACTGTCTATAGTGTCCTAAAACAAAGGTCCTTAGTAGGCTATACTATAGGAAGGTTTAAGGCAAAAGAGCGTAATAGCGTCGTATAAAGGCTAAGCCTAAATAGTATACTAGAACAGTAATGCTAGGTACAGAATCGTATCTCTCTAGTAATAACTACGTCGGTTTTATACTTGCTTATTACGACGGTTACGAAGGGCGTCGTATAAGCTAGTTAGTATAGTCTAAACCGCCTTTAGCTGCGGCTAAGGCGCGACGGTCTTTATAGTCTTATTATCGGATAGCGAGGTATTAACTGCGTCCGCTATAGTAGTAGCGCGGTCTAACTAATCGATAGGGATATTAGGGAAGTTAGCATCTAGCAATAGTAGCGTATCGGCGTCGCGTATAGTACTATATAGCTTAAAGTAGTTAGCTATCTATACGTTAAGCTTCGCGATCTTATCCTTAGTAGTATTGCCTTATACGCCGCTAAGTAGCTTAAAAGCGTCCTCGTTAATTAGGTATAGTATAGGGATTGCCTATTATAGCGCGACGCGTAAGAAATCGTAGTAAAGATAGGTTAGCGATAGCGTAAGCGACTCCTTTAAGACTATAGCAGAAAGACGATACTACTAGGCTATCTAGCGCTTAGTTACTTCGCGGATCTGTACCTTAGCTAGTATTTGTTAAAGCTAGTATATCTCGGTTGCTACTAACTCGGACTAGCGCATATAGTAGAGAGCTTGTAAGTTAAGCGTACGTATACTAATTGCCGTTGCATTGTATTAGTATTATCTATAGGCGCTTATAGTATTTTCCTATAGGGCGGGCAAAGGTAGCAAGCGTATCGGAAGCGATAGGAGCTTATACTATAACGACGCAACCGTATTGTTAGGCGATAGTAGCTAAGCCGTAGCTAGAGCCTTCGTAGGTATAGAGAATAGGTTAGATAGTAGCGGCATCTTCGATAGTAGGCGAGGCGCTAAGAACAGGCTAGCGGTTAGCTTCTAGTAAGTGTTTAACTTAGTCGATAGTAATACGCGCGAGGAATTTAGCTAGATCGCCTTAGTTAGCGGGGCAACGGCCGGAGGTTGCGGCTTAGCCCGAGTCGCGAGCTTAGGAGGGATAATTTTACTAAAAAGGCGCGCGTTAGTAAGGTCGGTCTCGTCTAGCGAGTAGTCGGGTAACGGCACTAGGAATGCGCCTATAGGATCCTAAGTATAGTCGATATTATACTACTAGTAATTCTTATTCGTTACTATCTTATCGTACTTAAAAATAGTATTACCCTATATAATACGCTCCTAGACGCCTAAAGGATTAAAGACTAGATTAGTAGAGGCTATTTTTAGCAAATTGTAGAACTATAGCGTTAGCGCGGGCTCTAATCTATTAGGGATAGCGCCGTCCTTAAGTGTCTAGATATAGGCGATAAAGGTAGATAAGGCGTATACCGGATCGATCTAAGTTAGCTAGTAGACTAGGCTAAAGTCTACTAGGTATTAATAGTTAAGGAGTAGTAGAGGTATGCCTTTGCCCTTATTAGCGGCATAGGTACCGTTCTAGTAGCGACCGCTACCTATAAGCTAAGCGTACTATTCCGTACGCGACGTATTAGTAGCCTTCGTGTCCGTAAGCGCCTTATTAGTATAGAGGGCAGATATATAGCCCTCGCCGCGAAGGGTATAGGCGTTACGGACCGTAATATACCGCTAGGTATAAGCGACGACGTCCTAGGTAATAGCTAGGCGACCTAGGTTACGACGGTATAGGTAGGGCAGGCTACTAGAGTTTAGGGAGGACTCGTACTACTTATAGAGCTATATAGCCGACTAAGTACTAAGCTCTATACCGATTAGTAGCAGCTAAACGGTATAGTCCTTAAGCTAGGAGTCTAGTAGAGGCAGGCGCACTATTAAGAGTCGTCCGGTAGCTACTATCTATAAGAATTAGACTTCGCCGTAGGTAGTTAGGTCGATCTTATAATGCTTTATCGCTCCGATGTATTTACTAATAGGTCGCTTGCCTGTCTTTTAATATTCCTTACCGTAATCGCGGTAGGAGACATCCTTATTGTTCTCGCTACGCTTATATAGAACCGGGTAACCGCCTACTATAATGCTATCGCGATATTCTTTTAGGATAAAGCGGTAGAACTACTCTTATACGAGGTCGACCGTCTATAGGAAGTATAAGATAGCGCGTACTATAAGACCGATAGCTCTATTACGGATTAGAGACGGTACTAGCTAGAATCGTAGGTCGCCGGTATAGGTACTTAAGCTAAGGAAGTTCTCGCGTAAGCGAGTAATGTTTGCTAGGAGTCGGTACTATAACTTCGCGTAGTAGAAAGTAATAGTTAGTAGAAAATTCGTATCGAGGTTAGCTAGGTTAGGAAGCTCCTTTAATTTGCCCGCCGTTATAAGCGCTACGTACTCGCTAAAGCGTATCGCGTAAATCTCCTACTACGTATCGTAACCGTCTAAGTAGAGGTCGGTCCTAAAGATAGAGTATTTATAGGCGAGATTATTATTTACAATTTAGAAAAAGTATAGTTACGTAAAGAGTAGGTTTTTAAAATCGGTAACTAGCTTGCCTATATACTAATGCAATTCGCGTAGAATCTAGAAGCGCCGATCGCTAGCTATAAGGTATAGATAATGTAGGTAATGCTAAAGCCTTACTAAATAGTATTCGACTATTCGCTTATATAGGCGTAGGCGAAAAAGATTAGGTAGCCGACCGTTAGCGTCCTTAGCGTACGCGTTACGTACAAGCTTCGCGGCCTAGATAAAGCGTACGTCTCTATTCTTATTACGCTCTATAGGATTAGCGGCGATTAGCGTATCGACTTTCTTATTATAGTTCTCGTACTCTACGTACTACCGGATTGTAGCTTGTTCGGGCGTCTCGTTAGCGCGAAGAAGACGCTTATTAATTAAAGTCTAGCGCGTACGCTAGCCTCGAAGCCGCTACCGCTCGAACTTAAGTTCTTTAGGAAATAGAACCGGAGGTTCCTTAAAAACCGACTCGATCGGAGTAGCTAGGAGCTTAGGAGGAGCTAGTACGGGCGCTTATAGCGAGCCGTTACTCGGCGCCTACGTTAGGGAGGCTAGTACCTATAGTAGCGGTAAATTAGGAAGTATACGCGCTAGCGGAGATAGTAATTCTAGTAAAGCCGGTCGATTTGCGGGTATTATTAATAGTAGTACCGATTCTAAAGCCGAAGGCGCACTAAGAGGCTACGCGCTAATAGGATTAATCGGGCCGCTTTCCGTACCGTTAACCGGGCTACTAGACGCGTAGGTAGCGGCGTCTCGGTAAAGGGCAAAGAAGCCCGGTACGATGTCCTATAGCTTCTCGGCCTCTAGAATCTCGACCTATAACGCTTTGCCCTTCTAAACAAACTCCTATTTACCTAAATAGTACAGTAGAGGGTCGTTCTTGTCGATAAAGTAGTCGGCTATAGCCTTATAGAGCGCTCGGCCTATCTATCGGCCCTCGCCTAGTAACGCCTTCGCTAGCTCCGTTAACTATTTCTTCTTCGTAGTAAGCGCCGTAACCGCCTATATAAACGACTTCCTATCGAAAACGTAATCTAGATTAACCGCTACGATAACCGCCGGTACGTAATATTTTAGAAAGGAAAACCGTCTAATATTAAAGAGCGGATAGTCTAGATTCGGAAGCACTATCGATAGGCTAGTAATAGTCTAACGCTATATAGTACTAAACTCGCTACCTAGCGTCCTCTACGATTACGGGCGAGCTATTACCTCGAGTAATTCTAAATCGGATTCGTCTATATTATTAGCCGAGGGCAACGGTACTAAGCTCGCTATTAGCGTATCGTTAATACGACTACGGCCTAAGAATAACGGTACGTATCGCTATAATAGTTATCGGCTAGAGTCCGTTAATACGTAGTGTAATTCTATATCTAATCCGTCCTCGGTAAATATTAGGAAAGGCCGCATATGTCTATTCTTAGTAGCGTAGCTTAATACCGCCTAAACCTCGCTAGTACTTAAACTGCCGTTAGTAGAAATAAGCGATAGCGCCTTACGAAAGGTCTATCGAAGATTGCCTTCCGCTATAGCGAGGATCGTAAAGCCCTTTAGCGTCTACGCTAGGTTAGTACTATATTCCTCTAGACGCGTTTATTACGGGTTAAGTATAGCGTTATCTATCTCTCTATAATACTCGCCGATCTAATCCGCTATTGCGTTTTCTCTACCTACCGAATCCTTTACTAAGCCCTCTAAATTCTCTAGCTTAGGCGTAGCTATACGTTCCTCGACCGTAGTATTAAGCGTTATATTCTTTTCGTCTGTTATATACTTAAGCTTAGACGCGAGTATAGGAACCTCGATTAAAGGGTCTAAGGCTATATCCTCTCTACTCGTTACGTCCTTAGGCTCCGGCGCGGCTATACGATTCTCGACTATTAGAGCTAAAGAGGCTATACGTAATTAGCATGTAATTAGGCCGAGTAAAGCTAGGGTCTTAGTGCCTTAGGCAGGGCTTAGCGCTTAGCGTTAGGCTAACTAGCCTACCTTCCTCCCTCTCCTCTTAGATCTCTATTAAATACTACTCGTACCTACTACTACCCTATCTACCTGCTAATATACCCTTCTTATATAGTATTCGATCCACCCTTTAAGGGCAGTAGCTAGATAGTCCTTATTTTAAGCTTTTAGCGGTATAGCTACGAATAAGACTAATCTAACTATATTGCGCCCGAAGAACAGGACCTATACGTACTATTCTATCGAAACAACCGTACTAATTATTAAGCAAGGCCTTCTATACGGCCTATTATACTAAGTTAATCGTACTAGACTAATATCTACTAATTCCGCTATATCCGCATCTTAGGGGCTAACAATATATTATTAGTATTACCCCCTATTACAATAGCCGGCTTATTACGAAGTAATAACAACCGTGCTACCGCTAGTAGCGCTAGCAATAACAACGCTAGTAGCATAGTGCCTACTACTAAAGGGCCTACTAAAGCACCTACTAAAGTGCCTCCTACCGAAGAGCCTACTATAGGACCTGCTAAAGAAGAACCTATAATTCTAGGTAACGACCTAGAATTGCCTATCGACGACATTCTTAACAATATTGTTAACCGTCGATATAGCTAACCGGCCTTTAGCCCCTAGCTAGTAGCGAGGCTTTAAGAAGCTACCTAAAACAGGCTTACTGCCTTGCGTTAAGAATAATAGCTAAAGGATAATCTTCTCGAGATTCGCCGCCTCTAGGAATCTCTAACAACTACTACTAAGCTAGTAGCAGGACCTTCTTTACTACCTATCTAAAAGAAGGATGCTAAACTTAAGGACTGTACCGTATTTAACGGCTCCAGTCGCAAGCTATATAATAATTATATACGCGATTGTAAGCTCAACTAACGAAATGCACTAAGGGCTCTTCTAGATAACTATTTACTAGTTGTCTACGCTATATAGTACATCAATAGCGACCTAAAGCATATATAGGATAACTATTTCGACTCCCTTAATAACTAGACTGCTGTTTAGTAGTAAACCTATAAAACCATTATGCTAGACACTCTTAGAAACCCTATACTAAGGCAACAATATACTTAGGACCTGTATCTTCGCGCTAAATAGAAGACTAATCAATCGGCTCGCTTATTTGAAGCCTATTTAAAAACCCTTAAAGACGACCTTCCGCCTAAGACTAATTCTATATAGATCTCGGAAATACGCCCTAAGCTTAGATAGGAACTTATCCTCGAATTAGACCGTCGCCGTGTGTTCGAACAAGCTAATCTAATACGTATTTAATTTATAGTCGAAGTAGAAACAGCCGAACGAGCTATTTAGCTCTAATAACGACTAGAATTAAGGATCCGACTAACTAGTACTAACCGTAGTAACCGTAGCCGCGGATAAAACTAAGGTTCCTACTAGGACAACAATGCTAATAGTAGGAACAGTAACAACGACCGTAGAAGAGGCCGTAGCCGGCGGCTATATAGAGGAGGCTGCGATAGGGGCCGTAGAAGGGGCTCGTATCCCTATAATACTAACCGCTCGGCTAACAACAGCAACAACAGCTACGGTAGTCTACTAACCGGATTGAAGTGCTTTAATTGTAATAGCACTAGCCATCTACTAGGCTAATACGACAAACCTAAGGACTAGGCCCGAATTAACCGTACTTCCGCCGAGTATAGGAAACATCTTTTAGCCGCTAATACTACCCTAGTCGGCTCTTTTAATTAGTCGAAAAAAGAGTAAGCGCCGTACTAACTGTTAGCCTTATGCGGCGTAAGACTATCGACATTGTGCTAGCTATAATACGCTCCTACCTTATATAGGACACGAAGGGCACTAGCTATTAAACTAAGGTTATGCTAGATCTAGGAAATTCAGTTAGTGCCCTTATTAGCTATCGCCTAGCTAAGCAATTAGACCTTCGACAACTGCCGAGGACTGACCTGCTAACCCTTGCTTAGTTTAATAACGCTCGGCACTTAACCTATAGGGCCTACTATATTCCTATAGCTCTAAAGGACGACCTCGGAAATAAACGCCTACTAGACTTTACTGCCTACGCAGTTAATATAGACAACCTATATAGGGGAGCTACTATTGTTATTAGCAACCCTATTCTTAAGTACTACGCTATAGCTATAGACCTAGGCCTCTAGAAGTAGCGATTTAGAATCGCTAGGAAAGAGGACATTAAATACATTAATGTTAGCGAGTGTCCTAATAATATTAGGGTCCTATTTATTAGCAACCTAATACTAGCCTCCGCCTTAGCTAATCCGACTACCGATTTGCTCGGTAGTAATAACGATAAACCTATGCCCCCTAATAATCCTAATTAGCTTGCTCGTATACTAGAGCCTATTCGAGAGACCTATATTAATGTATTTAAACATTACCTAGTATCGACATTGCCTATATTTAAGGAGACGGATTATAAGATTAATATTATAGAGGGCAAGGAGGTTCCTTTTAGCCCCCTCTACAACCTTAGTAAGCGAGAGCTTGCTATATTACGTAAGTACCTAGAGGAAAACCTAGCTAATAGCCGCATTCGGTATAGTAACAGCCCTACTAGTGCCCCTATCCTATTCGTACTAAAGAAGGATAGTAGCCTACGCCTCTATATCGATTATCGTAGGCTTAATGCTATTACTATTAAAGATCGCTATCCACTTCCTCTTATTAATAAGACCCTCGATCGCCTTTCTAGTACCTACTACTATACTATATTAGACATTAAGGACGCCTATTACCGCATTTGTATTTGTAAGGGCGATAAATAGAAGATAGCCTTTCGTACTCGCTATAGCTATTTCGAGTACTTAGTTATACTATTTAGGCTAGCTAATGCCCCTGCTACATTCTAGTCCTATATCAATCGGGCCCTATTAGGCCTACTAGACCACCTCTATATAGTTTACCTAGATAACATCCTAGTTTATACATACTTACCTAATATTGCGGAGTACTAGGCTATAGTCCGTAAGGTACTCGATCGCCTACGAGCCTATAGCTTGTATTATAAGCCTTCTAAATGCACCTTTGCTACTAAAGAGGTATTATTCCTTAGCTTCCTCGTATTAACTAAGGGTATTAAGGCTAATCCTAATCGGATTAAAACTATTACTAAATAGCCTGTTCCTACGTCTATTAAGGAACTTTAATCGTTCCTCGGCTTCGCTAATTTCTACCGCCGCTTTATTAAGGGCTATTTACGGTATGTAATGCCCCTAACTAAGCTTACTAAAACTAAGGCTAACCTAACTAGAGAGTTCAAATAGACTAACAGAGCACAAGCCGCTTTTAACGGCCTAAAGCAACGCTTTACTAATGTCCCCTTATTGTACTATTTCGTGCTAAGTAAGCAGATCCGAATTGAGACTAACGCTTTACAGTTCGCTATATCGGCTATTATGTTATAGCAATCAGATAATAACTATTACTAGCACCCGATTGCCTTCTTTTTACGAAAGATAATCGATATAGAACGTCGATATAAGACCTATAAGTAAGAGCTCTTAGCAATCGTAGAAGCCTTTAAGCATTAGCGCTACTATCTTAATAGTGCTTAGTACACAATTCAGGTCTATATAGACTATAACAACCTCCGTAGCATTACTAAGGTTACTAGGGTTATAGGTCGATAGGCTAGATAGGCCGTCTACCTTGCCGGGTTTGATTTTAATATATTATACCGGCTAGGCGTAAGTAACCCTACCGATAGCCTATCGAGGCGACCTAATTACGATAGCGAGACCTAACATATTAATTCTTTGTTTCTAACCCTATAGTATAAGATTGCTATAGCCCGTATTGTTAATAAGCAAGCGTAGGATAAGCGGACTTCCGGACCCCGCGGCGATAACAAATACTATAGCGGAGTTGTCGTTCTTCTAGTATACGTTAAAAGAAAGGACGTAGATCGCTCGAGCTATAATAACTCGATTAAAGACATTGCTATCTATAGTAATAGCCTATATAGCGATAGCACTATAGAAGAGGTTGTAGTAGTTCCGGCTACTAGTGCTATTAGATATATATAATACGTACCTCGTTCGACAGCACGGGTGCTATTAAACGACCTTGTAAATAGGGATAGTTAATCGTTTATAGATAAGCTATTACGTGCTTAGCAGAGGGACGCCTTTGCTATCGAGCGCATTAATAAGCTTGTAAGTAGACGGGCGACTCGATCTAGTAAGAGTAATAACTAGTCGATCGACGACAAAGGTTACTTAAAGTTTAAGGGCAGATACTATATCCCCGCTAAACAATCGATTAGACAAGAGCTTTTAAAGAGGCACTATAATAGTAAGCTCGCTAGTTACTATAGTATAGAGAGGTCGTACGAGTTACTATCGCGTATATACTACTAGCTAAATAGTAAGCGGTATATAAAGGAGTATATATAGACCTATATAGTATGCTAGCGAGTTAAAGCACTAAAGCACTTACTATTTAGCGAGTTGTCTTCACTCCCTATTCTAAAGAAGCCTTTTGCAGAGCTTATAATGGACTTTATTATAGGTCTTCCCTCTACTAAGCGAAGAGGAAGTAAAGACGTCTTTAACGCTATACTAGTTATTATAGACCGATTTACTAAGGGTGCTCGCTATATTCCTACTCGCAAGGATTGGACTGCTATTAATATAGTAGAGGCGCTGTAGACTAACATCTTCTGTACCTATTAGGGAACCCCTAAGAGGATAGTCTCCGATAGGGGCTCGACATTTATATCGCACTACTAGAGCGAAATATGCCTATAGCTGAGACTAAAGCATCGGCTATTAACAGCCTTCTATCTATAAACTAACGGTTAAACAGAGAGGCAGAATGCTACCCTATAGCAGTACCTACGCAGTTACATTAATAAGAATCCTAAGGATTAGGTCAACCTCCTATAGCCTATAGAATTCGTATATAACAACAGTGTACACTTATTAACTAAGGTTTTACTATATATAGCTATAATAGGTTAAAACGCCGCGTTGCTATAAGACCTATTTACCTCGCTCGAGGCCGAGCGCAAGGAAAGGGAAGCGCGTTAAGTACTAGAGACACTAGCGGCAATAGAACGTATCTAGAAGATGCGAGAAATCTATACTAAGATAGCTAAGAAGTTAATAAGGGCTTAAGAATACTAAAAGGCCTACTACGATAAGCGTTATACACTAATAACCTTTAAACAAGGCGATATAGTTATGCTTAGTACTAAGAACCTCCGTATCCGCAAACACCTATCGCCTAATAGTAAAACAAGGCCTAAGCTCGTACTAAGATACATTAGCCTATTTCGCATCCGAGAACCGAAGGGCAATAGCTAGGCCTACTAGTTATAGCTTCTACCTTATTATACTATCTATAACACCTTCTGTATCTCCCTCCTTAAACTGTGCTACTAGCGCGAAGGCAATAAAGCACCTGCTAAATCCGAGGATATACTAGCTAATAGCGAAGAGCTATAGTCTATAGAACGTATCCTATAGCATCGGACTAGGAAAGGTAAGAAGGAGTACCTGTTAAGATAGTAAGGCTATTTACCTAAACAGGACTCGTAGGAAGCTGAAGCCTCTTTTAAAGATATAACTAAGTTATTAGATAAGTATTAGACTAGTATAAAGAACAAGAAGAAGGCTAAGGGCCTATAATGTCGCCTAGGAATAATACTACCCCCGGGGTGCTATTAGCTAACTAATTAGAGACAAGTAAGTATTAGCAACAAAGGATAATAAGACTATACTAGGCGCGCTACAACGCGTTAATTAATTAATCGCATACTCTTTTAAGGACTCTACCTCTTTACTAACGCGCCCTATAGGTCCCCCTCTTATTCCTTTATTCTATCGGGGCCTCGAGACCTAGGCGATCGGTAAGGACGGCGCGGCCGGCGCGGCTATATTAGTAACGGTGTTGCCGAGTTGTTATTAGTTAAAGAAGGAAATTAGAAGAAGGTAAAGTTGGCGCTAAGGCGACTAGCGCTACTATTATTAACATTACTTACTATTGTCGCTACGCCTACGGACACAACCTTACCTATACTACGAGCCTAAGGCACCTCTAATTAAAACTTTAATTAAAAGCTTTAAGCCTATCAAAGGTTTAATTAAAACTTTAAGGCTAAGTTAAAACTTTAAGCCGCTTAAAAGATTAAGTAGACTAATAGACTAACTAACTAAGGGCAAAACTATAGAGCTAAGCTAGCCGGGGTCGATCTTGCGGACAATAGGTTACTCCTCGATCTTTCCGACCCTTTAAGCGAGGCGAACCTCTACTACTGCACTTATAATAGGCTTTACCTATAGAAACTAGAAGAACTGAGTTTTTTGAAAAGATATAATTAGTTAACACTTAAAGGCTACTAAACCTAACTAATTAGGGCTAGTAAAACTACGATAGTAAATAATAGCCCTCGTAATAATAAGAACAACCCTCGGAAGCGGACAACCCTCGGAAGCGGATATAGCTAGGTCTTTTAGAGTAGACGTAAAGAACTCGGAACGACATTACTTAGAACGGAGGCAGGGCTACAATACCTCGTACGTCTACCTATTATAGTAGGGAAGACGCGCTCGTATTGTAATTAGTTAAAGGTCCCTAATTCTCCTAGTTATATATTACTTTATTATATATAAGGATAGCGTAGTTAGAGTTAGACATTGTGTTATGTTAGAGGTAAGGTTTGATATAGTTACATAATCGGTAATTGCGTATTTAATTTAGCGCGGACTAAGAAGCTTACTAGACCTGCTAAGTTAGTAGCGACAGAGGTTAAGAATAGAATATAGACCGGCTACGAGGGCGCGGCCTTTAGAAGGGAAGCGTATATTAGAGCTAAAGAGGCTATACGTAATTAGTATATAATTAGGCCGAGTAAAGCTAGGGTCTTAGTGCCTTAGGCAGGGCTTGGCGCTTAGCGTTAGGCTAACTAGCCTGCCTTCCTCCCTCTCCTCTTAGATCTCTATCGAATACTACTCGTACCTACTACTACCCTATCTACCTGCTAATATACCCTTCTTATATCGACCGTTTCGTCTAATACCGTATCTTCTTTATTTATTACATTATCTGCCTCCGGCGCGGCTATACGACTTTCGACCGTAGTATCTAATACTATAACCTCCTTATCCGTTATATTATCTAGCTTAGGCGCGGCCGTATAATTCTCGACCGTAGTATCTAATACTATATCCTTATTACTTGCCCTACTCTCTAGCTTAGGCGGAGGCGTTAAGCTAGTAATAAATAAGAACTATCCGGCCGATCCTAGACTATCTAATAGTAGCGGTTCCCTATAAGGAGCGTTAATCTTACTATTCCCTATCGCGGTGTCCTAAGGGTCTCGATCCTCGCTTCTACGATATTCTTTAGCTATTACTCCTTAGAGGAGGTCGAACGTATCGGCCTTATAGTATAGGCGAGACGCGCGCTATAAATCCGCCTCGAATAATATAACGTTTAGGCGCTTATATCGCGATCGGTACTATAGAAATTTTTACTAAAAAGCTACTGCTTTACGTTCCCCGCGACGGACGTAGTTATCGCGCTTAAGGGCCGTTTCTATTCGTCGTCGATAATTAATAGAAAGCTCTCTTATCGTAGGATACTAGAAAGATCGATACTAAATAAGGGATAGCCTACGTCTACGTATAACGGTTGCCTAAGTAACGTAGTTACGATAACGATATAAGGGTACGCCTAGGCGGATTACGACTCTAAAGGAGGAGTCGCGCTATAGAGTCGTATCGATTTGCGACGAACTGCGAGGGATTGTCCGGCCTCGCCTTTATCGGTAGAGCTAGCAACCTCTAAAAAAGGCTAGCGCGCTCTCGTCCGCTTTACTACCCTACGGAGGGTACGGGATAGTAGGGCCTTCTCTAGAGGGTAGGCGTTATCGTAGATTTTGCGTAGATCGTCTACGCCTATTAAGTCGTCGATATTATACTATATATTATAGGCGCTCCTATACCCCTTCTACTTTACTAGGTATTAGAGAATAGGCTAGCCCCTCCGGACGACGGTCCTTCGCTCTAGAAAGCGCTCGATTTCGTAAGAATCGCCCTCGTTATTAGAACCTAGACTATTCTTAGCTACGACGGGCGGGGGCTCGTAATTAACAGTTCTCTTAAAAGGATCTAGGTCTTTAGGAGCTTTTTCTAACTACGAAACCGATATTACCGGATAGTTACGTATTAATAGCAGCAACTCGAGACGGTAGGCTAGCCGTCCGACTTTCTCGAGAACCGTAAAAGGCCCTTTAAAATAGTAGCTAAACTTATACGACTAACTAGGCACTTCGTAACTATAGTGCAGGCGAAGCATAATATAGTTACCTAGCTTAAGGAATAGGGGCTTATACTTGCTATTATATCGTTCTTTTATTTTTACGTTCGCCTAAGTAATCGCGTCCTAGACTTCCTTCTAGATACAACTACGCGCTACCGCCCTATTATACGGATAGTCGTATAGTATATCGAGCGAGTCGAGATTCGTCCTTACGCCTATAGCAACCTCGTTTAGCGACTAACCGGTAGTCGTATTATAGGAGTTATTAAGCGTAGCCTATAGCTATAGGATAAACGTCGTTTAATCCTCGCTAGGATAATCCGCTAACTAGTAACGAATTGCCGTCTCGACCGTTTAGTTAGTTCGCTCGGATTAACTATCGGTTTAAGGGTAGTAGGCCGTAGACGTAGCTAGCTTCGTATATAGGCGCGAGAAAACGCTTTTAAAGAAGTCGCTTAGCTAGCGAGGATTACGATTAGCGATAAGCACTGCCGGTATACTTATATCTATTAAGCAAAGCCTATCGATTAGAGCGATACCCTAGTCGTAGGCCTTCTAGTCCTCTTTACCTAGGACGACTGCTACCTGCTTAGACGTCTTATAAGTAATCGTATATAGTATATTAAATCTATCGGTCGTAACCGGCAAGGCGGTTACGAGATCTATCGTTATAGTATAGTATAGGCCCTCCGTATTCTAGATCGGGTAAAGTTCGCCGTAAGGAGCATATCGGGGGGTACGTAAAAGGAGATACTAGTAATAATAATCTAAATAGAGGCGAAGGTAGCGAGCGAGTCGATATATAAAGAAGGAAGCTTAAATACGGTTAAAGACGCGCTAAAGGCCTTAGTAGTAACGGTTATCGTAAGCCTGCTTAAAGATCTCGCCTATTAAGGCCCGAGGGATATAGAGTCGCTCGCGCCCTAAAGATTAGTTATAGAAATATAAGAGGCCGTCCCTTTCGAAGAATCGAATACCTAGCGGACTATTAAACTTATTACCTACGAATAGGTCCGGATTTTTGCTACCCTTATACCGAACTAGCGTTTTCGTTACCGAAGGTATATTAGCTCCCTTCGAATAGAGACGCTCTAAAGCATTCCGCGCCTACGCTTATCGAACTAGTCGCAAAACCCTAGACTAATGTTCGTCGTTATCGTACGCTCGGTTTAACCGACGTCGGAAATCCGGATCTAGCTCTACTAACATCGTATAGAAGTAGGCTACTTCCTCTAGATCGGCTAAAGAGGGCGTAACGTTAGTATAGTAAGAGAGCGGGTCTAAGTTCTCCTCGTCCGGCGTTAACTTAGGCGACTCTATATCCCCTAGAAGTCGACTAAGGGCGTCTATAACTAGGTATATCCGCCTTAGACGGTAAACTATATTAACTCGATATTAGGAAAGGAACATTAATACTCTTACTAATTTTAGGTTCTACTTACCTATATCGGTAGTCGTAGTTATTAATACCGAGTTAGTAAGACCGACTATAGTATAGTAGTCTATAAAGATAGTCGTCGGCCTCGATAAAGCATGTATTAAATAGCCTACCTTCTTTACTATTTATACGATTCCCGAGTATTTAAGCTCTATCGGCTAATATTATATCTCCGCCTAAGTTAGGCCTTAGCTTAAGAATAGAATAGGCTAAACCTTGTAGTAAGGAAACAACTACGCCTTTCCCTTAGACAGAATAGGGTCTAGGTCCCTATCGATATAGTAGAGCACCGCGCTATAGCTAAACTCTTTAAAGGAATCTATATTAGTATATAAGCGATAGTTAGGGTCGAAATAGTATAGGAAGGAGGGCTCGTAGAATATCGATTGTAACAAGCGAAACGCTTTTACTAGCTCGTCGCAGTACTAATCGTTCTTACCTAGCGTCGTAACGGCGACGTACTGGCGGCGACTATTACCGGTAACTAGCGCCCCTTTTAATAAGCGTATCTTCTCCGCCTATAGAGGCGCCGCTATTTACGTATAGTATAGGATATATTGCCGCAACTAATTAGTTAGACCGAGATAATGCTCTAGCTTCTATACGTTTTCCGGGAACTAAAGTAAGGTAATCGCTGCGATTTTCTCCTTACTCGTAGCTAGACCGAGGCCGCTAACGTACTAACCTAAAAAGGTCGCAGAGGGGAAGCCTAAGAAAGTCTTCTTCGGACTAATGCTAATCCTTATAGCGTCTAATCTCTAGAAGACCGCTTCTAGATAATCGAGATACTTAGGTAACGTCTACGAAAATACTACGATATCGTCGATATAAGCTCGCGTAAAGCTACGATAGTCGCGAAGGATCTAATCTAGCTTCTGCTATACGAATTAGACACTATTCGAATATCCTATAATAGCGACCTTATACTATTCCTAGCTACGATAAGTATTAATCGTTAATTTGTAACGATCCTCTAGCTTTACGCCCTATTAGTAGAAGAAGGTTAGATAGTCTATAGTACTAATATACTAGCACCCTACTAACTATATAAAGAGATCCGCCTAGAGCGGTATCTAATAGCTATCGAGGATCGTTACCTTATACCTTATTTAAGGCGCGTATATCGACTACCGCCTACGGCTTATTAATTATACCGCCTTTACCGTTAGCAACCCGCTTCTAAACTACGAATACTAGGAAGCCGAAAGGGGTAGGCTCGGTCGTATATTGCATTTTCCCTTAGCGGTGCAAGTCGTTATATATCTTGTCTACTACCTTACGGTCCCTCTTGCCTAGGTTAATTATACGGGGAGGCGGTAACAGATCTAAGTAGTTCGATACTATAGGGATAGGCATGTAATCGTACTTAGGAATATCGACTACTATTTAGCAATCTATAAAAAGCTCTAGGTACCGCTCGACCGCTATAGCGATTTAGTCTACCTAGTTATCGTTACCGTAGATCGTTACGCCTAACGCGTACTAGTATTCCCGCTATGTATTTAGCATATCCCGCGTAGCCGTAAAAGCGTTAGGACTTAATCCCGCTAGTCCGTAGTCGGCTACGTCGATATAGTAGGCCCTAGCAATAGTCCTATTACTTAACGAACCGAGTAGCTATCTAGCTCGAATCGTTACTAGAGTCGTCGCATTATTACGAATATATATATAAGAAAAATTAGCGTCTACGACCTAATTATACGCCGTTACTAACGGCGGAGCTTGTAACGACAATCCCTATATATTGCCTATTAGCTAGACTAAGAAACCGGCGTTAAGAATAAAATCCCGGCCCTTAGGGAGGTTACTACTATACTTAACTAGCGCGAGGGCGACCGTACGCAGCGCTAATATTACGTCCTCCGCTAGCCTTATAGGGCGCTAAACCGACTTCCCTTTCTTACGCTTAATAGCTACTTTAAAGTAGGCGTTGTCCTAACTAGCTATAGTAACCGTCCGTACGGGAATATCGATCTTTATTCCCTCTAGAGCAATCGTATCTATACCGACTAGGATTTTTGCCTTTAGTTTAGGAACTAGGTAAACCTTACGAGTTATTCGTACTAGGGAGACTATACTATCTGTCTTCGCTACTAGGACAAACATGTCTAATACGACGTATTCCCCGGAGCGATGCGCGCCGGTAATACCGCTAATTTCGATCGGTTCGCGTAGTTTACGTACCTCTACGTCTAGGCAATAGCTTAAAACGAAGTCTTTTTCTATAATAGTAAGCGTATAGCCGGTATCTAGGTAGACCTATATAGATATACTAGATAGTAATAACCGAAGAGGGAAAGTTATATATTACTAATTCCGGAATATATAACCTTACTAAGCTAACGGAGGCGCCTTCGACTAAATCACTTCCGGGTTTACTAATATACGTTCGATAATAGTAGAAGGCGTCGTCGCCCCTATATACTCCTTACAAACATACTAGTATAGAAGGTTGCCTAACTTAAATCGCCGCCTATAGACCTTATAAGCGTACTTCGTAGAGGCAAATAGTTAGATCGCCGCTAGTAGGGACGCTTTAGCCTATAGTACCGAGTTTAACGCTAATAGCGAGCAGTCGCCTACGCCCGTAAAGTAAGCTCCTAAGCCTAGATCGGAGTCGTAAGAGTCGGTAAAGTAGTTAGCGTCTTCTCCGGCGTTACTAAAATAGCTATAATTATCTACGTCGGTTCTCCTATTATCCTCCTAACTATCCTCCCGATAGCTATTATCGGCTTAGTTAGTATTATTTATAGTATCGCCTACTTTCTTACTATTATTAGCAAAGTTAGCCTACTTACGAGCTCGATCGTTACGCTTTCTATCCTATCGATTAAATAGGCGCGAATCGACTCGCTTTAGATCTTTTAGGAGGAAGGTAGGGCTACTACCCTTCGACGGTCCTTTACTATTTCCTACTAGCGGTAGGCGATTCTACTAAGGGGCGTTAGGTAGGCGATTCTGCTAATAGGCGTTAGTAAGGCGTAGTAGGTTCGGTCGGTCGATATCGCGGTTCCGGTAGTTAGGGAATACTCTTACTAGAGCGAAGCTTACTAGAGTATAAGAGGCGTTCCCTTTATATCGGTTCTACTAGGCAGCCTTACTAGCGCGGCTATTATTCCTAGTTATAGCGTCTTAGCGACGATTAGACGAGGACGAAAGTATATACTCCTAGATTAATACCTACTTCTCGTAGTACGTAACCTACTTATCGACCTTTATACGACAATTTAGCTCGTCTATGTTTAATTAAAGGCGCGGGTCTATTCGACGGTAAGCTTCTAAGAGCCGGTTCGATTTCCGTACGCTAGTATTCTTAGCGAGTCGCACCGTCTTAATAATAAAGTCCGTTACTAAACGCCCTAAAGCGATATCCTACCGGTTATAGCGTTACTTATTAAGGAGATCTATCGCCTTTATCGGAGGGACCTTCTATTTCTTACTAAGATAACGTTCCTAGCGCTTTAGACCGTATCTGCTATAGAGCTTTACTCGGTTATAGCTAGAAAGGTAACTATAATACTAACTAAGCGCTACCTCTTAAAAGTAAAAAGAGAGGTTAAGACGAACTGTCTCTCGCCCTACGATATAAGTATAATCCTTAGCCGCTTCGATAAAAGCATATACCGAACGGTATATTATCTTGTTCCCGACTAAGGCGTAGTCTCCCTTACTATAATCCGTAACGCTAAGTAGAGGATCGAAGAACCTAAGATACGCTAGATCGAACTATAGCCGCTAGGGGCAGGCGTAGTGCCCCTAGATATAACTCGCTTTAGAAACTAGCGATTCCGCGACGTAGTCCCGATAATACTAACAGTATCTACGACGGCGGGCGTGTCTATAATAACTAGCATCTAAGGAGCTATCGTTATCCGACGAGGATTAATCGGAGTCGTCCGAATCCTTACTATCTAATATTAGCTAGTAACCGGCCCTATACCTATAGGCCAGTTTTAAGCCTATATAAGAGGCCTCCTTCTATATTGTAGATAGAGCATTAACCTCGTATAGCACATTGTTTATATTACACTTCTATAATGCCTATATTGTAGGGCTCTAGTTATTAGCCTAAGCGATAGTCTCGTTATCCTATCTTGCTAAATATAGCTGCCTATATTGCTATAGGTTATGTTACCCTCGGTAGCCTATACTATTGCTATAAGTAGTAGTAGTAGTATTAGTTTCCGTCCTTTATTAGAGCCGAAGGTAGGGCTATCTCTTTATATCTAACAGGTTCGGATATGTTAAAGGTAGTCTCTAGGCACGAATAGCTATAACCGAAGCGAGGGCACGATAAGAGCCTACGATATAGACGATATAGAAGTATCTTAAAGGGCTATTACGACAAGCAGAGGAACCTCTTAACGAGGGCATCGCTTTAACCCCGAAAAGCTGCAAACCCTTAGGACTATTATAGCTTAGGGCCTAGTCTATAACTATAGCTAGCTTCTAAGGACTCGGCTCCGGGTCGAAGACCTATTTAGCACCGCTTGCTCGAGATAAGCCCCGCCTAAGGAGGAGATAGACTAATTACCTATCGGCCTTGCTTAGTTTGCTAAGACTATCTATACGATAGCAATTTCTAGATTATAGGTCGGATGCCTAGACAGTTCCCCTATTAACCGGGTAGATTGTTTCGGGATTCGCTGCCTCGTTCGGATAGTACTTAGCCTTCTACTAGAAAAAGAAGGTCCCCGCCCCCCTACCTAACTAAAGGAGATAACGATAGTTAGTAAAGTAGCTAGTTTCTAGGATCTAGGTGTAAATAGAGATTGCAGTCCCTTCCTCCGAGCGGCTTTTGTCTAAATTTACTAAACTAAAGCTCCTAGGGATGTCTAGGCGACCCCTAGGAGGCTAAACTCTAATACTACCCCGGGGGTAATATTAGAAGAAAACAGACTAGTATACTATTTTCTCGCATAGCAACATCGAACTAAACCTATAATATATACTAAAAATACTTTCCTATAGCATTTCATTTTAACTACTTTATAATAATCGAATAAGCTCTAGCGAAAGCAAGCATTACGAATTAGCGGAATCTTCGGAATCTAATAACCTACCGGACCCTATTAACGAAGAAATCAGGCGACGACTAGTTGTTATAAGCGCTATCGAACTAGGGGCTATCGAGCCTTCTACGCCCGAGGCCCTCTATAATATCGTTATAAAGATAATTTAAGGGCAAACTAACCTTCTCCGTTAGAATAGGCGTCGCCCGCTAGAGCCGGGAAGTAGTAGGAACCCTTTATTCGAAGGGTAGAACGCTACGGCGCACGTAGAACGCTTTAAGGACAACTTAACCGAGTACGGACTCGAAGAGGAGTCGGACTAGTATAAGGTCCGGTCCCTTATAAGGACTACTATTACTAAGCTTTACCGAACCCTTAGAACCCTAGTTAGCTACCTAGAAAAGGACGACAAGTCTAATGCCGACTAGGAGGTCTTTAAGCAGGCCTTTATAAGGGAGTATCGGGATCGCGATAGCCGTCGCATTAAAGGTAGTCGTACGTAGCTTAAGAACCTCTATATAGAGAGGCGCACCGAAGATAACGACCTAAAGGAGTATGTCCGCGAGTTTATTAAGTTAGCGGACGGTATTAACTAGTAGGACCTCGAGAATTCTTAGAGAACGAGGCTGCTCCTTAAAGGGTTACCGTAGTCTACGGCTAAGCGTGTCTTCCGTCGCTATAAGCTTAGCGAAGCCAATCCCGAGACCTTTAGGAAGTATAAAGAGGTTCTAGAGGCTGTTAAGGACGATATTAATAGCTCCGCCGATGCGAAGAAGTTTATTTACGGCGAGGATAGGAATGACCTAGCTTAGGTAAAGAGCGACGCCTCGGGAAGCAGAGGACCTAAGTTCCTTCCTAAGTCGTAGAGTAGTCCTAAGACTGTAACTCCTACTATTATTAAGCACTCTTAGGACGTTACGGACTTAGCTAAGTCCCTAGCCTAGCTTAACCTTAATACGAAAGCACTATAGCGAGTTAGGGAGGTTATTAATACTAGTATACTAAAGGATATGCTACCGGTCTACTAGATTTCCGATCCTAACTACCCTAAGGCCCCTTTAGTTAACGTCTACGCTATACGAAAGATCTATTCTAACTTAGATAGCAAGTACTAGATATGCGGCGGTTTCAAACATGTTCAATTAGACTACCCTATCTAGAAAGAGCTTCTTAAGAGGAAGCTCGTTATATAAGTAAATAGTCGGTTCTACTATACCGATACCGGCGATAAGATTAACTTCAAGTAGGATCGCAGAGCTCCGAAGCTACCTAAACTTAGGAGTCTTCTAGAGAAGAAGTATAGTAGTAAGATCGAGTTTAAGGATACTAGGAACAGTACCCTCGCCGCTATTACTAAACGAGAAACTTAGAAGGTTAGGGCAAAACAGGTTAAGGAGCGGAGTAGTAATAGTACTACTAAGCCTATTAAAGTCAACTTTATGTCTTAGGACCCGGACGCAGTTACTAATGTTTACGCGGTCGTCACGAAAACTTCTTTTCCGATCGCGACGATCCTATCGATCCTAGCGATCGCGAGCGATCGCGAGCGATCCCGAGCGATCCCGAGCGATCCTGGAACGATAAATAGGTAACTTATAAAAGTTAGACTTTTACCTAATACTATACTAAAAATAAAACATTTTTGTCATATATTACTAAGCCGTAAACCTTCTAGATAAAAAGATATAAAGGAAAGAAAATCGCTTTTTTAGACATTTTGCTTCTAATTTATCTTTTTTTCTACTAGGGTTATAGCTTAGTAATATAGTAGAAAGGTACTCTATTTTTAGTATATTGTTATAAAAAAATATAAAATTTATAGATTTTCTACGAAACTAAAGCTAGGGAAGAGAAATAAGCAATATAGTATTTTAGCTTTTCTAAGTTATACTTTACTATTTTTAGAAATCTAAAAAATAGAACTTAAAGTTCTATATACTAATAAGAGTATTATAAATTTTTAAGTTATAATACCTAGTAGTTATCTTAGAATCTAGAAAAGAATCTCGAGTGTTTCGAGTGTACTTTTTTTCAAAGTTCTGCTTATTAAGCGTCGGCTTTTGAAAGAAACCTTAACGAAATATCGGCTGCATTTAACGAAACCTCAACGAAAAAAATTTATTTATAAAAAAAACCTACGAAACCGCTAAATTTGACCTATATAAGTGCGCAATACCTAGAAATACCTCGTAGTAGCAGATATATACAGAGTAGTAGCACTTGTCCCGCGTCCTTTGCGTTCCTTGCCCTCGAATTTCGGGACGGGCCGTCCCGAAATTCGCGATCGCGAGGATCCTGTCGATAGGATCGAGGCCCCGCGATCCCGAGCGATCCTATCTAATAAGATCTTTAACGTGCGATCCTAAGGATCCTAAGGATCCTAAGGATCCTAAGGATCCTAAGCGATCCTGTCGATAGGATCCTCGCGATCGGAAAAAAAGTTTTCGTAACGGTTACTAAGAATAGTATAGATGTCTACGCTACTACAAGGTCCTAAACTTAGTCGTTCTAAACCTAGTCCTAGGGCAAGGGCAAGAGCCCGCAGAACCCTACCCGCCCTAGTACGGCAGCCCCTACTAGGATACTTAAGAAGCAGGTAGCTAACAAGGCTAAGAAACAGCGAGAATTAGTCGCTAAGACTAAGACACTCTAGACAGCTAAAGACCGTATAACCCGAGCTAGTATAGCTACTCCGGAGGTACTAGAGACTCCCGATATCGATATAGAGGATGCTACTACCGACCTTAGTAGTACCCTAGGCCTAGCTAACCCGCCGGCCTATAAACGAAAGTTAGCCGACCTAAAGAGCTTTCGCTTTAATAGGTATATAAAGAAGTATAGTGCCGGGCCTACTAACTCTTACGATATAAAGGCAAATGCTCTCTTCTAGGCTTTATAGTTCCTAGACCTCAAGTCTAACGTATCTATAAGAGAGCTTCTAGTATACGGTTTGCCTACTAACCTATTCTAGAGCCGGATTCCTAACGATACTACCTTTATAAAAGACCTTGTAGCCCTCCGACGCAAATAGGGGCGAGAGGACTATATCGACGTCTCTTCCCTATAGTTCCTTCCTAAATTTTTAGGGGCCTAGGAGTTAGTAGAAGGCGAATTAGTAACCTACGAGAGCTAGGAGACTATCGATAATACTAACGAAGAGGGGATTAAGGAGATAGGCTAAGGGGATAATAATAATGCCGACCCTGCTTCGGTTTCAGTTTCTATTAAGGCTATCTAATTTACTAGCTAATAAATCGGTCGAGTAGGACCTCCTCGACCTAAGGAACTTTACTCTATCCCTAATAATATAGACCTTTCCGCAGTTACCCGTTCCTTTGCCGTCGTTCCCGCTATCTATATTTAAGTTACTATCGGAAGCTATAGTTAGTAGTTGCTAGCAATGCTTAATAATAGTTTAGAGTTACTTATTATAAGTAAGCGCTAGGCTAAACAGCTCCGACTACTAATAAATAGAGATATTTCCCTTAGTATATAGGGAGTAAATAGGGAGGTTGCGCTAGTAGGTACCTACTATAATGTTATAGTAGACGCTTTCGGTATATACTTTTCCTTTACCTTCTAGATTACCGCTAACCCGAATACGCTAATTATTCTAGGTCGTCTATAGTCTCGTATAACCCGGGGTATCTAGCGCAACTGCGACGATAGCTCCTAGGAAGGAACTATTACTAACTAGAAGGGCAACCGAGTCGTATTTACTAGTTATATCGGAAACACTAGCTGCAAGTCCTACGAGGATATCCTTACTACTTCTAAGCGCTCTTCGGGAAACGCTATAGCGCGGTTATAAGACCGGCAATCTACGCTATAAGTTAGTATAGCTTAAATAGGTTATATCTAGAGGTGCGCCGCTCCGTACGTTAAGGCAAGTTTCTAGGCTCTATACTAAGGAGGCGAATGCTCGAAGCGATAGCGAGTATAACAACCCGGCAACGACAACCTAGTATACGAATCTCGGTAATAATGCTATCGTAGGTATCGCCGCCGGAAGCGGATCTACCCGAGCCCGAATCCGAACTAACTAATTAGAGCGCCGAGCTAATGCTACCCCGGGGGTATTATTAGGAATCTAACGTTTTCGCCGGAATTATAAATTAGGATTACTAGCTATATACCTACCGACTTAAGGAGACTTCTAATAAAGTTTACGCGCTATTCTACTACGCTAATCTCCGGGCCTAACGTTAAAGAGAGAGGGCTCGGGTATTACGAGCGGTTAGTGTATATACCCTATATAAGAGGGTAGCTAACAAGATTAAGCCCGTAAAGGGTAGCGTATATATAACCGATAGGTCTAATCCTAGCGGAAATCCTAACTAGCGACAAAAGTGCCTTAACCGCGAAGCGATATTAATACCTAGGGATAGTCTATACGACTAGAGGTATATTACTAAAAAGTTCTCCGCTATTCCTAGGGGATCGAGGCTAACGCCGGAGAGACTAGCGAATATTAAACCTAGTATCGAGCTTTTGGATCTCGAACTGGATTTGCTATACGAGCTTCTATACAACCGCGAAGCCGTATTAGCATATAACTTTACGTATCTAGGTAGGATTAACCCGGAGGTTGCCCCTCTATAGAGGATCCGAACGATCGAGTATAAACCTTAGGCTTACCTAGGGTTTAAGTTAAACCTAAGCCTAAGAGGTATAGTTAAGGACATAATACGGTAGCGTGTAAAGGCTAGTACCTTAGAGCCTTCCTATACCTCGTATCGTAATCTATACTTCCTAGTTTAGAAGAAGACAGCTCCTAGGGAGCTAAAGAAGTATCGGCTAATTAACGCTATACAAAAGTTTAATACAGTTACGATTAGAGATGCTAATCTTCCTCCGGAGACTAATAGGTTCTTAGAAGCCTTTGCTAACTATATAGTAGCCTCGCTGGTTAATGTATTCTCGGGCTACGACTAGATACCTCTCTACCCTAATAGCCGGGACTTTACTAGTTTCGAGATACCTCTTAGGCTATATAGACAAACTACCCTTCCCTAAGGGGTAACTAACTCCGTAGCCTAGTTCGTTCGCATTATAAACTAAGTCCTCGCGGCCTATATCTCCTATATAGCGATGCCTTTCCTTAACGACATCGGCATTAAGGGCCCTAAAACTAGGTACGATAATAAAGAAGTAGAGCCTAGCATCCGTAGGTTCTTTCTCGAATATATTTAGAACCTCGATAGTGTCCTCTACGACCTAGAGCGAGCCAACCTAACGGTGTATAGAGAGAAGCTTTAGCTCCTATATAAACGAATAAACATTATCGGGTTTGTAACTAATAAGAACGGCCGCTATCCTAACAATATACGGGTCCTAAAGATTGTATCCTAGCCCGACCCTACCTGCTAGAAAGATATCCGGATCTAGCTTAGAGTAGTCTCCTACTTCCGTATCTAGGTCGAAAACTTTGCGTTAGTATATAAGCCTCTATACGCCTTGCTTAAGAAGGATATAGAGTTTAAATAGACCTCCGTTTATTAAGCCGCTAAGGATAAGGTTACTAAGGCACTTATTAGCGCGCCTACGCTTACCTCTATTAACTACTCGGAAGGCGTAGGTCTACTAATTATTGCTATCGACTCGAGCGGGGAAGGCTACGGCGAGATACTAATACAGTATAATCGTAAGGAGCCCTCCTTACGTTACCCTATCCGGTACGAGTCCGGTCTATAGAAACCTATCGAGGCCCGATACGATACTAGCAAGCGAGAGTGCCTTAGTGTCTATATTATATAAGGCTCTTAAGAAGTTCCGACCTTAGCTCTTTAGAGTGTTCTTTCGCCTAGAAGTCGACGCTTAGACGCTAGTCTATTAGCTTAACCGTATAGCCTCCGACCTACCTAACTCTACGATAGCTCGGTAGGTTACCTAGATCTATTTGTTTAATTTCGACGTCTTCTATGTTCCTAGCAAGAAGCATACTAGACCGGATAGCCTTTCTAGAAGGCCTACTATAGAGGAAGATATCGCCGAGATAATAGAAGAAGAGGATATCGACGCGGTTATTAACCGCACCTTCTTTACTACCTTCTATATTAACGCTATACCGGTAATTACTAGGTCTACTACCGACGACTAACCTAGTAACTAGCCTAACGAAGACCCTACTACTAACGGCGAGGACTAGGACGACGCTAAGGCGGGCGAACTAGATAGGGATAATATCCTTAATAGGGTCTACTCCGACGACTCCTATAATATCGCCTACTTCCTTACCTATACGAAGAGAGCTCCTAGTCTATTAAGGAGTTAATACCGTCGTATTATTCGCTATTCTCGGAGGTTCCTTATTAAAGATCGCATCCTTTAGCGATAGGCTATAATTAATGCACCGCTCTAGCGTATTATTAACGATCTAGCAGCCTAATAAGAAATCCTTCGCTCCGTTTACGATAAGCTCGGCTACCGGGCGGCGGAGGGCACCTTCGATATCCTTCGTCGACGCTACTAGTAGGACGGCGTATAGGCTAATGTCTCCTGCTACTATAAGAGCTGTCCTAAATATAACTTTAGGAATAGCTACTAGCGTCTAGGAGAGCTTCGTATCTCTACTACCTAGTTAGTTAGGGAGCGGTAGTATAGCGATAGGGTCTATCTTAGCCGTAATAATAGCCTATATATTATTCGAGAGGGTCTTTCTCGATAGCCGGAGGCCTATTATTTCTACAAAGGTTGCGGTACTATTAATGCCCGTAATATAGCTACCTTCCTGTTTAAGGATCTGTTTTGCTGCTAGGGAATACCTTATAAGGTTATCTTAGATAACGCTACGAACAATATAGCTAAGGAGGTTTAAGCGCTACTTGTTTCGTATAGGGCTAAGAACGTTCGCATCTCCCTATACTATCCCTAGTCGAATGCTATTATTAAGCGCGGCTATCGGTCGTTAATTGATGCCCTGTCTAAGATAACTAATAGTAGCGACAGATTAGTTCCTATTTCTACCCGCGTCCTAGCCCTTCTCTAGGCGGACCGAACTACTATTATCGATACGACTAGACTTATACTAGCGGAACTTATAATTAGGAGGGACGCCGTTCTTCCTATTAAATTGTCCTACCGCACGTACGGCGTTTACGATTAGGGGTCTGTTCGTACTAGGGCAGACCTTCTTACCCTACGGGCTAAGGCTCTTAAGGATATAACTACGACTTCTTAAGAGGGTCTTACTCGACAACGTCGGCTTCGGGAAGAGGCGAAGCAGTATTTTGATAACTATAATACTATTAATTAGGAACCTCTAAAGGTTAGCGATATAGTCCTTCTATACCGGTCCGAACTAGAGTATAGTTACTCCTATAAGCTAGCCTTTAAGTAGAAGGGTCCTTATAGAGTAAAGGAGGTCCTTTACTTAGGTTCCGTATACCTTCTTTAGGAGCTAGATAGTGCTACCTTAAAGCACTCTTACCCTCGGGCTAATCTAAAGAAGATCGTTAAGTTACGCGAACCTGCCCGCCCTCCGCCGACCGAGGAGGAAGTTAGTGCCTCTATAGACCCTCTACCGTCCTTAGATGCCTATCGGGAGGAGGATCCTACCGCTATTATAGATCCTATTCTGCCTAAGAACTATGCCTATCCCTAGGTTCGTCTTAGTAAGCTATTAGGAATAACTTAAGAATAGAGGGAGGGTTATATACAGATTAACTATATATAGAGCGTTTCCGATATTAATTCCGATTCTAATAGTAAACTAGACTTCTAGCTATCTAACTCTAACTCCGAGGAACCTAACTAGTCTAGCGACGAAGACCGCCTAGAATTATAGCTAGATCCCGAGACTAAATGATTGCTTACTCTTCCTTACCTCTACCTACCTCTACTACGTTACTTCCTTACTCTTATCGATCGTTCTCCGCGCTATTAATATAGTACCGCCCTATACCTTTAGTCCTTACCTATTATCTATTCCTACTAATGTTTATGCTCTCGTTTGTTGCTTTTAGTTTATCCTATTATTGTCTTTTGCTTTTGCCTTTACCTTCGATTAATATTACTATAACTTTATTCCTTCGCTCTTGTTTCCTTAGATAGAACTATACGAGGCGTGTTTTCCTAATAATACCCCGGGGGTAGTATTAGGAAGATAGCCGAACCTAACCCCTCTACCCTTCTAGGACTACTTCCCTCTAGATTCCTAGACTCTAGCAACCTTCCTTAAGTAATAACGATAACAAGATACTCTGCTAGAGGATGTTCCTACCCTAATTAGTACTAGCTATATAGGACACTAAGAAAGGGAGGATCCCTCTCCCTTCCTAGCTCTTAGATAGACATAGCAACCTAGGCCTATAGCCTCTAAGAATAGGGACCTTAGGCCGCTAAGCTTAGTATCTAGAAGAAAGAAGAACGCACGGGCTACGTTTATATACCTGCTACTATAAAAGGTAATGCTGCATCTATAACGATAGTGCTATAGGCTAATATAAGCTACGCTAGGCCTAGGCGATTTGCTCCTAGTTGCTAAGTATCTCTAGAGAAAAGCTAATACTACCCCGGGGATGTTATTAGTCCCGCTAGCCTTACTACTATAGATTACTACTAGGTACTCGAACTAACTAGTTACATTTCGAGTACGCGGGAATCTACGAAAGCTAGAGGTTAATAAAGGCGCGTAGTCGCTACTAGCAATTAGCTAGATCGATTGTTAAACTTTAGCTGCCCTACTAACAAAGGAGTCTCGTATATAGCTTTACTTTTTAGGGTCTATATATAATCGTTATCCGTTTGCTTTACCGGAATATACGGACTACGCTACCTTCGTACCCTATTTAAGGCGAGCCTTCTAAGCTCTTTCTTCTACTCGAGTACTAACTAACTTACTACCGCCTACCTCCCCCCTTTTCTATCTAAACCCTTTAATTATTATTAATAAGCTACGAACGTTTTTGCAAGCTCGTTACTAACTCCTTTCCGCTCCGGTCGACTAAGATATCTTCCGGCGCCCTAAATCCGCTAGGCGCTAGTAGTAGTAGCAACCTACGAGCCCTAAACCTAGGCGTACTAGTCCTAATCGAAGCCCCCTCCGATAGCGCCTTAGCTACTACAACTAGCCTCGAGTACTGCTTCTAGATCGTTACCGCCCTTAAAGACCCTTAAGAGAAGATCTAGAACGCTCGTACCCTGCTACGCGTTATTAATAGGAACATTAAGAAGGCTACTATCTTAGTTGCGTACGGTATAAACAACTTACGTTAGTCTATTAGTAAGCGTATCTTTAAGCGCGAGGTCCTTAACGATATAGATATCGAACAAGCCTTTCCTATCGTCTATAGCCTCGAGACGGCCGGTACCTAGATTCGCTTGCGCTTTAAGACCCTCGACTAGGCCTTCGAACATTAGGGAGGACTAAGCAGTCTTCCTAAGAGCCTTATTAACTTCGCCTACGGTAGATAAGAGCGTACAAAGTAGGTCTCTTCGTTCGTTAACAAGTACAAGGTCCGTCGTTAAGGCGCTAAGTACCTTTCCTATACTATAATCTATCGTATGTCTACCGCTAGTAAGAAGGTAGGCAAGCAGTTACTCAATTTGTCCTTTACGCTTAACGACTTTACGATATCCTACTAGAAGCGGCACTACGATGCAATTGTCTAGATCGATCTTAATATATAGACAACTAAGGATCTACTAAAAGAGAAGGGCTATCGTATTAATAGTATAGGTTTTATTATTAAAGGTTAAGAGGCTCCTATCGTTAATGTCCTTAAACGTAAGGCTCTTCGCCTAGAAATAGAGGCCGATACGGCTACTAGTCTCGCGCTCGCTATAGAGATATAGGCTTAAGACCGTCGCTCGACCCGTAACTATAAGGTCCCTTAGGAAGTTAAGGACGAGCGCGCTAAGGCCGAAGTAGCGCGCAAGAAGGCATTGCATACTCGCTAGGCCCTCCGCAAGGCTACTAAGAAGTATAGCGCCCCTTCTAGGGCTAACTATAGTACTAACTATAGTAACTCGGATATTAATATACTAGATATACTACTAGAAGATGTCTCCTCCGAAGGCTCCTTTAGCGAGCGTAGAGATAGAGGGCTCTCGCCGATCCTATTAACTAAGAATATCTATAGTTCTTATAAGGGCGACTCTATTGCGTACCTTATTACTAAGATCGATATAGTTCTTAAAGCCGATATAGGCAAAGCTCCTACCGCTCTATCTATCTATTAATAGCTCGACGACCTTAGTAAGCTAGGAGAAGAGCCGTTCTCTATATATACTAACTATATTAAGAAGGCCGCTAAGGTCTATAGTCTCTATACTAGTACTAAGGCGATTGTCCTCGTCGGCCGCCTATTAAAGATTAGTCGCGAGGTTCCTAATTAAGACGCCTTCGCTGCCCTTAAGGCTAATTAGGCCTATACTAACTAGTTTCCTAGACGCCCTATTGCCGCCCCGATATCTCTAGGACTCTACGCGTTTAACCCTACTAGTACTATTACTCGCGCCCTTACGCTAACAGATCGCTAGAGCAAGTTCGTTACCGGTATCCTTAGCTAAGGTACTTCCTTCGACCGCTTTCGCTAGACTAGTAATACTATCTTCCCTTAAGTCTTTAGCTAGTTGTAAGAGCCTCGTAGAGTACATCTTCCTTTCCTTATCGACCTAATATAGGAGGAGTTCAAAATATACCTTTAGTATATACGTGCGATGCCTAAGTCTAAGTAGGAAGGCCGTAATGCCCTTTAAACTTATAGTATAAGCAACCAAATCGTCCGCTAGCACCCTACCCTATAGCTCTTAGCTGTCGCCCTTCGACCTAATTACGTATACGAGCTTATCTCTGTCCCTAAGCCTACTAAGTTCTTTAAGGTTAGCGGTACTTATAAAAACTGTCCTTCTAAGGAGTCTACTCGTCTTAGACAAGATATAGTTAAGCTCGTAGCTAGCGAGGGTGCTAGTTACCTACGTATTAAGGTCTGTCTTATGTCTAAGGATAAGACTAGCTGCTCTACTGTTATCGAAGGTATATATTAGCCCGAGGTCTTTACGAACTAGGTTAAGAAGCTTAAGGCTCGTAGCCTAGTCCCGCTAAGTAAGATCGGCAAGCTTACTAACAAGTACCTTACCGACGACGACCTCGACTATATATTCGATAGTTAGCCTAATAGTAAGGGGCGTAAGGCGGAGTAGATCCTTAACCCTCTAAAGGAGTGCGAAGTCTCTATTTAGATACTATACCTACTATATAGATAGATAGATATTTCATTTGCCTATTGTAGTACCTTTCGGCCTATGCAGGTCTGTTTCTATGTATTGTTTTAGGTAGGAAACTAACTTAGTTAGTAAAAACCTCCCTCCTATCCTATTTATAAGTGTTAATCTTCCTCGTTTCCTTGTTTTCCTTCCTCTAGGGTATACTAGTATTATAGTTGTTACCCTCTAACTACCTTGCCTACTACCTTGCCCTTCTTTCCCCCTCTTCTTCCCTCCTTCTTATCTACTCTTTAGTTTCCCTTGCTAGTGCGAATTGTTGTACAAATCCCTATTTGATAATCCACTTTACTATCCTCTTTAGGTCTTCTTTACTCTAGATTAGCTTATCGTATTCCCTTTCTATTGCTTTTAGTCTCTAATTACTTCTGCCTTCTAACTACTAAGGGCAGACTAGTAGTATATACTTAGGGTTCTAAGATTGGTAGCTATATTAGTACGCTCTGCTTTCAATTCCTAGGACGTTTCTTCTAAACAGGTAAGACCTAAGTCTAATATATTTAGATCTAATTTAGATAGCTAGGCTTGCCTCGGCCCTATTTAGGTCCTTATAGAGCTAGTAGTTGTGTTAACTAAATTTGATTAGTGCCTTTAGGGTTCCTAGTCTAACTTGTGTTTTATTCTATTCCTGCTCCTATAGGTATCTAGTAATTAACTCTACTAGGCTTTGTTTCTCTCCCTTTAGCTTATCTTCCTTTAGCCTTATATTTAGTCCCTAAAGCTCTTTCTCTAGCATTTCTCTTATTAAGACTCTGTATTACTCTAGGTATTTGACTTTCTAGGGAGTTATTTGTAGTCTGTCTCGCCTCCTAGTCCTAATATACTAGGCTTTTATCTTGTCTAGTACCTTTTAGATAGTCTGTTAAGCTAGGTATTCTATTATCTTTACCGTATATTAGTGTCTTAGTCTCTTAAAGTATTGTTTAACTAGTAGGATCCCTGATTCCATTTCTACTACCCTTATTAGTATAGTTTTGTATGCTCCTAGGATTTTCTTTAGGCTTTGGGTTTAGGACCTACTAACTAGTTGCTCAATCCTCTTTAGTGTTTTCTCCTAGGCTGTCTATATCTGTACTTTATATAGCATTGCTAGCTTGACAATTGCTTTATATATAACTTTAGCTTTCTCGAATATAGCCCCCTATATAGAGGCTATAAGTCTATTAATAGATTGTATATTAGCATCTACCCTCTGCTTTGCCTTCTTTACTTATAGTCCCTAATTTAGTTTTAGATCCAGCTAGATCCCTAGTACCCTAAGCTCTACTAATAGTTGGGTTTTAAAGCCCTAGATAGTGATTAATTGCTTTATATTATAGGTTGATTTAGCCTTACTAAAGTAGATAAGCTAGTACTTTTCTAGGGCGAATTTTGCTCTATACCTCTTTGCCTATTTTTCATACTCCTAGTACTTCTCTTCTAGGATCTTACAGTTGGTTTCTATTATCTTAGACTAGGCTAGGATGTTTGTATCATCTACAAACCCTAATGCTAATGTGTTTTTTGATTCTAGGAGTAGGAGTAGGTCTGCTATAAAGATAAGGAAGAGGATTAGGGAGAGTATTAATCCTTAAGGGATTCCCTTTTTAGTTAGTATTAGGTCTGATTTGAATTTGCCTAGAATAAGCTATATCGATCTTTCCTATAGGAAGGACTAGATGAATTAGACTATCTAGTTTAGTATAGCTTTCTGTTTAAGTATATATAGGAGTCTTTTATAGGAGACATTATTAAAGGCTCCTAAGATATTAAGGGAGAGGAGGGTTACTACCTAGTTTTAACTATAGTACTAGATATGCTTAATCTGTTCTATAATTAGTTCTATAGCTATTAGTATTAACCTCTTCTTTCTTCCTCCTATCTAGCCTTTAGGAAGGATATTCCTTTCCTCGGCAAAGGTTATTAGCCTTTTAGCGACAATTTTCTCTAGCACCTTGCCTATTATATTAAGTAGGGCTATTAGTCTATAGGCCTTAAGCTGTATATAGTCTTCCTTCTAGGGCTTCCTTAGCACTACTATTAGGGACTTCCTAAATGGTCTTAGGTAGTGTCCTAGTACTAGGCTTTATAAAAAGATATTAGCTAGTGCTAGGGCTAGCCCCTTCCTATATGCTTTTAGAAGTTTGTTATAGATCTTATCTTCTCCTAGTGCCTTATTGCCTAGAATTTTCTTTAGGATCCTTTTAATAGTTTCGGGTTTAACCTAGGTGTCTCTTAGTATGCCTAGTAGTAGAGTCTCTTATTCTTCCTCCTTTATATCTAATAGGTCTGCTTGTACTTTTCTATAGAAGAAGTATTAGCCTAGGGCTCTTACTTTCCCTTCTATTGTAGTCTATATTTATCCTTGTTAGTCTATAATGTCTAGGAATTATAGTAGTATGTTCTTTTCCTATTTAGGCCTCCTTACCTATTTAGCTATCCTCTATATCTCCTCTAGTTTCTTTGTAATTATTCCTATTATAGATCTCTATTCTTATATCTTGTCTTTCTTAATCTAGATCTTCTTTTCCTAGTAGGCTTTGTTATAGTTGTCCTATGCTTCCTAGGTATAGGTTTGTATCTACTACCTCCTAGCCTTCCTTACTGCTTTAACCTTCCTTATATACTTACTAGTCTAGTATAGTTGCTAGTATAGTAAATGTTTCTTTGCTAGGGTATACTTTCTAGCTATCTGTTTTAGGATTCCTATTAGTTCTTCTACTGCCTTGTTAATGTCCTCTAGCCTTAGTAGATGCTTTATTAAGAGTTCCTCTAGTTTTAGGTCCCTTTCTAGTTCCTCCCTAATCCTGCCCTATTTAGTACCTTTCTAGTTAAGCTTCTCCTCTAGTTCCCTTTCCTAATTAGCTTAGATATTCAGTTCAATCTATACCGGGAAGTAGTCTAATAATTCTTCTAGTTCCTAGTTGACCCTGCATCTTATAATCCTGTTCCTAATCTAATATAATATAAAGCATAGGTCTAGTGTACTACTACTTCCTCTTGCCTCCTAAGTAATTAGTCCCTTTAGGGTAACAATTTCTATTCCTTCCCTCTCTAATATATCAATTAGTCTTCCTACTAGGAAGTAGTAAGCTAGGGTAAAGTCTAAGCCCTAGAGGGGGTAGTAGAGGTTGAAATCCCTAAGTAGGATTTAGTAGGTATTCCCCTAGATAACTCTAGGTAGTCTTTCTAAGGTTTTTAGTTAGGTACTGCTTCTTAAGTCTAGTAGTAGGTTGTATATTATTAGCTAGTAACCGGCCCTACACCTATAGGCTAGTTTTAAGCCTATATAAGAGGCCTCCTTCTACATTGTAGATAGGGCATTAACCTCGTATAGCACATTGTTTATATTACACTTCTACAATGCCTATATTGCAGGGCTCTAGTTATTAGCCTAAGCGACAGTCTCGTTATCCTATCTTGCTAAACATAGCTGCCTATATTGCTATAGGTTATATTACCCTCGGTAGCCTATACTATTACTATAAGTAGTAGTAGTAGTGTTAGTTTCCGTCCTTTATTAGAGCCGAAGGTAGGGCTATCTCTTTATATCTAATAGGTTCGGGTATATTAAAGGTAGTCTCTAGGCACGAATAGCTATAACCGAAGCGAGGGCACGATAAGAGCCTACGATATAGACGATATAGAAGTATCTTAAGGGGCCGTTACGACAAGTAGAGAAACCTCTTAACGAGGGCATCGCTTTAACCCGAAAAGCTGCAAACCCTTAGGACTGTTACAGCTTAGGGCCTAGTCTATAACTATAGCTAGCTTCTAAGGACTCGGCTCCGGGTCGAAGACCTATTTAGCACCGCTTACTCGAGATAAGCTACCGCCCGCCTAAGGAGGAGATAGACTAATTACCTATCGGCCTTGCTTAGTTTGCTAAGACTATCTATACGATAGCAATTTCTAGATTACAGGTCGGATGCCTAGACAGTTCCCCTATTAACCGGGTAGATTGCTTCGGGATTCGCTATCTCGTTCGGACAGTACTTAGCCTTCTACTAGAAAAAGAAGGTCCCCGCCCCCCCCCTACCTAGCTAAAGGAGATAACAATGTTCCTTCCTCCGAGCGGCTTTTATCTAAATTTACTAAATTGAAGCTCCTAGGGATATCTAGGCGACCCCTAGGAGGCTAAATTCTAATACTACCCCGGGGGTAACATTAGAAGAAAACAGCCTAGTATACTATTCTCTCGTATAGCAACATCGAAACAAACCAAACCTATAATATACACTAAAAACACTTTCCTATAGCATTTTATTTCAACTACTTTACGACAATCGAATAAGCTCTAGCTCTAGCGAAAACGAGCATTACGAATTAGCGGAATCTTCGGAATCTAATAACCTACCGGACCCTATTAACGAAGAAATTAGGCGACGGCTAGTTGTTATAAGCGCCGTCGAACTAGGGGCTATCGAGCCTTCTACGCCCGAGGCCCTCTACAATGTCGTTATAAAGATGATTTAAGGGCAAACTAACCTTCTCTATTAGAATAGGCGTCGCCTACTAGAGCTAGGAAGTAGTAGGAACCCTTTATTCGAAGAGTGGAACGCTACGGCGTACGTAGAACGCTTTAAGGACAACTTAGCCGAGTACGGACTCGAAGAGGAGTCGGACTAGTACAAGGTCCGGTCCCTTACGAGGACCACTATTACTAAGCTTTACCGAACCCTTAGAACCCTAGTTAGCTACCTAGAAAAGGACGATAAGTCTAATACCGACTAGGAGGTCTTTAAGTAGGCCTTTATAAGGGAGTATCGGGATCGCGATAGCCGTTACATTAAAGGTAGTCGTACGTAGCTTAAGAACCTCTATATAGAGAGGCGCACCGAAGATAACGACCTAAAGGAGTACGTCCGCGAGTTTGTTAAGTTAGCGGACGGCATCGACTAGTAGGACCTCGAGAATTCTTAGAGAACGAGGCTGCTCCTTAAAGGGTTGCCGTAGTCTACGGCTAAGCGTATCTTCCGTCGCTACAAGCTTAGCGAAGCTAATCCTAAGACCTTTAGGAAGTACAAAGAGGTCCTAGAGGCTATTAAGGACGACATTAACAGCTCCGCCGATGCAAAGAAGTTTATTTACGGCGAGGACCGGAATAACCTAGCCTAGGTAAGGAACGATACCTCGGGAACTAGAGGGCCTAAGTTTCTTCCTAAATCGCAAAGTAGTCCTAGTACCGTAACTCCTACCGTTACTAAGCATTCTTAGGACGTTGCGGACTTAGCTGAATCCCTAGCCTAGCTCAACCTTAATACGAAAGCACTATAGCGAGTTAGGGAGGTTATTAATGCTAGTATACTAAAGGATGTACTACCGGTCTACTAGATTTCCGATCCTAACTACCCTAAGGCCCCTTTAGTTAACGTCTACGCTATACGA
>NW_006921532.1:7029223-7079011 GCF_000340215.1 Pseudocercospora fijiensis CIRAD86
GAGTTAACCGCAAAAACTAAGACTCTCTAGACAGCTGCAGACCGTGCTGCCCGATCTAGCACTATACCTAGTACCGTACCTAGCACCCTACCTATAGAAAGCCTAGTCGTCCTAGAGACTCTAGAGGTCGATATAGAGGATGTTGCTACCGATATTAGTAGCACCCTAGGTCTAGCTAACCCGCCGGCCTACAAACGAAAGTTAGCCGACCTAAAGAGCTTTCGCTTTAATAGGTATATAAAGAAGTATAGTGCCGGGCCTACTAACTCTTACGACATAAAGGCAAATGCTCTCTTCTAGGCTTTATAGTTCCTAGACCTTAAGTCTAACGTATCTATAGGAGAGCTTCTAGTATACGGTTTGCCTACTAACCTGTTCTAGAGCCGGATTCCTAACGATGCTACCTTTATAAAAGACCTTGCAGCCCTCCGACGTAAATAGGGGCGAGAGGACTATATCGACGTCTCTTCCCTATAGTTCCTTCCTAAATTTTTAGGGGCCTAGGAGTTAGTAGAAGGCGAATTAGTGACCTACGAGAGCTAGGAGACTATCGATAATGCTAACGAAGAGGGGATTAAGGAGATAGGCCGAGGGGATAATAATAATGCCGACCCTGCTTCGGTTTCAGTTTCTATTAAGGCTATCCGATTTACTAGCTAACAAATCGGTCGAGTAGGACCTCCTCGACCTAAGGAACTTTACTCTATCCCTAATAATATAGACCTTTCCGCAGTTACCCGTTCCTTTACCGTCGTTCCCGCTATCTATATCTAAGTTACTATCGGAAGCTATAGTTAGTAGTTGCTAGCAATGCTTAATAATAGTTCAGAGTTACTTATTATAAGTAAGCGCTAGGCTAAACAGCTCCGACTACTAATAAACAGAGATATTTCCCTTAGTATATAGGGAGTGAATAGGGAGGTTGCGCTAGTAGGTACCTGCTACAATATTATAGTAGACGCTTTCGGCATATACTTTTCCTTTACCTTCTAGATTGCCGCTAACCCGAACACGCTAATTATTCTAGGTCGACTATAGTCTCGTATAACCCGGGGTGTCTAGCGCAACTGCGACGATAGCTCCTAGGAAGGAACTATCGCTAACTAGAAGGGCAACCGAGTCGTATTTACTAGTTATATCGGAAACACTAGCTATAAGTCCTACGAGGATATCCTTGCTACTTCTAAGCGCTCTTCGGGAAACGCTATAGCGCGGTTATAAGACCGGCAATCTACGCTATAAGTTAATATAGCTTAAATAGGTTATATTTAGAGGTACGCCGCTCCGTACGATAAGGCTAGTTTCTAGGCTCTATACTAAGGAGACGAATGCTCGAAGCGACAGCGAGTATAATAGTACAACGACTACCTAGTATACGAATCTCGGTAATAATGCTGTCGTAGGCATCGCCGCCGGAAGCGGATCTACCCGAATCCGAACTAACTAATTAGAACGCCGAGCTAATGCTACCCCGGGGGTATTATTAGGAATCTAACGTTTTCGCCGGAATTATAAATTAGGATTACTAGCTATATACCTACCGACTTAAGGAGACTTCTAATAAAGTTTACGCGCTGTTCTATTACGCTAATCTCCGGGCCTAACGTTAAAGAGAGAGAGCTCGGGTATTACGAGCGGTTAGTATATATACCCTATATAAGAGGGTAGCTAACAAGATTAAGCCCGTAAAAGGCAGCGTATATATAACCGATAGGTCCAATCCTAGCGGAAATCCTAACTAGCGATAAAAGTGCCTTAACCGCGAAGCGATGTTAATACCTAGGGATAGTCTATACGACTAGAGGTACATTACTAAAAAGTTCTCCGCTATTCCTAGGGGATCGAGGCTAACGCCGGAGAGACTAGCGAATATTAAACCTAGCATCGAGCTTTCGGATCTCGAACTAGATTTGCTATACGAGCTTCTATACAACCGCGAAGCCGTATTAGTATATAACTTTACGTATCTAGGCAGGATTAACCCGGAGGTTGCCCCTCTATAGAGGATCCGAACGATCGAGTATAAGCCTTAGGCTTACCTAGGGTTTAAGCTAAACCTAAGCCTAAGAGGTATAGTTAAGGACATAATACGGCAGCGTATAAAGGCTAGCACCTTAGAGCCTTCCTATGCCTCGTATCGCAACCTATACTTCCTAGTTTAGAAGAAGACAGCTCCTAGGGAACTAAAGAAGTACCGTCTAATTAACGCTATATAAAAGTTTAACGCAGTTACGATTAGAGATACTAACCTCCCTCCGGAGACTAATAGGTTCTCGGAAGCTTTTACTAACTATATTATAGCCTTACTAGTTAATGTTTTCTCGGGCTACGACTAGATCCCTCTCTATCCTAATAGCCGCGACCTTACTAGTTTCGAGATACCTCTTAGGCTATATAGACAAACTACCCTTCTATAAGGGGCAACCAACTCCGTAGCCTAGTTCGTTCGCATTATAAACCAAGTCCTCGCGGCCTATATCTCCTATATAGCGATGCCTTTCCTTAACGATATTAGTATTAAGGGCCCTAAAACTAGGTACGATAATAAAGAAGTAGAGCCTAGCATCTGTAGGTTCTTTCTCGAACACATTTAGAACCTCGATAGTATCCTCTACGACCTAGAGCGAGCTAACCTAACAGTGTATAGGGAGAAGCTTTAGCTCCTATATAAACGAATAAACATTGTCGGGTTTGTAACTAATAAGAACGGCCGCTATCCTAACAATATACGGGTCCTAAAGATTGTGTCCTAGCCCGACCCTACCTGCTAGAAAGATGTCCGGATCTAGCTTAGAGTAGTCTCCTACTTCCGTATCTAGGTCGAAAACTTTGCGTTAGTATATAAGCCTCTATACGCCTTGCTTAAGAAGGATATAGAGTTTAAATAGACCTCCGTTTACTAAGCCGCTAAGGACAAGGTTACTAAGGCACTTATTAGCGCGCCTACGCTTACCTCTATTAACTACTCGGAAGGCGTAGGTCTACTAATTGTTGCTATCGACTCGAGCGGGGAAGGCTACGGCGAGATACTAATATAGTATAATCGTAAGGAGCCCTCCTTACGTTACCCTGTCCGGTACGAGTCCGGTCTATAGAAACCTATCGAGGCCCGATACGATACTAGCAAGCGAGAGTGCCTTAGTATCTATAAGGCTCTTAAGAAGTTCCGACCTTAGCTCTTTAGAGTATTCTTTCGCCTAGAAGTCGACGCTTAGACGCTAGTCTATTAACTTAACCGTATAGCCTCCGACCTACCTAACTCTACGATAGCTCGGTAGGTTGCCTAGATCTATTTGTTTAATTTCGACGTCTTCTATATTCCTAGCAAGAAGCATACTAGACCGGATAGCCTTTCTAGAAGGCCTACTATAGAAGAGGACATCGCCGAGATAATAGAAGAAGAGGATATCGACGCGGTTATTAACCGCACCTTCTTTACTGCCTTCTATATTAATGCTATGCCGGTAATTACTAGGCCTACTACTAACGACTAACCTAGTAACTAGCCTAACGAAGACCCTACTACTAACGACGAGGGCTAGGACGATACTAAGGCGGGCGAACTAGGCAGGGATAATATCCTTAATAGGGTCTACTCCGACGACTCCTATAACATCGCCTACTTCCTTACCTATACGAAGAGAGCTCCCGGTCTATTAAAGAGTTAATACCGTCGTATTATTCGCTATTCTCGGAGATTCCTCGTTAAGGATCGCATCCTTTAGCGATAGGCTATAGTTAATACACCGCTCTAGCGTGTTATTAACGATCTAGCAGCCCGATAAGAAATCCTTCGTTCCGTTTATAATAAGCTCGGCTACCGGGCGGCGGAGGGCACCTTCGATATCCTTCGTCGTCGGTACTAGTAGGACGGCGTATAGGCCGATGTCTCCCGCTACTATAAGAGCTGTCCTAAGTACAACTTTAGGAACAGCTACCGGCGTCTAGGAGAGCTACGTATCCCTACTACCTAGTTAGTTAGGGAGCGGTAGTATAGCGATAGGGTCTATCTTAGCCGCAATAATAGCCTATATATTATTCGAGAGGGTCTTTCTCGATAGCCGGAGGCCTATTATTTCTATAAAGGTTGCGGTGCTATTAATGCCTGTAATATAGCTACCTTCCTATTTAAGGATCTGTTTTGCCGCTAGGGAACACCTTACGAGGTTATCTTAGACAACGCTACGAACAATATAGCTAAGGAGGTTTAAGCGCTACTTGTTTCGTACGGAGCGAAAAACGTTCGCATCTCCCCGTACTATCCCTAATCGAATGCTATTATTAAGCGCGGCTATCGGTCGTTAATTGATGCCCTATCTAAGATAACTAATAGTAGCGACAGATTAGTTCCTATTTCTACCTGCGTCCTAGCCCTTCTCTAGGCGGACTGAACTACTATTATCGACACGACTAGACTTATACCGGCGGAACTTATAATTAGGAGGGACGCCGTTCTTCCTATTAAATTGTCCTACCGCACGTACGGCGTTTACGATTAGGGGTCTGTTCGTACTAGGGTAGATCTTCTTGCCCTACGGGCTAAGGCTCTTAAGGATATAACTACGACTTCTTAGGAGGGTCTTACTCGACAACGTCGCCTTCGGGAGGAAGCTAAGTAGTATTTTAATAACTATAATGCTGTTAATTAGGAACCTCTAAAGGTTAGCGATATAGTCCTTCTATACCGGTCTAAACTAGAGTATAGTTACTCCTATAAGCTAGCCTTTAAGTAGAAGGGTCCTTATAGAGTAAAGGAGGTCCTTTACTCGGGTTCCGTATACCTCCTTTAGGAGCTAGATAGTGCTACTTTAAAGCACTCTTACCCTCGGGCTAATCTAAAGAAGATCGTTAAGTTACGCGAACCTGCCCGCCCTCCGCCGACCGAGGAGGAAGTTAGTACCTCTATAGACCCTCTACCGTCCTTAGATGCCTATCGGGAGGAGGATCCTACCGCTATTATAGATCCTATTCTGCCTAAGAACTATGCCTATCCCTAGATTCGCCTTAGTAAGCTATTAGGAATAACTTAAGAACGAAGGGAGGGTTATATAAGGATTAACTATATATAGAGCGTTTCCGATATTAATTCCGATTCTAATAGTGAACTAGACTTCTAGCTATCTAACTCTAACTCCGAGGAACCTAACTAGTCTAGCGATAAAGACCGCCTAGAATTATAGCTAGACGACCCCGAGACTAAATAATTGCTTGCTCTTCCTTACCTCTACCTGCCTCTACTACGTTGCTTCCTTGCTCTTATCGATCGTTCTCCGCGCTATTAATACAGTACCGCCCTATACCTTTAGTCCTTACCTGTTGTCTGTTCCTACTAATGTTTACGCCCTCGTTTATTGCTTTTAGTTTATCCTGTTATTGTCTTTTGCTTTTATCTTTACCTTCGATTAATGTTGCTATAACTTTATTCCTTCGCTCTTGTTTCCTTAGATAGAACTATACAAGGCGCGTTTTCCTAATAATACCCCGGGGGTAGTATTAGGAAGATAGCCGAACCTAGCCCCTCTACCCTTCTAGGACTACTTCCCTCTAGATTCCTAGACTCTAGCAACCTTCCTTAAGTAACAACGACAATAAGATACTCTACTAGAGGATGTTCCTACCCTAATTAGCACTAGCTACGTAGGATACTAAGAAAGGGAGGATCCCTCTCCCTTCCTAGCTCTTAGATAGACGTAGCAACCTAGGCCTATAGCCTCTAAGAATAGGGACCTTAGGCCGCCAAGCTTAGTGTCTAGAAGAAAGAAGAACGTACGAGCTACGTTTATATACCTGCTACTATAAAAGGTAATGCTACATCTATAACGATAGTGCTATAGGCTAATATAAGCTGCGCTAGGCCTAGGCGATTTGCTCTTAGTTGCCGAGCATCTCTAGAGAAAAGCTAATACTACTCCGAGGGTATTATTAGTCCCGCTAGCCTTACTACTATAGATTACTACTAGGTACTCGAACTGACTAGTTACATTTCGAGTACGCGGGAATCTACGAAAGCTAGAGGTTAATAAAAGCGCGTAGTCGCTACTAGCAATTAGCTAGATCGATTATTAAACTTTAGCCGCTCTACTAATAAAGGAGTCTCGTATATAGCTTCACTTTTTAGGGTCTATATATAATCGTTATCCGTTTGCTTTACCGGAATATACGGACTACGCTACCTTCGTACCCTATTTAAGGCGAGCTTTCTAAGCTCTTTCTTCTACTCGAACACTAACTAACTTACTACCGCCTACCCCCTCCCCCTCCTTCTATCTAAACCCTTTAATTATTATTAACAAGCTACGAACGTTTTTACAAAACTCGTTACTAACTCCTTTCCGCTCCGGTCGACTAAGATGTCTTCCGGCGCCCTAAATCCGCTAGGCGCTAGCAGTAGCAGCAACCTACTAGCCCTAAACCTAGGCGTACTAGTCCCGATCGAAGCCCTATCCGATAGCGCCTTAGCTGCTACAACTAGCCTCGAGCACTACTTCTAGATCGTTACCGCCCTTAAAGACCCTTAAGAGAAGATCTAGAACGCTCGTACCCTACTACGCGTTATTAATAGGAACATTAAGAAGGCTACTATCTTAGTTACGTATAGTATAAACAACTTGCGTTAGTCTATCGGTAAGCGTGTCTTTAAGCGCGAGGTTCTTAACGATATAGATATCGAACAAGCCTTTCCTATCGTCTATAGCCTCGAGACGGCCGGCACCTAGATTCGCTTGCGCTTTAAGACCCTCGACTAGGCCTTCGAATATTAGGGAGGACTAAGCAGTCTTCCTAAGAGCCTTATTAATTTCGCCTACGGTAGATAAGAGCGTACTAAGCAGGTCTCTTCGTTCGTTAATAAGTATAAGGTCCGTCGTTAAGGCGCCGAGTACCTTTCCCGTACTATAATCTATCGTATATCTACCGCTAGTAAGAAGGTAGGCAAGTAGTTACTTAACTTGTCCTTTACGCTTAACGACTTTACGATATCCTACTAGAAGAAGCACTACGATGCGATTATCTAGGTCGATCTTAACGTATAGACAACTAAGGATCTACTAAAAGAGAAGGGCTATCGCATTAATAGTATAGGTTTTATTATCGAAGGTTAAGAGGCTCCTATCGTTAATGTCCTTAAACGTAAGGCTCTTCGCCTAGAAATAGAGGCCGATACGGCTACTAGTCTCGCGCTCGCTACGGAGATATAGGCTTAAGACCGTCGCTCGACCTGCAACCGTAAGGTCCTTTAGGAAGTTAAGGACGAGCGCGCTAAGGCCGAAGTAGCGCGTAAGAAGGCATTGTATGCTCGCTAGGCCCTCCGCAAGGCTACTAAGAAGTACAGCGCCCCTTCTAGTACTAACTATAGTACTAACTATAGTAACTCGGATATTGATATACTAGATACACTACTAGAAGATATCTCCTCCGAAGGCTCCTTTAGCGAGCGTAGAGATAGAGGACTCTCGCCGATCCTATTAACTAAGAACATCTATAGTTCTTATAAGGGCGACTCTATTACGCACCTTATTACTAAGATCGATATAGTTCCTAAAGCCGTAATAGGCGAAGCTCCTACTGCCCTCTCTATCTATTAACAGCTCGACGACCTTAGCAAGCTAGGAGAAGAGCCGTTCTCTATATATACTAACTATATTAAGAAGGCCGCTAAGGTCTGTAGTCTCTATACTAGTACTAAGGCGAGTGTCCTCGTCGGTCGCCTATTAAAGATTAGTCGCAAGGTTCCTAATTAAGACGCCTTCGCTGCCCTTAAAGCTAATTAGGCCTATACTAACTAGTTTCCTAGACGCCCTATTACCGCCCCGATATCTCTAGGACTCTACGCGTTTAACCCTACTAGTACTATTACTCGCGCCCTTACGCTAACGGATCGCTAAAGCAAGTTCGTTACCGGCATCCTTAGCTAAGGCACTTCCTTCGACCGCTTTCGCTAGACTAGCAATGCTATCTTCCCTTAAGTCTTTAGCTAGTTATAAGAGCCTCGTAGAGTATATCTTCCTTTCCTTATCGACCTAATATAGGAGGAGTTTGAAATATACCTTTAGTATATACGTGCGATGCCTAAGTCTAAGCAGGAAGGCCGTAATACCCTTTAAACTTATAGTGTAAGCAACTAAATCGTCCGCTAGTACCCTGCCCTATAGCTCTTAGCTGTCGCCCTTCGACCTAATTACGTATACGAGCTTATCTCCGTCCCTAAGCCTACTAAGTTCTTTAAGGTTAGCGGTACTTACGAAAACTATCCTTCTAAGGAGTCTGCTCGTCTCGGATAAGATATAGTTAAGCTCGTAGCTAGCGAGGGTACTAGTTACCTACGCATTAAGGTCTGCCTTATATCTAAGGATAAGACTAGCTACTCTACTATTATCGAAGGTATATATTAGCCCGAGGTCTTTACGAACTAGGTTAAGAAGCTTAAGGCTCGTAGCCTAGTCCTACTAACTAAGATCGGTAAGCTTACTAATAAGCACCTTACCGACGACGACCTCGACTATATATTCGATAGTTAGCCTAATAGTAAGGGGCGCAAAGCGGAGTAGATCCTTAACCCTCTAAAGGAGTGCGAAGTCTCTATTTAGATACTATACCTACTATATAGTAATCTAAAGACTAAGAGCAACCGTATGTTAATTAACCTAGGCTACTCTCGCGTTATTAACGGTACTAAGGTTAAGGGCTACGAGAACTTAACAGTCTCTTAGGTTACTAAAGCGTACCGCAATCTAACCGCCCTCCTAGCCTCTAACTCCTTCGTGCTATTCGCTTTCCCTACGGCTATCTTAGTCGAAGGCCTCGGCTACATCTCCGACGCTCTAGTTAGTAGGATTCCTTAGTTAAGTTACGTTGTTTAGAACGAAGTTGAACAGATCCTCTAGCTTAATAACGAGGGACTAAAGGAATATCTATACGATTAGGAGAAAGCTACGACGGAAAAGGCTATTAACCTCCTCGTTAATTAAGCTTTCTACGAGGGATAGTACTTCGGTACTAATAGCTTTAACGCGTACGGAGGAGATTTCGAGAGCCGTCTAGCAGATAAGGTTATTACTAGTAAGGATTACGGCGCGTTAAAGCAACAGTAAGTCTATATAGTGTTGCTTAGGAAGTTGTTTTTATATAATTATAGTATCTAGGATTAATACTATCCCGGGGGTATTATTGCGGAGTTCTAAGAATAGCCTTAGCTAAGAACGCTAAGGATGCATATATATTTGTTTTAAGCGCGCAATATAAAGCGTGTCTAGTTAGATACGAAGAAAGGGAGGGATATTAGCTAGTAACCGGCCCTATACCTATAGGCTAGTTTTAAGCCTATGTTAGGGCTAAAGAGGCTACACGTAATTGGCATGTAACTAGGCCGAGTGAAGCTAGGGTCTTGATGCCTTAGGCAGGGCTTGGCGCTTAGCGTTAGGCTAACTCTCCTACCTTCCTCCCTCTTCTCCTAGCTCCTTATCGAATACTACTTGTACCTACCACTACCCTATCTACCTGCTAATATAACCCTTCTTATACAGTATTCGATCCACCCTTTAAGGGCAGCAGCTAGATAGTCCTTATTTCAAGCTTTTAGCGGTATAGCTACGAAAACTATCGATTTAACTATATTACGCCCGAAGAACGGGACCTACACGTACTATTCTACTAAAACAACCGTACCAATCATTAAGCAAGGCCTTCTATACGGCCTATTACACTAAGTCAAGCACACTAGACCGATATTTACTAATTCCGCTACATCCGCATCTTAGGGGCTAATAATATATTATTAGTATTACCCCCTATTATAATAGCCGGCTTATTACGAAGCAACAACAACCGTGCTGCCGCTAGTAGCGCTAGCAATAACAATGCTAGTAGCACAGTACCTGCTAAAGTGCCTGCTAAAGCACCTACTAAGGTGCCTGCTAAAGAGCCTACTACTAGGCCTACCGAAGAACCTATAGTCCTAGGTAACGACCTAGAATTGCCTATCGACGACATTCTTAACAATATTATCAACCGTCGATATAGCTAACTAGCCTTTAGCCCCTAACTAGTAGGGAGACTCTAAGAAGCTACCTAAAACAGGCTTACTGCCCTACGTTAAGAACAACAGCTAAAGGATAACCTCCTCGAGATTCGCCGCCTATAGGAAGCCCTAACAACCACTGCTAGACTAGAGCTAGTAGCAGTACCTTCTATTTAAAAGAAGGACGCTAAGCTTAAAGACTATACCGTATTTGATAGCTCTAGCCGCAAGTAGTACAATAATTATATACGTAATTGTGAATTGAACTAGCGGAATGCACTAAGGGCCCTGCTAGACGACTATTCGCTAGTCGTCTATGCTATGCAATACATTAATAGAGACCCAAAACGCACCTAGGATAACTATTTCGACTCTCTTACTAATTAGACCGCTGTTTAGTAGCAAGACTACAAGACTATTATGTTAGACACCCTTAGAAACCCTATACTAAGGCAACAACACGCTTAGGACCAATACCTTCGAGCTAAACAAAAGACTAATCAATCGGCTCGCTTATTTAAGGCCTATTTAAAGACCCTTAAGGACGATTTGCTAGCTAAGACCGACTCTATCTAGATTTCCGAAATACGCCCTAAATTGCGATAGGAATTGGTCCTTGAATTGGACCGCCGTCGTATGTTCGAATAGGCCAACCTAATACGCATTCAATTTATAGTCGAAGTAGAAATAGCCGAACGGGCTATTTAGCTCTAATAACGACTAGAATCGAGGATCCGACTAGCTAGTACTAACCGCGGCAATCGTAGTAGCCGCGGAGGAAACTAAGGTTCCTACTATAATAACAATGCTAACAATAGGAACAGTAACAATAACCGTAGAAGAGGCTGTAGCCGCCGGCTATATAGAAGAGGCCGCGATAGGGGCCGTAGAAGGGGCTCGTATCCTTACAACGCTAACCGCTTAACTAACAACAACAGCTACGGCAGTCTACTAACTAGATTAAAGTGCTTCAATTGCGATAGCACTAGCTATCTACTAGGCTAATGCGACAAACCTAGGGATTAGGCCCGAGTCGACCGTACTACCGCTAAGCACCGAAAGCACCTTTTAGCAGCTAACGCCACCCCTATAGGCTAACCTTCGAAAAAAGAGTAAGCGCCGCACTAACTGTTAGCCTCGTACGGCGTAAGACTATCGACATTATACTAGCTATTATACGTACCTATCTTATATCTAGGCCCGATACTAACTATAAGGCAAAGGTTATACTAGACCCCGGAAATTCAGTTAGCGCCCTTATTAGCTATTACCTAGCCAAGCAATTAGACCTTCGATAACTGCCGAAGACTAACCTACCAACCCTTGCTTAGTTTAATAACGCTCGGCACTTAACCTATAGAGCCTACTATGTTCCTATAGTTCTAAAAGACGACCTCGGAAATAAACGCCTACTAAACTTTACTGCCTACGCGGTAGACATAGACAGCCTCCTATCCGATATTGTTATTAGTAACCCTATTCTCAAGTACTATGCTATAGTTATAGACCTAGGCAGCCAATAGTAGCGATTTAGAATCGCTAGGAAAGAGGACATTAAACACATTAATGTTAGCGAGTGCCCTAACGATATTAGGGTCCTATTTATTGGCAATCTAACCCTAGCTAATCCGACTACCGACCTACTCGGTAGGGATAACGAAGAACCTATGCCCCCTAACGGCATAGACTCTAACTAGCTCGAACGTATACTAGAGCCTATTCGAGAGACCTATATTAATGTATTTAAACACTACTTAGCATCGACATTGCCTATATTCAAGGAGACAGATTATAAGATTAACATTATAGAGGGCAAAGAGGTTCCTTTTAGCCCCCTCTATAACCTTAGTAAACGAGAGCTTGCTGTGTTGCGTAAGTACCTAGAGGAAAACCTAGCTAATAGTCGCATTCGGTACAGTAACAGCCCTGCTAGCGCCCCTATCCTATTCGTACTAAAGAAGGATAGTAGCCTACGCCTATGTGTTAATTATCGTAGGCTTAACGCTGTCACTATTAAAGACCGCTATCTACTTCCTTTTATTAATAAGACCCTCGATCGCCTTTCTAGTGCCTACTACTACACTATATTAGACATTAAGGATGCATACTATCGCATCCGCATCCGTAAGGGTAATAAATAGAAAACAGCCTTCCGTACCCGCTATAGCTATTTCGAGTATCTAGTTATGCTATTTAGGCTAGTAAACGCCTCTATAACATTCTAGTCCTATATTAATCGGGCCCTTTCGGGTCTATTGGACCACCTCTGTATAGTTTACCTAGATAACATCCTAGTTTATACACACTCTCCTAACATTGCGGAATACTAGGCTGCAGTCCGCAAGGTACTCGACCGCCTACGAGCCTATAGACTATATTGCAAACCTTCTAAATGCACCTTTGCTGCTAAAGAGGTATTATTCCTTAGCTTCCTCATTTCAACCGAGGGTGTTAAGGCTAATCCTAACCGGATTAAAACAATCACTAAATAGCCCGTTCCTACGTCTATTAAAGAGCTTCAATTATTCCTAGGTTTCGCTAACTTCTACCGTCGGTTTATTAAGGGTTATTCACGGCATGTAATGCCCCTAACCGAGCTTACTAAAACTAAGGCTAACCTAACTAGAGAGTTCAAATAGACTAATAGAGCATAAGCCGCTTTTAACGGCCTAAAGCAACGCTTTACTAATGTCCCCTTATTGCACTATTTCGTACTAAGCAAGCAGATCCGAATTGAAACTAACGCTTTACAGTTCGCTATATCAGCTATTATGTTACAGCAGGCTAATAATACCTATTAGCACCCGATTGCCTTCTTTTTACGGAAGATAATCGACGTAGAACGTCGGTACGAGACCTACGAGTAAGAGCTCCTAGCAATCGTAGAAGCCTTCAAGCACTAGCGCTATTATCTCGATAGTGCTTAGCACCCTATTTAGGTCTATACGGACTATAACAACCTCCGTAGGATTACGAAGGTTACTAGGGTTATAGGTCGACAGGCTAGATAGGCCGTCTACCTCGCCGGGTTCGATTTTAATATATTACATCGGCTAGGTATAAGTAACCCTGCTAATAGCCTATCGAGGCGACCTAATTACGATAGCGAAACCTAATACATCAATTCTCTGTTTCTAACCCTGTAGTATAAGATTGCTATAGACCTTGCTATAAAGCAGGCGTAGGATAAGCGGACTTCCGGACCCCGCGGCGGCAACAAATACTATAGCGGAGTTGTCGTTCTTCTAGTGCACGTTAAAAAGGACGTAGATCGCTCGAGCTATAACGACTCGATTAAAGATATTGCTATCTATAGCGACAGTACTACAGAAGAGGTTGCAGTTAATCCGGCTGCTAGTACTATTAGATATATATAATACGTACCTCGTTCGATAGCGAGGGTGCTATTAAATAACCTTACAAATAGGGATAGTTAATCGTTTATAGATAAGCTATTACGTACTTAGTAGAGGGACGCCTTTGCTGTCGAGCGCATTAATAGGCTTGTAAGTAGGCGGGCGACCCGATCTAGTAAGAGTAACAACAATTAGTCGATCGACGACAAAGGTTACTTGAAGTTTAAGGGCAGATACTATGTCCCCGCTAAACAATCGATTAGACAAGAGCTTTTAAAGAGGCACTATAATAGTGAACTCGCTAGTTACTATAGCATAGAGAGGTCGTACGAGTTACTATCGCGCATATACTACTAGCCGAATAGTAAGCGGTATATAAAGGAGTATATACAGACCTGTATAGTATGCTAGCGAGTTAAAGCACTAAAGCACTTACTATTTAGCGAGTTGTCTTCACTCCCTATTCTAAAGAAGCCATTTGTAGAGCTTATAATAGATTTTATTATAGGTCTTCCCCCTGCTAAGCGAAGAGGAAGTAAAGACATCTTTAACGCTATCCTAGTCGTCGTAGACCGATTTACTAAAGGCGCTCGTTACATCCCTACTAGGAAGGATTAGACAGCTATTGACCTAGCTAAGTTACTATAGAATAACATCTTCTATAGCTATTAGGGAACCCCTAAGGGGATAGTCTCTAACCGAGGCCCGACATTCACATCTTACTATTAGAGTGAGATATACCTATAGCTAAGACTCAAGCATCGCCTATCTACAGTATTCTATCTATAAACAGATAGCTAGACCGAGAAGCAGAATGCTACGCTATAGCAGTACCTACGCAGCTACATTAATAACAACCCTAACGATTAGGTTAACCTCCTACAACTAGCCGAATTCGTATACAATAACAGTGTCTACTTATCTACTAAGGTGTCACCTTATTTCGCTATAATAGGCTAAAACGCTACTATACCGCAAGACCCCTTATCGCTCGAGGCCGAGCGCAAGGAAAGGGAAGCGGGTTAAGGTCAACCTAAAACACTAGCGGCTATTAAGAGGGTTCAGAAGATACGAGAAATCTATGCTAAGATAGCCGAGAAGTTGACAAAGGCTTAAGAGTACTAAAAGACCTACTATAACAAACACTACCTTCTAATAACCTTTAAGCAAGGCGACATAGTTATGCTTAGTATAAAGAACCTCCGCATCCGCAAACACCTATTACCCGATAGTAAAACAAGGCCTAAGCTCGCACTAAGATACATTAGCCTATTCCGCATCCGAGAACCGAAGGGCATATAGGCCTACTAGTTATAGCTTCTACCCTATTACACTATCTATAACACCTTCTATATATCCCTCCTTAAGCTATACTATTAACGCGAAGGCGACGAAGCACCTGCTAAGTTAGAAGAAGTCTTAGCTAATAGTGAAGAACTATAGTCTATAGAACGTATCCTATAGCACCGGACTAGGAAAGGCAAGAAGGAGTACCTATTAAGATAGCAAGGCTATTTACCTAAATAGGACTCGTAGGAAGCTAAAGCCTCTTTTAAAGACATAACTAAGCTGTTAGACGAGTATTAGACTAGTGTGAAGAATAAGAAGAAGGCTAAAAGCTCGTAATGTTACTAAGGCTTAGGATTAATAGCACCCCTGGGGTGCTATTAGCTAACTAATTAGAGGCCGACAAACTAGGACAATAAGACTACACTACTATAGTAGACGCGTACTAAGCATTAACAAACGCGCTATAGCTATTAACCGATCGCCTACTCTTTTAAGGATTCTACCTCTTCCCTAATACGCCCTATAGGTCCCCCTCTTATTCTTTATTCTATCGAGGCCTCGAGACCTAAGCGTTCGATAAGGGCGACGCGCGCGCGCGTACGAATGACGGTAATAAAGGTGATAGTGCCGCGCTACGAGCTAGCAGTGCGCCGACAGCCGGCGCGGCTATATTAGTAACGGTATTGCGGAGTGTGTTGTTAGTAGAAGGAGGAGATTAGAAGCGAGGTAAAGTTAGCGCTAAGACGACTAGCGCCGCCATTATTAACATCACTTACTGTTGTCGCTACGCCTATAGACACAACCTTACCTACACTACGAGCCTAAGGCACCTTTAATCAAAACTTTGATTAAAGCTCTAAGCCTATTAAAGGTTTGATCAAAACTTTAAGGCCGAGTTAAAACTTTAAGCCGCTTAAAAGATTAAGTAGACTAATAGACTAACTAACTAAGGGTAAAACTATAGAGCTAAGCTAGCCGGGGTCGATCTTGCGGACAATAGGTTACTCCTCGATCTATCTAACCCTTTAAGCGAGGCGAACCTCTACTACTACACTTACAATAGCCTTTACCTATAGAAACTAGACGAGCTGTGTTTTTTGAAAAGATAAGATAAGATTGACACTTGAAGGCTACTAAACCTAGCTAATTAGGGCTAGCGAAACTACGAATAACAAGAACAATAACCCTCGGAAACGGACAAACCCTCGGAAGCGGACATTGCTAGGTCTTTTAAGAGTAGACGCAAAGAACTCGATACGACATTACTTAGAACGGAGGCAGTACTACAATACCTCGTACGTCTACCTATTATAGTAGGGAAGACGCGCTTATATTATAATTGGTCGAAGGCCTTCAATTCTTATAGATATATATCACTTTATAGTTTATTATATATAGAGATAGCGTAGTTAGAGTTGTACATTGTATTATTAGAGGTAAGGTTTGACATAGTTACATAATTAGGTAGTTAAGTGTTCAATTTAGCGCGGGCTAAGCAGCTTATTAGACCTGCTAAGTTAGTAGTAATAGAGGTTGAGACTAGGACAAAGACCGGCTACGAGGGCGCGGCCTTTGGAAGGGAAGCGTATATTAGGGCTAAAGAGGCTATACGTAATTGGTATATAACTAGGCCGAGTGAAGCTAGGGTCTTAATGCCTTAGGCAGGGCTTGGCGCTTAGCGTTAGGCTAACTCTCCTGCCTTCCTCCCTCTCCTCCTAGCTCTTTATCGAATACTACTTGTACCTACTACCACCCTATCTACCTACTAACATAACCCTTCTTACAGCCTATATAAGAGGCCTCCTTCTATATTATAGATAGGGCATTAACCTCGTATAGCATATTGTTTATATTACACTTCTACAATGCCTATATTGTAGGGCTCTAGTTATTAGCCTAAGCGATAGTCTCGTTATCCTATCTTGCTAAATATAGCTGCCTATATTGCTATAGGTTATGTTACCCTCGGTAGCCTATACTATTGCTACAAGTAGTGGTAGTAGTATTAGTTTCCGTCCTTTAATATATAGTAGACTTAGAGTGTACCCTAGGATGTCTCTACTTAAACTAATATTAGGTCCCCGTCCTCCTATAGTATAGCCTACTAGGTTTCTATATCTATCTCCTTACTAATATAGATGCATGTCCTTAGGGCTCCCTAGTTGTAGATAATTAGGTAGTATCTTAGGTCTTTAACTATTGCTAGTCTCTTTGTATATAGATTGAGCTAGGGCTCTTAGATTGCAATAATGTAATGTTCTTTTAGGTTTAGTGCTTAAAGGAAGCTCCTCTATACCTTATCTTTGCTCTTATTAACATTGTACTATATAATGTTTAGTAATGTTGCAATATTTATTAGGTTTTATCTATATTATTTCCCTATAAGTTTTCCTTTAGTCTTCCCTTACTTTAGACTAACATTTAACTAAGCTTTGTCTACCCTGCTTCCTTTCCTACAATATTAAGGTATCTTAGTCTCCTAGGTTACTAGTAACTCTCTTATACTAGTAAGGCCCTAAATGTAAACCTATTATCTTACCTAGACCTCTTTTATAGCACTTAGCTAGGTTGCTTCTATACCTAGCTGCCCTAGCTTATTATATATCTTTTTAGTATATTGATTCTAGCTTCCTTTGCCTTCCTAGCTGCCTATATTCTTACCGGGCATTCCTTCGCCTACGAGGGGTATCTTTTAGTATAGTATATATATCTTGCTTCTCCCTTATATGCTTTGTATTCTTTAACCTAGTAATCCCCTATATAATAGGAGCAAGTATTAGTTGTCTTTATATACTTAGCTGCTAAGTGTCTATAGTATTAATATTTGAAGTACTATATTATCCTATAGTTGCTTCTATGTATCTCTGTTTCTAATCTTTTAAAGTCCTAGAACAACCCCTAGTCTAGTACTATATTAGCTTGCTCTACACTCCCTACCTAGATAATTAGGGAAGACTGCTTTTTAGTCTCTTCGATTTTCCTTTTAATCTATACTACTTTTGTAATCTTTAGGCCTAGGTATATAGCTTGGTTTTGTCTCTATAGGCTCTTAATATCCCGTTCTTCCTTAAAGCTTCTTATTATACTGTAGGCTATAATTATAAACTGCTATTAGGAGACCTTTACTATTTTCCCTATCTTAGTTATCTATTCTTTTTGTGTTTCTAGCTTCTTTTTGTCCTGCTCTTGTACTATAAACAGCTTAATTACCCCTTTACCTTCGTTCCTAGCCCTAATTACCTCTTTAACTATAATTCTTTCTACAATCTCTTTCCCTATAAGTCCTTAGATTTCCTTTTACTCCTATAGGTCCGTAATATAGACTCTAACTACTATCCTCGGGGGTTTTAGCGCCTCCTAACTAGCTACTACTGCCTAGGTACGGTAGTTTAGGCTTATCTCCTATTGTTTCTTCGTAATCTTTACTACGACTGTATTAGCTACCTTTGTAATTACGTAGCTTGCCTAGTTATAGATTGCTTTCAGTCCTCTAAGGAGTTCTAAGATTATTATCCTATATGCCCTCTTAGGGGTTCTTCTATCTTCCGCCTTTAGTACCTCCTCTACCCTAGTATATAGTACTTTCTATTCGTCCTCCCTTCCTTCTTAACTATCTTCCCTTCGTCTCTAATTGTTCGCTACTATTTTTATAACTAAACTATATACGTTCTATAATAAAGGAGTATATACAGACCTGTATAGTATGCTAGCGAGTTATACCTACTATATAGTAATCTAAAGACTAAGAGCAACCGTATATTAATTAACCTAGGCTACTTTCGCGTTATCGACGGTACTAAGATTAAGGGTTACGACAACTTAACCGTCGCCGAGGTTGCTAAGGCGCACCGCAATCTAACCGCCCTTCTAGGTTCGAACACCTTCGTACCGTTCCCCTTCCCTACTACTATCTTAGTCGAAGGCCTTAGTTGCATCTCCGACGCCCTAGTTAGTAGGATTCCTTAGTTAAGTTACGTTATTTAGAACGAAGTTAAATAGATCCTCTAGCTTAATAACGAGGGACTTAAGGAATATCTATACGATTAGGAGAATGCTACGAAGGAAAAGGCTACTAACCTCCTCGTTAATTAAGCTTTCTACGAGGGATAGTACTTCGGTACTAATAGCTTTAATATATACGGAGGAGATTTCGAGAACCGACTAGCAGATAAGGTTATTGCTAGTAAGGATTACGGCGCGTTAAAGCAACAGTAGGTCTATATAGTATTACTTAGGAAGTTGTTTTTATATAATTATAGTATCTAGGATTAATGCTACCCCGGGGGTATTATTACGGAGTTCTAAAAATAGCCTTAGCTAAGAACGCTAAGGATACATATATGTTTGTTTTAAGCGCGCAATGTAAAGCGTGTCTAGTTAGATACGAAGGAAGGGAGGGATATTAGCTAGTAACCGGCCCTATACCTATAGGCTAGTTTTAAGCCTATATAAGAGGCCTCCTTCTACATTGTAGATAGAGCATTAACCTCGTATAGCATATTGTTTATGTTACACTTCTACAATGCCTATATTGCAGGGCTCTAGTTATTAGCCTAAGCGATAGTCTCGTTATCCTATCTTGCTAAACATAGCTGCCTATATTGCTATAGGTTATATTACCCTCGGTAGCCTATACTATTACTATAAGTAGTAGTAGTAGTGTTAGTTTCCGTCCTTTACTAATAAGGATCTATCCTTACTCGGATTATCCCTATACCGACGGTGCTTCCGGCGTTGCTTCTTACCTTCCTATAGTAGACCCTATAAGTCTAATAGCGGAAAGGGCAAAGGCTAACCCTACGTCGGCTTACGAGAGGAATTACCTAGATCGAAGTTACTAGGTAGCGGTAGTAGAGGATCGTTAGGAGGATTACTAGGTAGATTGCTAGGAGGATTACTAGGTAGATTGCTAGGTAGATCGCCTAGCGCAAACCCGCCCCGACGTAAGCGGCTATGCCTACGGGCATTTATATAGGCGTCTGCCCTCTACTAGTAATCGTATTAACCCGGGTTCGGCTAGGGCGGACTTAGCTTACGCGTAGCTAATAGCGGTAAAATCGCCTATTCTATTAGAAAGTCTAATATAACTTCGTTAAGATAGACTCCTCTCCGTCTAGCTAATTCGCGAAGATAATTACGACGCTAACGGTTTTATTATATAGCGATATTCGCTCTATCGATCTCCTTAGTTGTCTACGAGGCATCTACTAGGGTACGATATTAGAAACAACTACGCGGCTCGTTAGCCTACGGGTTAGCGAGGCCGTCGTTTATTAGAGGCAATTAGCCGCGGCTAATATCCTAGAACGGCGACGTCGACAGATCGGAAGGCCTAGTTAATAGTTCCTTAGAGGAAGTCTTAGGCAGAGGCCCTCTTAGCTTCTAAGGATTCTCGTCCGCTAGGTATTATAGCTTAAGTAGCCTCTATAAGAAAACCGATTTAAGCGAGCTATTAGGCGAACCGGGACGCTATTCCGGCGGCATAGTTGTTTCTACCGTAGTAATAGGCGAAACCGTAGGCCGCGGTAGAACTTAAGCCGGTCGGGCCGGTAGGCGCTACTCTACTATAGGTAGTAGATAGATCTCCGGGTAGAATTAACGGTAATAGCGTAAATCGCGTACCGTTAGGAGCGCGGCTTTAAGCTCCTTAACCGATTTAGTTAGAATTCCTTTATCTACTACCTACTATCCTAGGAAGTTGTAACCGTTAAGGGCGTCTAGGTAGAGTTCCTCGATTTTAGCCTATAGAGGCGGCGGATTTCCTACGAGCGGGTAATAGTATAGAACGTATAAGGTAAGCAAGTCGATTCGGCCGTACTTTGCCCTAAGCTAGGTCGCGAAGTTCTCGCTATAATCGACGTAGTTCTAAATATAGGAACAGATACGTAGGATATAGGGCTCTATATCTAGCAATCCGAGATTGTAGTACTAGGGTAGCGGTTAAACCGCTAGCTTAGCTAATTTCGAGGCTTCTACTAGAGTTAGAAGCGAGTCCGAAGGAGCTACGGCAAGCGGGTAAACTATTAGTAAGAGGGTAGAGGCGAGATAGTCTCTAAACGGAGGACAATAACGGAGAACCGACTAAAGGCGGAGGAGCGTAGCTTATCGGGGCAGGTCCTCCTAGGGAAAGCGGCTACCCCTAGACCTAGGTATAGTAGGCAATTGCTACTAAAGGTAGAAACTACTACTACTGTCTCCTCGGGGTACTAATAGGATCGCCGATAGAGCGCTCGCGCGTCGGTAGGGTATAGTATAGAAGGGTAGTAAATCGAATAGGTACCGTCGTAACGGGTAGGAGTTAAATCGTAGTAATCGGCGGAAGATCGGTAGGACTCGTAGCTAATTGCGTCGATTCTCGTCGTAGCCGTAACGACTAGAGTCGATTCGGGTAGAGGACTAGTAGTTAGTATAGAAGCTAACTAAGTGTTAAGCGAAGCTACTAAGTTGCTAGGCATACGGTTATAGTACGAAGGTATTATAATAGTTATATAGTATAAAAGTTAATATATTCTCTAAGGTGCCGCGAGGCAAGCTATCTACATAATAGTCCTACTATTAGTAGCAATAGCGACCGTAGCGGTTAATAGTAACCGCTACCTACTATCGTATATATAATAGTATTATATTGTAACACGATTCTAGCTGCGGACGCTTACTATAAGACTCGCCTTACAACTCGTAGTAATCCGGAATAACCGCTAGCCTTCGAGGACTGCTTTAAATACGGTACGAGTAAGATAAACTAGCGGATTAAGGCATAGTAGCGTTAGCAAGTACCTATACTAAATAGCTAGAGGGGCTATTTTTACGAGTTACTACGCGAGTTACTATACGATACTAAACTACTAGCAGATCGGATTGCCTTCCTTGCAATCTATATACTAATTATGCGTTATAAAGTCCTCGAATTTGTTTACCTCTAGAATAGCTATTATATCCGGAAGTAGGCTAATCGACTATACGTTATACTAGGTATTCCGCATATTCTATACTATTATCCGGAGCTTAGCGGGCATTCTTATTAAGGTATTCCTATACCTAACGGCGCACTTAATAATATAGAGCAAGACATTTAAGGATTCGGTATATATTAGATTCTATAGTATAGACTCGCTATAGACTCGCTAATAGACTCGCTAATTCCTAGATCTTAAAGCCTATCTACCCGAGGCTACGCTTTCTTAGTATAAGATAGTATTATAGATTTATAGCTTCTCGTATCTAGTAAGTAGTAGCGAGAATAGCGATAATATAGAGCGCCTTTACCGCTCTACCTACTTGCTTCTTCGAGGATTAGCTAGAGAGTATATAGCTATAGGGTTAGAGCCGGAACTAATAGAGTTAGATAAGCTATTAGTAGCACGTAGTTAGTTAGTAGCGGCTCGGAATTAGGAAGCTAGGTTAATTGAGTTTGTAAATAATATATACTAATCTCCGATCTACGAGCCGGCCGCGAGTATATAGCGAGTCGCTTTTTCTAGTTCGATTTTATCTATAACCGTCTTAAACCTCTGCTATTTCTACCTCTATTTATCTAACAATGCCTACTAATTAGGGCACCTATTGTACTAAATTAGGCGTCGACTATATAAAGATATATAGTAAATACCGATACTGTTTATAATGCGGCCTTCTTAATCCCGATCTACTAAGCGAGCAATTTGTTCGCGAGCAATTAGTAGCCGCCGCTACGAGTAGCTCCGCGAGTACGGCACGAGGCTTTAATACGTTCCCCTCTATACCTAAGGCGGCTAATACTATACGCAATGCTACTAGTATTAGCTAGTAACCGGGCCTATATACCTAGGCTGAGTTTTGAGCCTATATAAGAGGCCTCCTTCTATATTATAGATAGAGCACTAACCTCGTATAGTACATTGTTTATATTACACTTCTATACCTACCTAAAGACCGTACGAGTATTCGATAGCAGCGAACAATCAGAGACGAAGGGAAGACAGTTAAGAAGGAAGGGAGGACGAATAGAAAGCACTATATACTAGGGCAGAGGAGGTGCTAAAGGCGGAAGATAGAAGAACCCCTAAGAGGGCATATAGGATAATAATCTTAGAACTCCTTAGAGGACTAAAAGCAATCTACAACTAGGTAAGCTACGTAATTATAAAGGTAGTAGATACAGTCGTAGCAAAGATTACGAAGAAACAATAGGAGATAAGCCTAAGCTACCGCACCTAGGCAGTAGTAGCTAGCTAGGAGGCGCTAAAACCCCCGAGGACAGTAGTTAGAGTCTATATTACGGACCTATAGGAGCAAAAGGAAATCTAAGGACTTATAGGGAAAGAGATTGTAGAAAGAATTATAGTTAAAGAGGTAATTAGGGCTAAGAACGAAGGTAAAGAGGTAATTAAGCTATTTATAGCATAAGAGTAGGACAAAAAGAAGCTAGAAATACAAAAAGAATAGACAACTAAGATAGGGAAAACAGCAAAGGTCTCCTAATAGCAATTTATAATTATAGCCTATAGCATAATAAGAAGCTTTAAGGAAGAATAGGATATTAAGAGCCTATAGAGACAAAACCAAGCTATATACCCTAGCCTAAAGATTACAAAAGTAGTATAGATTAAAAGGAAAATCGAAGAGACTAAGAAGCAGTCTTCCCTAATTATCTAGGTAGGGAGTGCAGAGCAAGCTAATATAGTACTAGACTAGGGGTTGTTCTAGGACTTTAAAAGACTAGAAACAGAGATATATAGAAGCAACTATAGGATAATGCAGTGCTTTAAATATTAACACTATAGACACTTAGCAGCTAAGTGCATAAAGACAACTAACACCTGCTCCTATTATATAGGGGATTACTAGGTCAAAGAATGTAAAGTATATAAGGGAGAAGCAAGATATATATACTGTACCAAAAGATATCCCTCTTAGGCGAAGGAATATCTAGTAAGAATATAGGCAGCTAGGAAGGCAAAGGAAGCCAGAATTAATATACTAAAAAGATATATAATAAGCTAGGGTAGCTAGGTATAGAAGTAACCTAGCTAAGTGCTATAAAAGAGGTCTAGGTAAGATAATAGGTTCACATTTAGGGCCTTACTAGTATAAGAGAGTTACTAGCAACTAGAGAGACTAAGATACCTTAACATTGCAGGAAAGGAAGTAGGGCAGATAAAGCTTAGTTAAATATTAGTCTAAAGTAAGGGAAGACTAAAGGAAAACCTATAGGGAAATAATATAGATAAAACCTAATAAACATTGCAACATTACTAAACATTATATAGTATAATATTAATAAGAGCAAAGACAAGGTACAGAGGAGCTTCCTTTAAGCACTAAACCTAAAAGAACATTATATTATTGCAATCCAAGAGCCCTAGCTTAACCTATATATAAAGAGACTAGCAATAGTCAAAGACCTAAGATACTACCCAATTATCTATAACTAGGGAGCCCTAAGGACATATATCTACATTAGTAAGGAAATAGATATAGAAACCTAGTAGGCTATACCGTAGGAGGATAGGGACCTAATATTAGTTTAAGTAGAGACATCCTAAGGTACACTCTAAGTCTACTATATATACAACCTACTACTAGACTCGAGAAGCAGTACCTAACTAAAAACCCTAGAAAGACTACCTAGAGTTATCTAGGGGAACACCTACTAAATCCTACTTAGGGATTTCAACCTCTACTACCCCCTCTAGGGCTTAGACTTTACCCTAGCTTACTACTTCCTAGTAGGAAGACTAATTAACATATTAGAGAGGGAAGGAATAGAAATTGTTACCCTAAAGGGACTAATTACTTAGGAGGCAAGAGGAAGCAGTAGTATACTAGACCTATGCTTTATATTATATTAGATTAGGAACAGGATTATAAGATACAGGGTTAACTAGGAACTAGAAGAATTATTAGACTACTTCCCGGTATAGATTGAGCTAAATGTCTAAGCTAATTAGGAAAGGGAACTAGAAGAGAAGCTTAACTAGAAAGGTGCCTAATAGGGTAGGATTAGGGAGGAACTAGAAAGGGACCTAAAACTAGAGGAACTCTTAACAAAGCACCTACTAAGGCTAGAGAACATTAATAAGGCAGTAGAGGAACTAATAGGAATCCTAAAACAGGTAGCTAGAAAGTATACCCTAGCAAAGAAATATTTACTATACTAGTAACTATACTAGACTAGTAAGTATATAAGGAAGGTTAAAGTAGCAAGGAAGGCTAGGAGGTAGTAGACACAAACCTATACCTAGGAAGCATAGGACAACTATAACAAAGCCTACTAGGAAAAGAAGATCTAGATTAAGAAAGACAAGATACAAGAATAGAGATCTATAATAGGAATAATTATAAAGAAACTAGAGGAGATATAGAGGATAGCTAAATAGGTAAGGAGACCTAAACAGGATAAGGATATACTACTACAATTCCCGGACATTATAGACTAATAAGGACAAATATAGACTACAATAGAAGGGAAAGCAAGAGCCCTAGGCTAACACTTCTTCTATAGAAAAGTATAAGCAGACCTATTAGATATAAAAGAGAAAGAATAAGAGACTCTACTACTAGGCACACTAAGAGATACCTAGGTTAAACCCGAAACTATTAAAAGGATCCTAAAGAAAATTCTAGGCAATAAGGCACTAGGAGAAGACAAGATCTATAATAAGCTTCTAAAAGTATATAGGAAGGGGCTAGCCCTAGCACTAGCTAATATCTTTTTATAAAGCCTAGCACTAGGATACTACCTAAGACTATTTAGGAGGTCCCTAACAGTAGTGCTAAGGAAGCCCTAGAAGGAAGACTATATATAGCTTAAGGCCTACAGACTAATAGCCCTACTTAATATAATAGGCAAGGTACTAGAAAAAATTGTCGCTAAAAGGCTAATAGCCTTTACCGAGGAAAGGAATATCCTTCCTAAAGGCTAGATAGGAGGAAGAAAGAAGAGGTTAATACTAATAGCTATAGAACTAATTATAGAACAGATTAAGCATATCTAGCACTATAGTCAAAACTAGGTAGTAACCCTCCTCTCCCTTAATATCTTAGGAGCCTTTAACAATATCTCCTATAAAAGGCTCCTATATATACTCAAACAGAAAGCTATACTAAACTAGATAGTCTAATTTATCTAGTCCTTCCTATAGGAAAGATTAATATAGCTTATCCTAGGCAAATTCAAATTAGACCTAATACTAACTAAAAAGGGAATCCCCTAAGGATTAACACTCTCCCTAATCCTCTTCCTTATCTTTATAGCAGACCTACTCCTACTCCTAGAATTAAAAAACACATTAGTATTAAGGTTTATAGATAACACAAACATCCTAGCCTAGTCTAAGACAATAGAAACCAACTATAAGATCCTAGAAGAGAAGCACTAGGAGTATAAAAAATAGGTAAGGAGGTATAGAGCAAAATTCGCCCTAGAAAAGTACTAGCTTATCTACTTTAGTAAGGCTAAATTAACCTATAATATAAAGCAATCAATTACTATCTAAGGCTTTGAAACCTAACTATTAGCAGAGCTTAGGATACTAGGGATCTAGCTAGATCTAAAACTGAATTAGGGACTATAAGTAAAGAAGGCAAAGCAGAGAGTAGATACTAATATACAATCCATTAATAGGCTTATAGCCTCTATATAGGGGGCTATATTCGAGAAAGCTAAAGTTATATATAAAGCAATTGTCAAACTAGCAATACTATATAGAGTATAGATATAGATAGCCTAGGAGAAAACACTAAAGAGGATTGAGCAACTAGTTAGTAGGTCCTAAACCTAAAGCCTAAAGAAAATCCTAGGAGTATATAAAACTATACTAACAAGGGTAGTAGAAATAGAATTAGGGATCCTACTAGTTAAGCAATACTTCAAGGGACTAAGATACCAATATATAGTAAAGACAATAGAATACCTAGCCTAATAGACTATCTAAAAGGTACTAGACAAGATAAAAGCCTAGTATATTAGGACTAGGAGGCGAGACAGACTATAAATAACTCCCTAGAAAGTTAAAGACCTAGAGCAATATAGAGTCTTAATAAGAGAAATACTAGAGAAAGAGCTCTAGGGACTAAATATAAGGCTAAAGGAAGACAAGCTAAAGGGAGAGAAACAAAGCCTAGTAGAATCAATTGCTAAACACCTATAGGAGTAGGAATAGAATAAAACACAAGTTAGACTAGGAACCCTAAAGGCACTAATTAAATTTAGTCAATATAACTACTAGCTCTATAAGGACCTAAACAGGGCCGAGGCAAGCCTAGCTATCTAAATTAGATCTAAACATATTAGACTCAGATCTTACCTATTTAGAAGAAACGTCCTAGGAATTGAAAGTAGAGCTTACTAATATAGCTACTAATCTTAGAACCCTAAGTATATACTACTAGTCTGCCCTTAATAATTAGAAGGTAGAAGTAATTAAAGACTAAAAGCAAGGGAAAGGGAATACGACAAGCTAATCTAGAGTAAGGAAGACCTAAAGAGGATAGTAAAGTGGATTATTAAACAGGGATTCGTACAACAATTCGCACTAGTAAGGGAAACTAAGGAGTAGATAAGAAGGAAGGAAGAAGAGGAAGAAAGAAGGGCAGGGTAGTAGGCAAGGTAGTTAGAGGGTAACAACTATAACACTAGTATACCCTAGAGGAAGGAAAACAAGGAAACGAGGAAGATTAACACTCGTAAATAGGACAGGAGGGAGGTTTTTACTAACTAGGTTAGTTTCCTACCTAAAACAATACATAGAAACAGACCTACATAGGCCGAAAGGCACTACAATAGGCAAATGAAACATCTATCTATCTATATTACACTTCTACAATACCTATATTGCAGGGCTCTAGTTATTAGCCTAAGCAACCGTCTTATTATCCTATTATACTAAACATAGCTGCCTATATTGCTATAGGTTATGTTACCCTCGGTAGCCTATACTATTACTGCTAGTAGTAGTAGTAGTAGTATTGGTTTCCGTCCTTTACTAGTTAGTATTATAAGCTAGTAACTCGAATACTAAATACTAGATCTCGGAGCCTCTCGCAACGTCTACTAATACCTACTTTAGCTTTAGCTTTATTAGACCTAAAAGTATAGGAATACTATTGCCGCTATTTAATCTGTACTTAGTATATAGAAGTTAAGCTTACGAGTACAACTAAGATATAGTTCTATAGTAAACCCGCCCTATATACTACTATTACGGATGCCTAGTCTAACTAAGAATTCCTCGAAGCCGAGATAATATTTATAGACTAGATTATAGACCGGATTAACGCCTACGAGCTACTAGATAGTAGTATTAATCGGACCTAGGACTATTTTAACTACTTCCTCTATATAGACTTTAATCCTATAACTAATTAACTAGAGAAGCTAGTAAGTAAGGCGCTTCGATTACTTAGATAGGCTTTAACGGTCTATAAACTAGCAACAAAGTTATTATTAGTCTACGAGATTAAGCTCTATATCTAGACTAAGTAGAAGAAGTAGTAATAACAAACGCAGAAATATCGGTTAAGTACTATTACTACGAGTACTAGTGCGAGTAATATAGCGAGTTAGCAAAAGGTAGTTAATAGTATTAAGATTAAGAAAGAAAAGCTATAGACTAAGAAGGTTATCGATACGAATTAGCCGCCTAAGATAATTAACTTAAGCGGCGATACTACCGCGAGTATACCGCAAGGTACGCCTATTCCGAAAGGGTCGAGCAAATCGAAGGATTAGTAACCTACTAATAGATAGGCTAATAGCGGCGGACAAGCTAATAGCGGCGGATAAGCTAATAGCGGCGGATAGGCTAATAGATAGGCTAATAGATAGGCTAATAGATAGGCTAAGAATATAAAGCGTAGTTAACGACTAAAGAAGAAGAGATAGAATAGTAGACTCGTAGTAGACTCGCTATAAACTCGCTCCTTAAACATTGTCTACTAGTAGCTCGCGATCGCTATTTAGCTATAGCTCCTTCTATATCGTATATATATCCTTAGACTTAATAATAGCCTTATTCTTAAGCTATTTGAACTACGAGAGGCAATATCCTTCTAACTTATCGAACCTAGCTTCTAATGCCTTAATCTTTGCCTCTAGTCTAGTATTCTTTGCCTCTACGGCCTCGACTCGCGCCTATATCGCGGCTAGCTCGCTGTTTCTATCGTCTTCTTTAACCTCTTCTATACTAGCCGTATAGCTAGACTTGCCTTTATACTTATAATAAGCGTAGATACGCTCGCCCTTAGTATTAAGTATATAATACTTAAAGTTATTAGAGCGTATATAGTAGTAGTATAGCGCTAGTGCAAGCTTGCTAGAGTCTGTTTCTATAATAATTCTAGTAGCCTTATATTTCCGTAGTTTGTTTAATACCGCCTTCTTCTTATCCGGTATCGCTATCTAATCGAGTAGCTCTTACTATATCTACGCGCTATAGTACTAGAAATCGTAGGTATTTATAGTCGTAGGGCGTCGAAGTCTAGAGCGAGTTAGTAGCGAGTCTATAGCGATACGCCTCGCGACTTACGATAAATATTCTCCTCCTTCTGCTAGTAAGTACGCTACTAAAGCTAAAGCTAAAGCTAAAGCTAAAGCTAAAGCTAAAGCTAAAGCTAAAGCTAAAGCTAAAGCTAAAGCTAATGCTACTAAAGCTAATAGGCACCTTGCGCAGTAGGTTTGAATTAGCAGTTGCGCTCCGTATATGCGGAAGTGGCTCGCGCTAGTGCACTAGCATATAAATAAACTCGGTGCAGTTATCCGTACGTAAAGGATTAAGTAAATAAAAGCACGGGTAACTGTACGAGCTCGTGCAGTTACCCGTATACGCTTATATAATTAAAAATACGCTAATTAGACCCTGCGCTAGGCCGTTAATAGTTAAGTAAGGGAGTGTGCTAAATCCTTAGCTAAATAGCTTAAACCCTGTCTCCGCCTTCTATTAAATCCTCTGCCGCTAGCATAGTGCCTATTATATACGAGCTACTACACACCCCCTACCTATATATATAATAGCGGAGACTTTAGCAAGAGGCGTATAAAGGTCGCCGGGCGGCTGCTAAGGGTTATATAGGTCTAGTAGCCTATATGCAATCACTTAATTACGGAGACCTCGGGGGAGACCGACGTAATTAGAACTAGGTCCGTACCTCGAGAGAGGCATATATTAGGGCCTCCGAGAATACGTAGAGTGCTCGGAGGCTTAGTTTTGTTAGCAATTACCCCCTATTTCAAGCTTATTAGCATTATAGTCGTTCCTGTTACCCTAAGACCTGCCCTACTACCTATTACCGCACTTCTCGATATAAACTATAGCTTCTCGCGGAGCGATCTATACCCTCGCTTAGGTCCTTTATTCTATACGCTATTAGGGGTGTTCCGCGACTATTATAGTTAACCTGCGCTATATAGTCTAACTGTATTACTTAATAGTCTAACAGCCTATCGTTTAGTAGGTAATTAGGTTTATAGAGTAAATATAACGGCCGTTTCTACGCTAGTCGAAGAGCCTATCTAGCTAGTCGAAGAGCCTATCTAGTAGCCTGTTTCTATACTAGTATAGCTAGTCGAAGAGCCTATCTAGCAGCCTGTTTCTACACTAGTATCTACACCGATTAGGGAGCCTATTTCGACGCTAAATAGTACTTAAATTAACGGCTAGACTAACAGTTAAACTTTAGTTAATACTAGACCTTCTTAGGACGAGATTATTGCCGCTACTATTGCCGAGGAATACGGTACAACTCGACTGAATAGCAATAGTTATGTCTCGGCTGCTACTAAGCTTACTCTTACTAAGGTTAGCGCTTATATAGCCTATAAGCGAGTAACTAGCAAAGTACGTAACTAGAATGCTAGCTTCAAGTCTATTATTACTACTACTTAGCTAACTAATAAGCCTCTTATTAGCGATCTAGTAAGAGCTTATCGTGCAATAATTAAGCGCCGAGTAGTTGCGAGAAGGCCTCTTAACGGAGCTTCTAGAGTTGTCGTTATAGAGACTCTTTAAGACTAGCTTCTCGATAAGGCTACGGAGATACTGTTTCGACTAGATAAGGTATAGCGCGAGAAGGTATTAAATGCGAAGGAGTTAAAGGCATTTAATAGTCCTACCGAGAATATGCGTAATACTATACTATCGACACTCTCTTAGCGTAGCAATAGCAGTCCGGCTCTAGTCGCGCTAACTCTAGCTCTAGCTGTTCTAATAACGCCGGTTCTACGAGCGGAAGTTATCGACTTAACGATACTATCTACGGTCGATAGTAATACTACTTAGCTTACGAAGCGTCGCCGTTTAGACTTCGAGTCTAAACGGCTCTAGCGTAGATTATAGGCATAAGGAGCTATACTAAAAGAAGTATTATCGCCTATGTTTAATACTCTAAGAACACTCGCTAAGGGCCGTAGCTTAAGACGCAGAATTAGCTCGCTATTAGAGTCTTTAAGTGTCTCTATTATTAGCGCCGCTAGCGGGGCTCCGAATATACTAAGTCCTGCTAGATATATAAGCGCCGGAAGCGACTTAAGTGCCGCAATAAGTGCCGCGGTAAAGGATGTTAAGCTAAAGATAGTACGTTAAATAGATGCTATCTAGTCTAGTATCTAGGCCCTTTAGGCAACGATAACTGCTTTATTGCTATTACGGCCGTTACCGTTATCTTAAATAGAGCTTCCTTCTTATTCTAATATTGTTATAGATAGTTAAACGGACTCGCTAGACTACGACAACGACAGCGACGGCTTCGTAGACCTTAATACTATCGATAAGGACGTATTCTCGTAGATAACTTAAAGGGTTAGGGTTAGGGTTAGGGTTAGGGTTAGGGTTAGGGTTAGGTAAAGCAATCGTAGTATTCTTGTTATCGAGAATGTTATAATTACTTAGTCGATATCTTCTTTTACGAGTACCTATTCGAAATCGTAGCTTCGTTCGGTACGAGAGCGCTAAAACCCTCTATATTTAATAAAACTATAGGGTAGGAGCTCGAACGGCGAACCTTATATCGACCGCTATAAGCGACTTGTAAAACAGAGTAGGTATTAAAGTATATAGCTCGAAGTAATATAGAAAGCTAAGGTTTCGTCGCTTAGTAAGCGGGCTTCGACCTTTATCGACTCGCTATATAATAACGTATTACTCGTTTTCGCTCGTTTTTAGACGATACGACGCGTCGTATACTAAAGGATATAGCGTACGTAAGGGTATATAAAAACGGTAATATTATTATTATAATTAAAGTCGTAAAGCATCTCGTACTATATACTATACGCTAGTATAGGTATACCCGTACCTATTACTTTTCTATATCTTCTATCTAATTTAATCTTTTTCCGTTATATTAATAACCTTAATCTCGTCCGTCTTATAGTCTAGTATAACCGTCCGCTTATATCTAAACGAAGCGCCGCTATCGAATACCTCGTCGCCTACTTATAAGCTCGCTTCGAAGTGCCTACTATAGTATAGAAGGTCGCCGTCGACTAGTTAAGCTAAAGGGGGCATAGGAGGGGGTAGTAGGTTAGCAAGATATTTACGCATACTCGGAGGCTTTACCTTATATAGTCGGCTAATCTTATTCTTACTACGATAGTAAGTAAGGCAATTCGTAAGTAGTATAGTAACGATATATATCGCTCCGACCGGTATTAACTCGACTCGGAGCCTATAGAAGTACTTTATTAACTCGAAGTTATTAACAACCTTAGTAAAGCCCTATTCGACTAACTAGCGGATAGTACTTATCTCCTTTATAGCCGTAGCCTCGTCGGTATTGCGAAACTCGCTATTTACGGTTTTCTAGCTTTTTATAATACTATCGACGACATTATATACTTAGTTACTATATAAGAATACCCGCTCTTCGAAGGGTCGATATAGCTATCTAAAGGGCTCGAAATACGACTTCTAGACCTAATTAAATCTACTCTCTAGTATTAACGTTATATTACCGTAGGAGCTAGGTGCTAGACTATATAGCAATATTATACTATCCGGAAGGACAATGCCTTAATATTTGAGGCTATAGAAGTGCTTATGTCTATTATAGAACGGCCGCTAGTTATAGGTCGGTCTATAGCACTTCCGTAACGTACTATCGATACATCCGAAGACATACTTAATATCGATTAAGTTAGCAATAGTAACGGCTATTCGCTACGGGTATGCTTTGCTTAGCCGATTAAGGTCCTATACTAATCGCTCTTTCTAACGCCTTACTAGTTAAGTATACGCGGCATTAAATATACGACTAATCTAGCCGTTACTACGACTAAATATCTAGCTTAGGTTGCGTTAATAACCTAGATTACTAAGCCTTCTGCAAACGATATATAGCACTATTACTAGATCGTAACGTATACGCTTAGGCAACTCGATCGACCTAATATCTAGTAACTCGGCTAGCTTAATTACTTGCTACTTAGTAAAACGGAAGTCGCCCTCGAAATTAGCCTTAGGGTATATCTCTAGTAACTACTGCTTATCTCTTAGATACTCGCGTAGCAGCTTATATAGCCTATTATTACGAGCCTGTCTATACTAGTATTTACGCTCTATCTCGCCTTTTCGGCGAATAGCTAGATCTAGTAGATTGTCGACCTCGGAGGCTAATATAGCCGCGGTTGTTGCTAGTATTCTACTATAGATAGCGATTATATCCTTATTAAGTTTACTATTAGTCGAGAAGCCGTCCGAGTCGTATTCTACTATAGTATACCGTAGTAATAGACATCTAGTCTATAGTACTAATTATAGTAAGGTCTAAGACCCTAGGCGCTTCTTAGCACCCCTATTGCTTACTAAGCAGTCGATCGAGAAACGCTACTAAATTGCCTACGCAAGCTCTTATAAGCCGTTATTTAGAATATTTACTTTCCGCCGCTAAAATAGCGCTATTCGCGGGTTCTTATATATAGCAAACGGCTAGAAACCTACTACGTAAGGTGCCTAATGCTGCTAAAGCTACGCTAAGAATAAGGTCGCGCGGAATACTAGTTATAGCGGCTGCTACTATCGCTATTGCTATCGGTATCGGTATCGATAGAAGAAGAATATTACGAAGTAAGGCGTAGAAGTATAGCGAGTCTAAGTAAGGTTTATCGCGATAATAGGCATAGTAAGGTTAGTAAGGAAGGTACAGGAAGAATAGGAAGCGACAATAGGCTAAAGTAAAGCCATTGAGCCTCTAGTATATATAGAGCTCCGTCCCCAGACTGCGTTCAGCTCAGAACGGCGCGTGCCTCCTTCGTCTTCGCCATTGCGTTCTAGACTTCTACTCCGACATCATCTCGAGCCACCACAATCGCTGCCTGACGCTCGATAACTGCAGGCGGGGGTGATATATCTGTGATCCTGTTCGAATCATCTCAGTCCACCTCCACCATCTCTCATGGCCAATGCTGAGGAGGACATACGACTTCCTGTTACTCTACTGGACCTACTGTCCATTTCTCTGGTTCTGCGGCAGACTGCGCCATATCTATCGGTAAAAGAGCTGCGACGATTGTCCTTGACCAGCCAGAAGCTCCGGTCACTCATATATGGCGAATCTGAGGCATGGAGCCATTTGAATCTTGTCGGAGTGAAACGGGCCATCATCGAAACCGCGCCGATTGATGTTGGCGGGATCTCTTGGCGGGCGGAACGCATGGACGAGAGCTTGACCGAAGACGACTTCTATGCTGGGCCACTGCGCGGCATTCTCGGAAGCCTACATTCGAAGCAAGTCTTGAAGTTTGTGCAAACACTCATTCTCGATGGGCTCACCGTGCCCGCGGATCTGGTTCGTGAGATGCTGGCAGAAGATCGATATCATGTTCGGGTCCTCAGTCTACGAGAAGCTCGACAACTGAATGTCACGAAATTGCAGCAAATCCTGCGCTACAGCGTTCGTCCAACACGAGATGTGACTTCACCAAGACTCAAGGCACTCTACATCTTTGGACCAAAAGATGCATCTCGATTTGTTGTACCAAGCAACTTCAAACTTGAATCGGCACCTTCTCTAGGCGTCATGGGCTCGGGAACACAGCTTGGCGGCGCACAGATTGGAGCCGACTGGAACGCACGCTCATCGAACGACATGCAAGCATACCTCGCCGATGATGAACGGAAGTGGTACGGCTGCAACGGGCGAGTTATCAAGCGACCCTTTTCGGAATGGGCCGAAACGCTTCAGGTCTGCAAGGGCATTATCAATTTTGATGCAGTTCTCTGTCGAGGGCCAAGACACGACATCACCAAAGTTGCCAGCAAGGACTTCCTTCAGCCTACTATTGCCACTATCGCACTGGGTCCGGCTGGCTGCGAGACTTGTCACTCATGTCCAGAGCAGCCTGCACTGTTTGGCGAGAGTGCCGAACACACTCTGCCTCTCTTAGCACCGATACCTCTCCATTCTTCGACGGTGCGAGCTGCCATACGGCCCGAACAACAGCCAGATGGCAGCTTTCCAAGCCTCATTCTCCGATGCGAGGACTGTCTAAGAGGCCGATGGTGCGAGCAATGCAATCGATGGTGGTGCGAAGGCTGTTATCAGGAACCAGTCTCGCGAGCAACATTGCGCACTGAGCTGCAACAAGCTGAAATGCGAGAAGACCTCCAGCGTGACGGGTGGGCATCAGTGACAAATGCTCCGGCTGGCAACCAAGTAAAGGTATTCTCCAAACTTTGCGTGGAACACTGCCTAGTCGGTGAAATGATGCATGGCGCAGGAAGTGGCGGCATGTGGGGATGACACAAATCTCTCACGCTCGCGTGCGCTTCATGGTTGAATGTATGGACGAGCTCATCGTTCTCTCAAGCTCTATTCTCATTTTTTTTTCTGGAATTCATCTCACAAGTGATAGCGTTTCTAACTAATCTCTTGGCAGGCCGGCGTGCATCGAGACTGCTACCTATGCGGCAGAACTTGTCAAGCCTGCAAAGACAGTTTCATCCGCACATGCCGAAGCTGCAAGCAGGAATACTGTTTCCCGCATGATGAGAACTGCACCGAAGCAAAGGTATGCTCCCAATAAGATACAGATTTGAAGGTGGCGACTGATGCGACTCTTATCAAAGTGCGGCTGGTGCAGTCACTCCGGACGGCGAACACGAATTGATGGCGCCATGTCTAACAGATCATCCACATATCACTATCCACCAGCACAATGAACGAGATCTTTCGAAAAGACCATTCGAGTGTACAGTGCCAAGCTGGCCGCAGAGGTGCAGACATCAGATATCAGACATGAACCAGCCCACCACCTGATGTCACTGCCGACTTGCTTCGTGGTAAACCTTGTTTCGCTATCTGGAGCACGTGTATCCTTTCAGCAGTAATATCATAATGAACAGATTGCTCCGCGACCAGCGAATAACAGCTACAAATCCGACGACGTCGCCTGGAGAACATACCAACGATCTTTCGCAACTCCAATGTCGTTCCCACTCTAGATCTCGAATGAGCATCTACAATCCTTGATTGCGCAGGGGAGGAGAGCAGCCAAGGAGGCAACAAAGCAGTATTCAGAGTCGATCGAAAGGTGGAAAGGTCTAAACGCTATACCGCTATTAACCTAAAAAGGATTGGAGGAGGCTAAAGCGCTTGGTAGTAGGGGTGGGTCTAGACCGTCTAGTCAACATTTTCGCCTTCCAAGTTCCGGATACCCCCCGCCCCGGTCCCTTACGCAGTAGCGCATATCCTGTTATGCCTTCCCTTTCATCTGCGTCCGTCTTTCAACTTCATCCTCTCTTCTCTAAAATTAAGCCATGGACATTCTTGCCGAACCACGGCGCGATGATGAACTATGCCGCAATGTCCGAGCAGGAAATCTGTCTGGCATCCAGGACGCAATCCACGAGCTCGAAAAAGACGACAAGCTTCCTCCGAGAATCTGAACGCGCGCAATGACCATCTGCATCTCAAACAAGAACATACAAGCATTGAGAATCCTCCTCGATCATGGTGACGCGAATGAAAGTGTCGTGGAAGAAGCGGCCAAAAGCGAGGATATTGAGATCTTGGGGATTGTGCTTAATCATGGCTGGCCTGTGGATCGTAGCTTAAGAAAAGGTTCAATTCCTTCGATTCTGAGGTACAATAGGGAGCACAGCACAGCGATAATGCGACGCAGCTAATTTGACTGGCAGTTTTGCGATCCGGAACATTGACCTGGTGGACTGGCTACTTGCTCAGGGCGCGAATCCAAACGCAACTTCTTCACTCAATGAAACTGCACTTTCTTTCGCAATCCGGGAGGGTACCATGAAGGTCGTGAAAAGACTGATCGCTGCTGGCATGGACATGTCTCAGGGTAATTTACTGCATTGCGCTTCAGAGAGAGAGAGCCCTCCGATGACACAAAGGACCTTATCGATATGCTAATTTGCCAGGGGGCGCGAGTTGATACATACGATACGACGGCGTGATGCTTCGTTATGGCTATAAATGGGGAACGGCTTTGCATACTGCTTGCGAGAAACAGAATTTCCTGGCTGCTGAGGCGCTGCTCAGTCATGGAGCGGATCCTTTAGAATATGTCTAATGAAGCAAGCCGGAAAATTGCTGCCGCCTACACCCCTGCAGCTTGTGTCCACTGTGCCGCATCTGCGAGCTCTTTTGGAAAGACACATCAAGTAGCCGCAATGAGCGTACCTCGATTATTATACTCGGAGAAGCTATTATTATAGCTCACATCCCACGGGGCGAATTGTCGAAGTCGGGCGTAACCCTTGGAGTCTGCGGAACAAGCTACCGAGCGATCTTTGGCGAAGATTGATAGCATACTTGCGAACCATGGCGGGAAATTCCCACTCCATACAACGACATGGGGGAAAATTGAACTTTCCATGCGGCCGGAATACTACGATGTCACCAACCCCGACACCAGGTTTCCTCCCGCCGGTGAAATTGTTGCATTCGTCAGGAAGACTGGCACGGAACTCTGGGTAGAGAATCGAAAATTGGAAGCGAAACCTCGGCCAATAATTGCAGTCACCTCCATCATACCTACATCGCAGCGTCCAGCTCCATCAGTTCTATCGGCTCAGGCTAGTTCTGCGCAAGCGATGTATACGGAGCTGATTCAGAGAGGATACTCTAATGAGCAGGCGTTCCAGCATCTGGTTGGCGAGTACATAAGAAAAAATGTAACTTTGGAGAAGGAGCAAGCAGTAGTCGGAGTCAGGGCCCTCCTACAATACCGGGCCTGATTATTCTAATCGGTCCAAATACCCAATTAACGCATCCCAAGACCCAAGCGGAAGCTCAAGTGAAAGTGAAACCGCAGTTGCAAGCGACACAGGTAGCTCAATCCGCCTTCGCTCAAATTTCTGCGGATGAGTCGGCGTCAGAGTACCACCAGAAAGGATCAGCCGCGACGGAATGTCAAGTCCAGTCTTCGCCCCAGGCCCAATGACCAAAAGCGTCTCCGACGCAGCAAAAAAAAAATTCTAAACGTCCTAGTCGGAGACGATGAACATGCGTCAACGAAACGCCCAGCATTATCAACACCTCCCACCACCAAACCTTCCAAAAACGCCATCAAACAACCAGCCTTCATCCTCTCTTCTAAAACGCAAACCTCTCGGCCAAGTCTTCGGCTCTCACAAAGGCATCAACCCCTCCCCTCCCCTCACCAGCACTCTGTAAAACTTCCAAGAACAAGAATCAGGTTGCGAAAACTAATCAACGCCTCCATCCCAAAAATCCCTCAACATACGGTTGACCCTCCGCTCATAACATTCAACATCAACCCCCCCCCCCCCCCCCTCCAAGCCCTCTCAGATCTCCACGCCTACCACCATCCTTCCCTCATCCTCCAGTCACCTCACTCCCCAAATTTCGGTTCAGAACGGTTGCAACCAGCCCAACAAATTCCAACCAACCGAAAAAAAAAATTTTCGTTCGTTTCCCCCGGGATCTTTTTCCCCCGAAGAAAAGAAAGGGAAAAAAAAAAAATCTCGACGTCACGCCCCGGCCGCCCATCCAGGATTTTTTTTTTTAAAAAAAAAACATATCCCACATATCAAAGAAAAGAAAAGAAAAAAAGATTTGGCTCCGAAGACTCAAGATGTTTGTTTTTTTTTTGCCCCTCGAGGCGGTGTGAGATCTTTTTTTTTTTGTTTTTGGATTTTCTTCCTATAAAGACTGTGCACAATTGGGAGTCAGTTATTCTACTTTGGACGCACGGCTGTGAGTGTGCGTGCAGAGATGACGAGTGGCCTGTTGGATTGAAGATTTTGGGGACGGATTTGAGTGAGGAGAGAATTTTCTGGGATTGAGGCGTTGATTGGGAGTGGGTATGAGAAGGAGGGTTGAGTAGGTGGGTGGTGATTTGAAAGGACGTGCTCGTGAAAAGATGAGCTTTGAGACGTGGAATTTTGAAACTGTTAAGCGGTTCGCGCAAGCTCAGTGCCTCTTTCTGCAACGAGACTCGCATTCCTCTATACACTGTACACGGTCAGCGAAGCTAAAGCTGCGACCCAACGATGAACGCAAAAAAAAAGATAAAACTCCGCTATGCTCATCATGCCATGCCCACGTGTCCATCAGTCGTGGTGATGGATCCATTCCTCGCGCCAAGAACGCCTTGCTAAACTTCAACTAGCACATCGTGTACTCGCAGTGCCCGTCTGCGATTCTGCCCTGGTCTTCGGTGTTGAGCTTGTAGTCGATGGCGATGTTCAAATCTCTTCGGTTCTTCTCGTTAGGTCTGCAGGTAAGTTCGCCAGTGATTTGCTCGCCAGCTTCGACGGTAAGCACGTCAGCGAGGTAGAATACTGTCTGCTTCCAGTGGGTGTACTTCGTGTGTGGACCAGTGCTAAATCGCACTGGCTTGTGGCATGCGGAGAACTCAATGTCGAACCAGGCAACGAGAGCATGGATGTAGTCTGTTCGTCGGACGGAGAGGTTGTATGGCAGCTTGAAGTTCAGGTCGGCGGTTGTGCAAGTGTAGAGGTCGAGGGTAAGCACGGCGCAGGGATCGGTGACGACTGCTTTGAGCTCGACAGTGTCGACAAGTGGCTCGGTCAGTGCTGTCAGCTTGAGGGGAGAGTAGTCGAATCCGTAGACATTATCCCAGACTGCAGAATGTCAGCATCGAAGCTCAAGGTCCAAGATTGATCCCACATACATCCGATCTTCTCATCCTTGTACTCGCCATCCTCAATACCAGCCAGGAAGATGGTCGCCTTGTCCGGGAAGATGAGACCCTTGCCATCCTTCCTCAGGTATCTGTCGCGTGCCCAGAGCACGGTGTCCAGCATGCTCTCGTACAGCAAGAAGTATCCCATCCACTCAGAAATGATGATGTCGACCTCGGGAAATGGCAACTCCACCTCTTCCATCTTGCCCTGCAGCAGTGTGATCTTGTCAGACATGCCGTTCGCGGCAACGATCTCGCGCGCCTTGTAAATGATTGTGGACATGTCCACACCGATAACGTGCTTTGCGCCTGCCTTTACCGCGAACATGCTAAGAATCGAGGTTCCGCAGCCTACGTCGAGCACGACCTTGTCCTTAAACAGGTGGCGGTTGTTGTAGATCGAATCGCGATATGACTTGGTGCGCACTTCGTCTTTCTGTTGCATCTCGTCTCAGTGCCGTTCCTGCTATTGCATGCTCCGCTATTACTTACCAACATCTCCTCGTGAATGCCTTCAGATCAGAATGCCAGTCAGCGCTAATTCCAGACCAGAGTTGGTCATTTGTGGTCTATGACTGACCATGGTGGTTGTATGAGTTGAAGTAGTGCGCCTAAACATTGGACGTATCAATCAGCAGGAGTCCAACAACGCTGGTTGATATTTCTTGCTACCTCTGAGTGCGCCATGCCGGCCATGGGATCATCCGCCTTGAGCGGTGGCTGTTGAGAAGCAGTCGCCATATTGAGGAGGATTAAGTGTTGTCGAGGGTGTTTATCAGGACCGTCTCCAACAATCTTTAGGCAGCGTAAGAAAAAAGTGATCTCGCTGGCGAGAATTAGCTTTGCGAGATCAGGGACCTGACAGCCCCTGCTAGCGTCTCGGTACATTGAGCCTAAATTTACAATTAAACAATTCACCGAGACGGATATCGATGCAGTTGACTCTAACTCTATTGCGATATATCCTGTTCATGCATCATGATTAACTGGCCGTCGTCCATAGCACAGCCACGATCATGTCCTGCTCAATGTGGCCTACCCAGCCATCGAAACGCCAAAGACTACAAAAACCAACCGACCCCGAGCGCCTCGCTAGAATGCAGGACGGCAATACACAAAGCCACGATGTCTCATGTTCAGACCATGCCGTTATTCCGTCGCCCGCCCGCCCCTATGCTGTGTCTATCTCGAACGCCCTATAGGGTAATACCAATCCTGTTTGTGAAGAACTTAGCCCTGGTGTACTCGCGAAGCAAAAGGTGTTTCTTCATCCGCAGTCGAGTACCCGCTATCAGGGTCTTCGTTAGTGACTTTGATGTGTACAATGGATTGGCGATGCTCGCGTTCGTGATGCGGCATGAAGTCGAATGGCTCTGCTGGTCGGACCTCATGATGTGGGCCGTCTTTTACCCGATTGATGAAGAATGCCTGAATAGTGCCAATAAGTGCGACTGCTGCTGATGCCCACCAAGCAATAGCGGTGAAGTCAATTCTTTGACCAACACCGTATAGAAAGCCAGCAATGGGCGACGCGATTGTTCGACACCCTGCGCCGGTTGATGCCGCCAAGCCATTGATTTTTCCGAGGCACTTTGGTCCTAGCGATGCTTCCTTGATGAGTATGAGAAGGACTGGGTATGCCAGGATGGAGAAGAAGTTGCGAACTGCCAGACACCCGTAGATACCAGGATACATCAAGTTCTCCGGAAGTAGCGCCAGGAAGGGAACAATGAAGTATGCGAGCGGGTGCCCGATGGCCGTGATTATGAACGTCTTCCAGATTCCAAGCCAGCTGGCTATTATTGGGAATATCACGCCCTGCACAACGAGAGCGATTATCCCGTTGAAGGACATGATTACGCCAGTCTCTTGTACACTCAGTCCAAGACCGCCGGCCAACGATCCATTCTCGCTTGCGGCAACCCGGAACATGTTCATGATTCGTCCTGAAGCTGGCACTCGCTCGTCCTGGAAAAAGATGGGCTAAGAAATTGATCAGCAAAGTTGGAGGGGTTTTCGTAGAAGAACTTTTACCATCAAATGATCATAGGTCATGCTGTGGTACGTGAAAATGCCAAGCGCGACCGTGAGCATCAATACCCGCTTCGTCAGCCACTTCTGCTTCGGAGCACTATGTGGACTTGTCGATCGACTCGTGCCATCTGGATTGATGTTCCAATCTTCTTCCACGACCTCTTCGCTGACAGCGTTGAAAGTGCCATAGCTCTCGCCTTGGGTCAGGTTCACAGCGGCAGTTGTGGGACCAGCTTGCGCAGGCACGAGTGGGGTTTCCGCGGTTGTCTCTTGCAAATCTTCCACCGTGCTCCAAGGTTGCATGTCCGGGTGCGTCTCAATGAGAAAGAAGTATCCGGCCAGAATGGAGATAAGCATCAGGCCGGCGCAGATCAGGTTTGGAAGCAGGTATGGAAATTTGCCAAACAAGCCATTGCTAGGGAAGACTTTTGGGAAGTTTGTCGCTGGCTCAGCGAAGTAGCCTCCGATTGACGGTCCTAGTATGGTACCGATAGACCATACAAAGGGCATAATCGCATATGCTTTGGCTGCTGCAGGTTAGTCTCATGTCAGTAGTCATTCCGATGTGACACGTACGCTCATGCTTCGGATTCGTGACCAGTTCCCCGACCATCGTTTGGATCACGCCAATATTGCCATTCAGCGCACCGCCAAGTATTCTGCCGAGAAGTGCCATCCAGAAATTTTGCGAGAAGCCTACGACGATTAAAGACAACGTGGTGCCGAAGCATCCCATGAGAAGCACTGGTTTCCGCCCAATTCGATCTGATAAGCCTCCCCAGAACCTAGCATGCGCGTCACGTCAATATTGCTCGGGAAGGCCAAAGGTATCATTTCAGCTCTTCCGTCTCATACTCACATTCCAGAGATGGCTTCCGCGAGGGAAAAGGCGGAGATGATGATACCGGCGTAGAAGGATGCATTGCTCTTGTCGCCGACATGGAAATGAAGTACGAGCTTCCAGGCGAATGGAAATATGGATGTGATCGCAATGGGTTCTGCAAGCCGCACGAGTGCCTGTGTCGGTATTTAGTCTTTGTTTGTTGTTTCACGGCAGAAGGTTCAAGCGGAAGAGAACTCACAAGCAGAAAGAGCTGTGCAGCGGGAAACTTGGGTGGATCTCGGGGAGAGGCTCTTGTTTGTGTCAATACCATCCTTTGAGAAATGGCTCCGATCTTACGTCGCTCCGTCCTCCTACAGCGAGTAAAATCTCCACAAGGCCGGCGTGCAAAAGAATGATAAATCTGTCCCGGTCGTTCTTTCCCTCGTTGCCTCTGACGCAGTAGTAATCTATCCCGGTCGCAATTCCAAGTCAAATGTGGCGGAAGGCAACAACTGCGAGACTGTGAAGGAAGGCTGGAAAAGGCAGTGCAAAGGGTCTGCGAGGAAGAATCGGTGGAAGATTGCAAGAGGCGAAAGATACGGTCGGACCCCACATACGCTAATGCCTCACCGATAGATCTGCGCTGCAGCTGCGCGCATCTCAAGCTGCACTGACACCATCCTGCACTTTCTCGCCACATTCATCAAAGCCCACACAGCGTTGTCTCGTACCTGCGTCGGTGCGTCCCACGTCCCACGTCCCAGACTCCACATCTCGCGTATCCAAGCCAAGGAAGTGCCTAACACCGCCTCGGCCTAGCACCAAGGTTCGAGCCAATCCATACAGTAAGTAAGTAGGAGCTGCTTCCGAGCGGCTCAATCTCCTGCACCTCAATCGTCCGATGGATACCGATACCGACATCTTTCCAACTCAAAAACAAGTCTCACCGAGGAACTCCCCTTTCACCAACTACCAAAGCTGCGAAGAACGCAGAGCATGCAAATGTCATCCGGGAATATACCCATGTATGGTCTCGTGCTTCAATTTGTCTTCCGCGCAGCATCATCATGAGACCGTTGATCATGCGACGCGACGGCGATCCATTTCTCATCCGTGCCGTCTAGCGCGGCATCTTTCCCGTGATCTCACACCCTCGGTTCACGTGGTAGCAGAGCGGCATTCGCGAGCATCCCGCGTAACATCGGAAGGCGTTATGGATTGCTGTCGTGGCATGGTCGATTGGGGATGGTGACGCTGTGGTGACGAACCGTCTTACTGTGGAGATGGAGACATAGCAGCGGTGAATGATTCATGCTTGCGGCTCCAACGATTGCTGGAAACTGGAGCGAGGGTTTGGTCGGTAAGTTCATCGCTCTTTGGTATCACTACAATTACAGGTCTAGTAGTCTACGGTCTTTCATGGACTCCAGACACCTTGCTAAGAAGACAATGTAAGCTCACTGCAATCGGCAATGACTTGGCCTACTTCTTGTGGACCATGCTCTGGCCGGCCTCTTCCTTGGCCTTGCCGAATTTTTTCAGTCGAATGGCGTTGACAGAGATGAAGCCAGTAGTGTCGCTTGGCTCGAAGTCACCAATCTCGTCCATGGAGCTCTCACTGGCGTCATAAAGCTTCTCAGTGTCGGACCATCGTCCGAGCACGCTGAAGCTACCCTTGTACGCTCGGCATCGAACGCTGCCGTTGACGTTCTTCTGGGATGCAGTGATGCTCTCCTCCAGGAACTCCCGCTCAGGCGAGAAGTAGAGACCGTTGTACAAGATCTTGGCGTAGTTGAAAGTGACAAATTGATCCCGAAGAGCCCGCACCTCACGGTCGAGCACAAGACCTTCAAGATCGATGTGTGCAGCGCGCAGCATGGTGAAACCCGGGGTCTCGTAGCAGCCTCGGGACTTGAGACCAATGAAGCGGTTCTCGACGATGTCGATACGACCAACACCGTGCTTGCGAGCAATGGCGTTAGCAGCAAGGAAAAGCTCGACTGGGTCGGTGACGACCTTCTTGCCCCCCTCGTGCTCAAGCTTGACTGGCAGACCCTTGCTGAAGGTCAATGTGAAGTCTTCTGGGGTATTTGGGGCCTTGGTAGGATCAGCGGTAAGCTTCCACATATCCTCTGGTGGGCTAGTGTTGGGATCCTCCAGAATGCCAGCCTCGTAGCTGCAGTGTGCCAAGTTCTCGTCCATACTCCACGGCTTGCTCTTGGTAGATGTGACTGGAATGCCCTTTTCGGCAGCGTAGTCCAACAGATCTTGTCGGCCCTTGAACTTGTTGTAGAAGACTGGGTCTCGCCATGGTGCGATCACCTTGATGGAAGGCTGGAGTGCGTAAAAACCGAGCTCGAATCGAACTTGATCGTTGCCCTTGCCGGTGCAGCCGTGAGAGACGGCGAAGCAGCCCTCCTTTTGAGCGACCGCTACTTGTGCGCGGGCGATGACTGGACGGGCGAGGGAGGTGCCGAGGAGGTAGACGTTCTCGTAGATGGCATTGCAGGCAATGGCTGGGAAACAGAGCTCCTCGACGAACTGTGTGGGAATGAGTCAATGGCGGAAACTGCGTCTTTCGAATAGGTCGATCTCACCTCCCGACGCAAATCCTCAATGTAGCACTTGGTTGCACCAATCTTCAATGCCTTTTCCTTTGCAGCCGCGAAGTCCTCCTCCTGGCCAACATCGGCCATGAAAGCAATCACCTCATAGCCCTCTTCCTGGTAGTCGTCAGCAAATGTCTTTGGGTGAGATGCAGGGTACTGTTGTTCAATGGCTCGTGAGACTCACCAAAAGGTACTTCAAGATGCAGCTGGTATCCAGACCGCCAGAGTAGGCGAGGCAGACCTTTCCTTTGCTCATGGTGGGGTTTCGTTTCGAAATGACGCCTCGAAGCTCAAGATCTGCGTTGGCAATGTGTATGAAGATTCCGTCGGGTGAAGAGTCCAGCGTGCGGTTCCAATGGCAGTAGATGTGAGAGTTGTGTAAGCAACAAAAATTTGGACCAGCTGCAGCTCAAGAAAAAGTTAGAGGGAGCTGTGCTGTGACTCCATCAAGTTAATAATATAACAACTCAACAAAAGTTGGGGCCCCTTTAGGCTTAGTGCGGCTCAAAACGGGCCAACGGCGGCCTCTGATTGGTGGACGCGAGGAACGTTAACACCTTAGCGATTCGGAAGGGCGTAGACGTCGTAGTATATACCGCAACGAGCTATAACTTCGATAGTAGTCTCGAAAAGGGCGTCTTCGTCGTATATACTTTATCCGGTAGTATTTACTCGAAGCGGTATACTCGATCGCGCTAGTAGCCTTATAGGAAGCGTAATTTAGTACGTACGACTAGTGCCGAGGCCCTACTATCGCGAGCTCCGCTATCGGAGTCTTATAAATATAATACTATCGACCCTCTTAGTCGCTATCGTAGCTCTATCGATCTCTACGGCCTTCGAGAAGCTATATAAAATTACGGTATTCTTCGCTTGCGAGTCCTAAAAAAGGCGCGCGTTATATATACGACTATAGTAGCCGCGTATAACGCGCCTACGTCCGGAGATATAACGACTTTAGTAGGCGCGCGGTTATTAATTGCTACTATAATAACCTAATATCGCGATCGACTATTATAGACTCTATTAGAACCGACCTCGATCTAACTCCCCTAGCCGCCGGATACTTATTTATATCGTACCGGTATAGATCTAACGAGGGCCCGCTACTAACTACTTATTATAGTCTCTCGAGGCCTACTATAATACTCGCGAAGACGTACGCTTAAGATTATAGTCTTAAAGGGTCCGAGGTATAGAAAGCTATAGTAAGTAGTATAGTAGCGGTCGTACTCCGATATAGCGGCTAATAATTCTAGTACGAGGAGGTTTACGGTACTCGGTAGGAATTACCGTAAAAGTCGGTAGTTTTCTTTACGAAGATATAGCAAGACTCGCTACTACTTAGCCTACTATAGAGGATTCTCGATCTACGGCGGTTCGGCTTATTTCCTTCGTTTAGTATCGTCCCTCGGAAGCTAGACCTTAGGTAGATATTCGAATCGTAGCTAGTAGAAGGATCGACTATCGCGAAGCCTCTTAAGGTGTTTTATATCGCTACTAGCCTTTTCTATAATAACGTCGCCGATAAGGCGGCTATAAAGGTCCTCGAGATCTAGTATTAATTCGATATAATATCCGGCTATAGTATTAGCGTCGCCTTACTCTTAGAGAGTACTACTCGCGATTAGGAACAGACGGTATAGCTCTTAGCCCTATTTAGCGATAAGTACGCTAAGATAACCTACTTCTTAGACTATTTCCGGCTCCTCCGTAATAGTATAGGCTTCGACTAGGTAGCGACGTAGAGTTGTCTCTTAACTATATATAGCGCTCCTATCCGGCGAAAGCCTTCCTTATTATTATTCGGTCTCGCCCTACTAGAGGAGTATCGTAGCGAGTCGAGCGTTATAATAAACTAAGGCGCGGGCAATCGTAGTATAGAGCGTAAGGGAGAATATAGTATTTAGGGAGGTTACGGAAGGAAATCTATAATAATCTTAGTATATTTATTATGATTTTTAGCGTACTGTCTACTTAACGGACATCTTTTTATATCCCTCGATACGATATAAATTTATAGCTCTAGAAGATATATCTTACCGGATTATACCGCTAGAGGTAGACGACGCGCTCCTTTGCCTTAACTCGAGTCCTTAACGACTTCGTTCGTATTAACACCTCCTTAGCGACAATGCCGACGTTATAGTAGTAGGATCTAAGCTAGAGTAGTAAGCGCAAGGTCGAGTGTTCGTCGTCGCGTCGCGAGAGGCTATTATTATTATCGCAGGTCGCTTTATATCGTCGCTTTATATCGTCGCTTTATATCTATTAGCTAGTATAGGCTTAGCGCGCGGCGACGGTTACGTATATAAACAGTAATATTACGGCGTTACGCGTCGTCTAAATATTACTACTATAACAACTAATATAGCGACTACTTCTACGTAGCTATATCTACCTCCTTCTAGTTATCGATATTACTAGTAGCGACCTCGATAAAGGCGCCCCTCCTATACGGTCTTAGCTGCTATAGCCCTCCCTAATAGTAAGTCTCTAGCGTATCGGTCGCCGTACGCTACCTTCGCTAATATCGAGCTATAGAGATAGACGTTCTACGTAGTATACCGTAGCGAGCCTTTTAATATTAGGAATTAAATCGCGCTATAGCCGAGATTAAGCACCCCTACGCTTCTATACGACTTCGCTAACTGCTCGCTATAGGCCGGGCCCCGGTATATTAAGAAGCGCTATAAGACATATATAAGCTAGTTACTAAGGAGGTATTACGCCGCATATGCGAGAACCGTAATATAGATAAGAATAACGGCTTCTTTCCTAAACCTCTATACTATAGCGTTATAGATTACCGGCTATCTAGATATATATCGAGATTAGTATCTCTAGTTATAAATAAGATCTACTAGCGGACGGAGTCTTAGGACGAAGAATGTATAGTATATATTCTCGTATATCGTCTAGTATATAGTAGTAGAAAGCTAACTTCTATAGATCTCTATATCTAAGTAGTCGTAGAATAAGTACCTAGACGGTAACCTTAACGTTATTACTACTTAGGCGTAACGGGAAGAGCAAATAGAAGGGTCTATCGTCTACGTTAATCTATATACAAATGCTAATAGGCTCGACGAACTCGACGAGTTCGAGCCGAGACTATATCTCTAAAAGTCTAACTCGCTATTTCCTCGGTATTATCGCTAGGTATATCCGTCGCGCACTCTAAGAATATAGCGCTTTTACTAACCGGTTCTAGATCGAATTCGCGTAGATAAAGCTTACTACTATATAGCCGTTCGGTATAAATCGCTTCGTCGTCGTTCCTCTATATATATATCCTACTATAACGAGCCGAACGGATAGTACCTTCGTATAGAGGGTCCTAGTTAGGTGCAACCTACGGTTATTAGAGGAAATCTGTCTTCCTAGCGCTATCGATGCTTTACTATAATATAACTAACCCTTCGACTTCTTACAAAACGATAGCTATATTAAATACTACGACTTCTTCGATATAGAGGCGGGAAGGGACTTCGATATAAAAAGGAGGCTATAGTTAGTATAGAATGCTACTAATTTCGGTTATACTTAAATCGATACGGACGACGCGATAGTAATCCTCGATATAGGGCGTAGAAATAGAGAGTTTTATCGTCTAGAGATATATATAGGAACGGGAGAGTAGTACGTTTCCTTAGGACTGCTATAAGTACGGTGCTCGCGCTCTAGAGATAGACGCTATCGTAACTTAGAAAGAAGGCAAAGGAGCCTAAGTACGGTATCGTAGGTAGAGCAATCTATCTTCTTTAGTCTATAAACTTTCTATACTTATTATCGTCTCTAGGCCGTAATTTGCCTTTACGCGACGTCTTCGATAGCGTAGCGGCGTATAGGGTATATTTAAAGCTGCATCTCGTTCTTACTACGCGTAAAGACAATACGCTCTCTAAATAGACGGCGGTACCGGACAAGTTAGAGGCCCTAGATAGACCGATACGTTCAGTTTTAGTCTCTATCTCGTCTTAGTATAGATAAGAAAGTACGCACCTTAGAAGGCTAGGGTTTTCTTTTTATATATATAAAGTTCTAGTATCCCTAAATTACGCGGGCGCTCCCGCTTAGCGCGGCAGCTCCTAGATACGGGGAAAATTACGTATAGGAACTCTAGAATTCGCGGCTATAGCCGGCCGCCTTACGCGAGCGTAAAAGGATAGCTAATAGAGGATTCGAACCTCTAACGCTAAAAGTTATACCCTCGCTAGTCGCTACCCTGTGTCTCTATAAGGACTACAAGCGAATAACTCTTACTATCTAGAACCGATCTAATTAGCTAGAGGGTTATAGAATACAGATAATTATATAGATTAAAAAAAAAAGTTGTAGCTAATAAGGGAATTAAACCCTCTATCCGGACGATCTAGTAGATCGTAGATCGCCTTATACTAATTTTACTATACTTTTAAAGGTACGGTCGGCTAATATATTTAAGCGAATATAGTTCGGCATCTCGCTAACTAGGGCTAGCTTTAAATAACTAGCGAGGGTATAACCTTTTAGGACTAACCTATTAGCTAGAGGTCTCTATTTACATAGCG
>NW_006921532.1:7079670-7320318 GCF_000340215.1 Pseudocercospora fijiensis CIRAD86
GGGTCCGCTAGTCGAGATATAGCTTAGCTACCTCGGTTCGAAGGTATAGAATAGCTATACCTTACCTACTAATTCGAAGGAAGGCGACCGCGGGTCGAGGATAGGGTATATAAGAAGCGGGAGGGGGTATTCGGCGAGAGGGTAGTCTTCTACGGCGATAGTCCGGAAACGGAGCTCGCCCTAATATACCTATCCGAGCCTATAGAGGTTAGTACGAGATTAAAAATAGGCAATCCTTCCCGACGGGCTAACTTACGAATCTCTTTAGGGCCGGAATCTTACTATCTGCCTCTAAAAAGTTATAACGATCGAAGGGGTAGAGAGAGCTATTGTCCTTCGGCTAAAAAGTAAGCTCGACTACGCCGCTATCTACTATTTCGTACTAGTACGTCTAGTTACTATTAGCTCTAGTTTTAATATCTATATATAGCGCTAATACTTATAAACTTAGTATCTAGTTTCGCGTTTATCCTTCTATTAACCGCTATTACGGTCTCGTTAGTATATATATCGTAGCGGCGGTTATCGCGGTACGCTATATCTAGTTACCGGCCTATTCTACGGTTCTCCCTTAGGCGATCGAAGATAGGGCTAGTCTCCGGCTTAACGCCGTTATTCTCGTTATAGAGCGACTTAGCGGCGAAGTTTAGCTCCTACTACTAAATAGCTATAAAATCGACGTCCTCCTAGTCTGCTATCGCGCGCGTTCTAATCGCTAATATAATAGTATCGGCGAAGGAAATCGAGGGGGAAATAGTCGTACTAGACTACGCGAAGTATATAGAAAGGCGGCAGTCGATAGAATAACGGTTAATATCCGTATCGCGCTCTAAGTTCGTATTAATAATCGCGTTAATATATTACTTCTAGATCGCGTTACGTATACAAACAAACAGGTAGCTACGTATACGCGGCCCGTACGTTACTTCGAGATATACTTAGGACTAGGGGGTTTCGAAATAAAGGTCTTTAGAATTGCGCGATACTACCCGAACGAATATCGCTCTTTAAGAGCGCCGAGTACGGGAAATTAAGCCGAAGAATACACTATCCGAGCTAGCGTATACGTACTATATCGCTAATCTAGGCCTTTAATACCGAAATTGCCCTCCTAGAATGTATAGTCTTAACCGGCGCTTAGTCTATATATTTAACTGCGATCTGCCTTCCTTTAGGCGTAGTAGGCACCGTTATAGCTTCTTTACCTTCTTCTATATTAAAATCCTCTATATCCGCCGCCTACGATACTGTCTCTAGATATACCGGACTATCGTTTAGCGAGCTAATGTCTTAGACGCTTAAAGGCGAGTTATAGGCGTCCTCGCCTAATACCTCTAATCGGCTATTACTAATACTACTAGCTCTAGTAGGATCTAGTTTTCTAAATAGCCTCTAGCTATATACGTATCTTTCTTTAATAATCGGCGACTAGAGGATAGTACTTCCCGGTAGGACCCGTATAGAGCAATCTACTTAACGCATAAGGAATCTAGTAGCTATCCTACTAGTCTCCTACTTTTAGGCGCTCTATAGGGTGCCTATAGCCTTTCCGCGTCGAGAAATTGCGAGATCGATACTACGTAAGATTAGATTACGCCGGTAAACGTAGAGCTTTCTTAGGATCGGTTAAAGAGGCGCCTATCTACCGAGTACTCTCGCTCTCTCTCTCCCTTCTATACGAACTACCCTATACGAACCTACTATTCGTACTTAGTCCTCCTCCGTAATCTCGGCTAGCGAGTATCCTACTACTCTCGCAAACTATATACCCTAGATTTAATTAACTAGTTAGGGATAATTTGTCTAAACTAGATCTCGAGGGCTCGTATAGGAGTAGTATTCCGGGTAACCTTTATTTAATCTATATACTCCGCTAATACTACCTTAGGATCTAGGAATCTTCTAATCTACGGATTCTAATAATCTAACTAGCTCCGTTAAAGGAACTTCCTAGTATTAATTTCCGAATTATTACGATTCGTAAGCAAGCACTAATCGTATAGGCCCTCCTAACTAGGGTCTCCGCTATCGATTCTTCGCGATTCGTCCTCCCTAGATCTTAGACTTCTTTCGTAATATCGAATATCTAGCTATTCTATCTATAAACAACTTAGGACTAGTAAGCATTAGAGGTAGGTAGGCTAATAGCCGCGGTCCCTCCTAACCGAGATCCCTAATATCGACTCTTTACGATTCGTATACCTTATACCGCTCTAGGATCCTAATTTCCGAGGCATACCTTAACGCTTATATTATCGACGATCTCTACGAGAAAATAACGGCTCGCTCTTAGAATTGTCCCTATCTCCGAGAGGTAGTATATAAGAACGCCTCGATATCGTCGGTCTACTAATAGTACGTCGTAATTACCTCGCTTTTTATACGAAAGGCCGCGATTTTTCGAACTCTATAGTACGGCGTACTCGCTTAGCTCTTCCTTACGCAAAATGTCTTCTCTATCTACTCTATCTTCTTCTAAATCTAAGCGCCCGATACTTACGCTACCGGATATAAAGAGTGCGAGGAAAGGTAAGAAGCGAGCGATACTTAGCTCTTTCGCACCGCCCGACTTTACGATTAACCTAATATCGGACGATAGTCTATCTAAGTTGCGGCGTTCGCGACGATATCGGATAGCCGAAGCCGAAGCGGAGATCTAGTTCCCCGTTACTAGTTAAAATATCGACGGGGATAAATGTCGTATAAGACGATAATCCGTTCTAAACGATATTATATAGAGATAAAGAGACGAGATATAGAGCGGGTATCTCCTAATCTTCCGCTAGGCTATCGTTTCCGTATAACCGTATTCCCGTTACCGGTCCCGCTCCTAGACTAGTAGTCGAACTACGTTAATGTAAATTCTATTAGATCGTTAAACTAGTATCTAACTTCTAGAGGAAGAACGGACGATTCTATAGGGTCTGCACTCTAGTAGTATATTAGCGCGTAGGTTAGTATTCGAGCGATAATATTCCCTAACTTTAATAGAAAGCCTAACTTTCTGCCCGTAGCAACTACGATTCTAATACTATATATCTATAGTTAGCGTACGACGACGCATCTACCGGACTATTACCTAGGTTACGTCGAGCAAGTCCTATCGTTAACGATACGTTAGAGGCGTTAGGGACGACGCGCGACCTCCCTAGCGTATTATCGCTATATACGTAAGGTGTTTTATCTAAAACGCTATCCGATCGTTCCCTCTTTCTTATATCTTTATCTACTAAGCGTCCCTATACTCTGCCTATATACGAGTTATATACTATCGACCCGTTACGTCTAATACTATCTCCTTTATCGTATTTAGCGTAGAGTTTACCTACTATTACAATTCCGAGCGTTAGTCGCAGGTCCGATTCTATATCTATATTAGCAAGCGGCGCTTCTAGTATCTATACTCTACTAAGTCCGATAGGTCGCGACTATAACTAGGACGATTAGTCTATCTTGCCTAGAGACAGCGTTATATAGGACGCCGAGAGGTAAGGTCCGACGCTACTAGATATAGAGGCCCCTAATAAATATAGTCTAGACGCTTTCGATAATTACTACGACTTCGGCGACCTTCTCGATCCTTCTAGACCGATAGACGTTGAATTTACGGAGCCTTCCTATAACGCTAACTCTACGAGTTTAATTAAGAATAGTAGCTCTATCGCGCCTAGAGCTCCGTCGCTAGGGCCTATCTAACCGCTACTTCTACCGAGCCTTCCTTTTATTCCTAGAGCTATACCGACGGACACTACTACTACCCCTACTAGTAGGGCTAGAGCTAGCGGTTCTAGTCCTTAGGTGCGAGCTAGTTAGCCTTCTCTAGGGCAGATATCTTTTAAACGTCTAAACGATTATAATACCCTCCCTACGGTAGTCGCCGAAGCGTACCGTAGCCTAGGTTAATCGTAGGCTACTAACGCCGACCTCTTACGCCTAGAGAGGTCTACTCTTCCTAAGGCGTATATCTCGATACTATACAAGGCAGTAACACTTAATATTAGCGATATAGTATATACCTACTAATACTATTAAGCTAAGTATTAGATCCGTAAAGCATCGAACGTCCGAGTAGATAGCAAACCGTCTTCTTCTACGGATAAGAACGGTATAGTGTTTATAATATATTGCGGTAGTAGCGTAGTAAAAGGTATGTTTCCGATCCCTAAACTACCTCCGTTACTACGGCGACTACTTACTATAGATCTATCTAAGGATATAGAAGTAAGAACGTTCTAGGAGAACATTTGAGCCTATAATTGCCGCCTCGCAATAACTTTATTTATAGCTAAGCGTAATATACGGGTATTAGGATATAGTTCGTTCTAGATCTACGGGGAAGCGTATTATTTAGGCGGCGGTCTCTTCGCTCCGACGGAAGATCCCTAATACGCGTAGCTATACTTTTACGACCCTGTATATACTACTAAGAGGCATATATAGAAATCCGGCGATCGTAGATATGCTAGCCGGAACTAGAAATCTATACTATCGCCGTAGCTAGACTACGGCACTATAATCGCGTTATATAAGATAATTACGTAATATAACGCGCTATATTACAAGTTCGCCGCAGCTCGGGAAATGTTTATATCCTCCTAAGGACCTAGGCGCCTCGTTCTTAAGGCTATAGACCTTAGTTTAGTCTACGAAGGTATATAGGACGCGCGTTAATATAATAAGCCGGTCGTAAACGAAGTAGCCGCCCTCTATCCGGATTACGATCCGGAAGCTATTAGCGGAATAAGGGATTTTGTAGTAGCAGAGCGGTTAAGTACGGGAGAGGTGTCTACTACTCTATATCGTATAAATCGCTACTATCTATACTACTTCCCTATATATTACGTCCTCCTCTAGGCAGCTAGAACTCCTAGGTTTTCGTAGGAGAACTAGTTTCGTACGCGTAGTAGGAGGCACGTTACGCTTAGGGATTACTTTAGGTATATTTTGTACTATCGACTAAACTAATTTCCTACTATCTTCTACGGTCGCCGGCTCCTATAATAATTATACGTCGACGTATATACTATAGTAGACTTAAACGACCTACTTTTCCTAGGCAACTATTAGAAAGAAGTATAGGCGGATATATACGACTTAAAACAACCGAAACAGCGTAGTACGCGCGTACTATTAGGTAATAAGAATAAATACGATATCTAACGAGAGTTGTCTCGACAGATTAGCGAAGACCTACGTTACGATATTCTTCGAACTAAGGCATAGTACGGGGAATGCGAGGAAAGCGTACGTTACGGTTTACTATAGCGGAACTATTTAGTCGTCCCTACGAACAGGGCTCTATTATCTAATAGCATCCTATAAGCTCTACGAATAGTTCTCCCGTCCTCGTACGTCGGCGGCGATCGGTAGATTTTATAGTGCTACCGAGATTCTATAGCTATCGTCGGCTACTTCGGCGTCCCTATGTACTTTATTACGTTTATAGCTAACCCTAACTAGCCGGAGATTAAGCGTTATTTATTCGACTATTAGGACGTAATAGACCGCCTAGACATTACGATAAGGGTCTTTATTTAGAAAGCTAGGGAGTTTTTATACGAGGTCTGCTATAGGAACGTATTCGGTCGCTATATCGCGAGATATTAGACGGTCGAATACTAGAAGCGTAGCCTCTCTTACCTTTACCTCTTGCTATAGATCGCGCCCGATTAAGCGCTAGATACTATATCTAAGATCGATAACTTTATCCGCGCTAAGCTTCCGAGCCTAGCTAAGGACCCGGATAGTAGCGTAACGAATTTAGTTAAGGAATATATATATTATAGACCTTATAGCGCGGGCTTTCTATACGTCCCGTATATATAGTTACCTCGATACTCCGAAGGGACGTATTCTAAGGGATTCTCTATAGAGTTCTCGGACGAGACGGTAGTAACTAATATCGCGTTTCCGAAATATCGTAGACGCCGTAACGGGAGGATATAGAATAAGAGGAGGAATCGCGCGTTCCTCTTCGACAATCGTTATATCGTACCGTATAATCTATACCTGCTAAAGCGGTTTAACGCCTATACTAATATCGAGTAGGTCCGCTTATTACGGGCGATTAAATATATTAATAAGTACGTCTATAAGGGCGCCGACCGTGCGACTGCCCGCCTCGAGATTCCTAGCAACGAGATCGCTAACTACGTTAATATACGATATATTAGTCCTACGATAGCGATATATAATATCTTAGGAGGCAAGCGCTATAAAGAATAGCCCGCGGTTATTCGACTAGACGTCTACCTACCGCGCCCTAGGGGTAATATCGTATTTAACTATAATGCGACGATAGCGGACCTACGCGGCGATAGACGATAACGTACTACGCTCGTCGCGTAGTTTCGGTATAATGCGTTACTACTAGATAACGACGTATCTTACCGGCGCTTAACGTATCTTAAGTTTCTAAAACACTATACGCTATATAATAAAGCGTAGAAGAAACGTTCTAAGCGCGTAGTGCACTCTATCGCACGTCTTAACCCGCCCCTATATCCTAAAGGCGAGATACTATACTTAATTAAATTGCTCTATATCGTTCGGGGTACTAAATGTTTCCGCGACTTAAGGATATATAGCGGCACCGTATATAAGAGCTTTCGAGCGGCGGCGATTGTATCTAGTCTTATAAAATCGGAAGATAAATAGCTTAATACGTTCCGGGAGGCCGAGAAGATATATATCTCCCGACAATTGCGTCTTATATTCGTACTACTTATCCTAACGGATACGATATCCGGAGCCGACTCTACGCGATAGTAGAGTCTTCTATAGAGGGATATATATAAAGATCTATATATCGAACTACGGCGCGGAGGCTACGTAGGAAGGTATAAGGAGATAAATGCTACTACTAAAAGTTATAGTAAGTAGTAGCTATATACCGAATTGGTTACTAACGGATACAAGGTATCGGGCTATAGACTACCGAGTCCCGATCCTTCGTAGGCGAAAATGCGTAGTAGCAATAACGCTATCGCTTAAGAAGAAGCGCTAGTCGATATAGGAAACGAAGATAGGAACAAACTCTACGTATAACAAAACGCCTACCTTCTTAATAACGGTTAAAGGCGAGCCTTTACCGATATTACGAACGATATCGACTAGAATCCGTTAACGGCGCACTTTTTTATCTAAGGTCCGGGAGGCTACGGGAAGACGTTCCTATACTATATACTCGTAGCGACCTATAGAGTACGTAGCCTTATCGTGCTATATATCGCGTCTTTAGGTGTCGCTATATAGCTACTTCCTAGTAGTCGTATAGCGTACTCCCGATTTAAACTTCCTTTAAGTAATACCGGGTAGTAGGACTATCCTATTACTTAAGACATAATAGACGCTAAGCTAATCCGAAAGACTTATCTAGTTATTTAGGACGAAGCCGCGATATAGAATAGACGCGATATTATAGCTATATATCGACTCTTTTACAAGTTACGATTAGGTAGTAACGGCTAGGGTAACGAACTATTCTTCGCGGGAGTCCCCGTCGTATTCGGCGGCGACTAGGTATAGACTCTTCTAGTGCTTCCCGAGTATAAGAAGTCTTCGAAGGAAGCAGACGTAATAGCGATTACATTTAAAGCCTTCCTAATCTAGAATAAGATTAAGGTACTCTATCTCTAGCAAAATATACGGCTCGTAGATAGCAATCCGTAGAACGTCGACTTCTACCGCTAGACCCTCTATATTATATACGACGACGTATTCGATCGATTTATTAAGCTACTAATATACGTCGGAAGAGTCTAGGACCTTAGCGAGCTTATCGATTTCGTCTTTCTAAGATAGGGTATTATTAAGGCTAAGTACGACCTAGTATTCTATCGTTCTCGAGCTATCCTTTATATAACGAACGATACCGCCTACGAGATTAACGAACGTATCGTAGACGACCTGCCGTACGGTGCAATTCGCGAATATCGCTACGAGGATAAGATAGAGAAGTTGCCTAGCGATAAAGACTAGCCTCCGGAAATCTTAAGCCTTTTAAAATCTATCTAGAACACCGAGCTCTAGATTCCTTACCTACGGATCCGGGTAGGTATACTAATAATAATTATACGGAATATCTATAAGACCGTAGAACTCGTAAACGGAACGCGGGTTGTCGTCGTAAAAATACTCTAGTTCGGGGTTAAAGTTTAGAAACTACTAGACGACGATAATTAGGAAGTATACTAGATACCGCGAATCTAGATACATTCGAACAAAGGCCTGCCGTTTACCCTTAAGCGATGTCAACTTCCGCTTCGACCTTGTTTCGTAATAACGATAAACAAATCTTAGGGTTAATCCCTAGTATATATCGGCATCGACCTTCGACGGCCCGCATTTAGCTACGGCTAACTCTTCGTAGCATTCTTACGCGTTACGGACGTATACAACCTCCGCGTACTTATTAACGGAAAGTATGCTTTAACGTAGGGTAGCGACTCCCTAAATAAGGTGTTTCGCTCGGCTCTATTATATCTACCTAAGCGTCTCTACGACTTTATTTTTAAGAATAGAAATCTATTTATAGGTATAACCTCGAACGTCCTATTACGCGGAGCGATATACGCTATACCTACTAGCTCTACCGGACTAGCGTAGCAACCGCGACGCCCGTAGGGTATACTTAACTACGTACCTCGAGCGCACGTTCCCGAAATCGCTAAACCGCTTACCGGTTCTACTCGAGACGCTATAGAACCTAAAGACGAGCCTAACTAGTATACTCGAAACTTTACGGGTCTAGACCGCGAAGCAGGTAGTAATAGCAGCCTTCTACGTAGGGTAGAAAGGGGTCCTAGGGCATTCGTACTAGGTAACGACGAAGATAGGACGTTAGTTAATACTAGAGTCGGACGATAGCTAAGCTAGCGAGAAACTACGCTAACTATAGTACTAGCGAAAACTTCGCGCCGACCGTTATTCGTAGAACTTCCTAGATACTAACTAGACGACTCCTTAGTCTACCTTTAGAACTTAGCCCTAGGTCCTAGTAACGCCTAATAGATAATATAAGTTACGGGCAAAATAATACCTTCGAAGGAGATTACGCGGGTAGATCTAACTAAGGCCTCGTCGACACTACCTACGCTAGTACCTATACCGATACCTCGTTCCGCATCTACGGCGCGTATAATCTAATAGATTTCTAAGGATACTACGCCTATTCTAGGTCCTTCGTTCTCTAGGAAGCGACTACCCGGATAACCCGTATTACTCTCGAAGCCTATATCCCGCACTTAAGTCTCTACTCCGACCTCGACACTATACGCTCTAACGCTACCTTATACTCTAAGGCTAGGCGATATTGCTAAGGTAAAGGCTCCGGTTGTCGTATATAAACAAGAAGCTAAGATCCTTAGTATACTTTAAGACGCAGATCTCGACTTCGATATAGAAGACTTTTAGGCTACGATTAGTAGTTATTCTCTATAATATATATATATAAAACTTCTCTATCTATACTAGCATTTTTTTCTCTTTAGGTATAGAGTTTAGCTACCTAAATACGGTTAGCGTATTACTACTTCTCCGAGGCACTAAGAACCTTGTTATTTAGCCGCTTATCCCCTATCTATATAAGCTAAGTTCCCGGCAGTTCTCTTAGTTATCCTCCTTTCTCTTCGGGTTCTCTACTATATTCCTAGCGCTAATATAATGTCGAGCCTTAATATTATACCTAAAGTAGGAAAGGATTACGCGTAACAGTTCGTATAAGCAGTAGTAGAAGCATATTAAAAAGGTAAAATTTAGGAAACTAGAACTACGGACTACGCGCTAGTAAAGAAAATCGTAAGCGGTAAAGGGCGAGATCTAGTATTTCGAGAGGGCTATATACGTATACTAGGAGAAGGCGTAACGTAGAAGGGTACCGACAAGAGAGCGAGGCGAGCGGCGCTAGTCTATATCCTCGGTATAGACGCTAGAAGTTACGCTATACTAAACTGTCCCTTTCCTTCGAAATATAGAACTTACGAATCTAACCGTAGTTATTTCGAAGGGTGCCGTTATTCCTATAACCTAGCGCTAAAGCTACTATATAGTAATTACGCTTATAGAGGAGATCCTAGGAGCTATACTAGCTATATAAACTATAACCGGAAGAGAGTAGTATTACTAGAATTCGAAGATAGCGGGCGGGCTTCGAAATCGAATACTCGACCTCTATCTACGGAGTACGAATAGGAAGAGGGCACCCTAGAACATTAAGAGACTATCTCTACTAAGGATACTAGCTACTAGGAGGAATACGACTTTACCTAGGAAGTATCTTAGAAAGCGGAAGAACTTAGGAGAAGTATAAGCGAAGCATAGCTCTAGTAACTCTTCGAGTTTCTAGCGGAATTGTTATATTCTAATTCTCCTACGTTTACGACGTAGCATATTCAAGATATATATTACGAGAGTATTAGCGAGATTATAAGCGGTTATATACGGAAAACAGATAGTAAGCGAGCTCGTATAGAAGTCGTCGCGGCGGTAGAGCGGACTTAACTAGATTAGGTATATATTTCAAACCGACTATAATACGAATAGTAATAACGGCGGTAACGTACTAAGAAACGCGAGATTAAATATTACTAGCTTCGCTAACCGACATTATAGGCCTAGTATATATCTATTATACAGATAGACGAGATAAAAATAGGAAGAAGAAGATTATAAGTTACTTTATAGATTTTATTTTTTACGAAAGGCTAACTAACCTCCGTAGAGTATATATATCGGTCCGCGCCCTATAGCGTAGATAGTATATCTTATCTTATTTCCTCTCGCCTTTTCTAACTTTTAACTTCTTAATTAGTATACTATTCTTAGATTATCGCGTTCTTCCGAGTAGCGGCGATATAGATTCCTATAGTAAATCGATTCCTAGGTCCTATCTAGACGAAAGGAGAGCTAGCCCTAAAGTCTCGGGTAAAATCGGATCCTAGGAGGATAGCGTACGATTAAGCGTTTATAGTAGAGGTGCCTAGTAACTACTAGTACTCGATAGTCTTAGCGCTTTCTTAGAGGACGACGGTATAGTTAAACGTAAGGCAGCGTACTACGCTACTAACGAAACATACGAAGACTTCGCCTACGACGAGCTTTAAGGATTAGTATATCTAGTAATATATATTTATAAACGAGACTTACTAGAGTCGCGACCCTCTTAGAGCTAGTCTTCTTAGCTAGAACTCGCTTCGTAGAGCGAGGGGGAGACTCGTTAGAGGACGTACCGGCGAGATCGATAACTTCCTTACCCTTAAACACTTAAGCGACTAATACTATTAGCGACGCGGTTATAAAGGTTTAGCGATAATGTTAAACTTACTAGTAGCGCTCGAGATCTTGCTCGGGGTTTCTATAGGGCTAGTATAGGGGGTAGGTATAGTATCTAGCTTAGTAAAGATAGAAAGGGAGTAGTAACGAGTCGTAGTAGTAGTAGTAGTAGTAAGTAGTAGTAAGTAGAAGAAGTTATTATTAGAAAGGCGCGCGATTTATAAAGCGCGATTTGTAACGATTTCCGCCTTATTGCCTAGCGCGGCACGGCTACAGCCGCCGTAGAATCTTCTAGAATCTAGCTTACCCTACCCCCCTCGTCGCCTTAGCCTTTACTTATAGCTCTTTAGCCTTTACTTATAGTACTCCGTCCTTTACTTATAGCTCTTCGAGCTATATAAACACTAGTTAATAATATAACAACTTAATAAAAGTTAGGGCCCCTTTAGGCTTAGTGCGGCTTAAAACGGGCTAACGGCGGCCTCTAATTAGTAGACGCGAGGAACGTTAATACCTTAGCGATTCGGAAGGGCGTAGACGTCGTAGTATATACCGCGACGAGCTATAACTTCGATAGTAGTCTCGAAAAGGGCCTCTTCGTCGTATATACCTTATTTAGCGGTATTTACTCGAAGCGGTATACTCGATTGCGCTAGTAGCCTTATAGGAAGCGTAATTTAGTATATACGACCGGTACCGAGGCCCTACTATCGCGAGCTCCGCTATCGGGGTCTTATAAATGCGATACTATCGACCCTCTTAGTCGCTATCGTAGCTTTATCGACCTTTACGGCCTTCGAGAAGCTATACGAAATTGCGGTATCCTTCGCTCGCGAGTCCTAAGGAAGGCGCGCGTCGCGTATACGACTATAGTAGCTGCGTATAACGCGCCTACGTCTAGAGATATAATAACTTTAGTAGACGCGCGGTTATTAATTGCTACTATAATAACCTAATATCGCGATCGACTATTATAGACTCTACTAGAACCGACCTCGATCTAACTCCCCTAGCCGCTAGGTACTTATTCGCGTCGTACCGGTATAGATCTAACGAGGGCCCGCTACTAACTACCTATTATAGTCTCTCGAGGCCTACCGTAATACTCGCGAAGACATACGCTTAAGATTATAGTCTTAAAGGGTCCGAGGTATAGAAAGCTATAGTAAGTAGTATAGTAGCGGTCGTACTCCGATATAGCGGCTAACAATTCTAGTATAAGGAGGTTTATAGTACTCGGTAGAAATTACCGTAAGAGTCGGTAGTTTTCTTTACGAAGATATAGTAAGACTCGCTACTACTTAGCCCGCTATAGAGGATTCTCGATCTACGGCGGTTCGGCTTGTTTCCTTCGTTTAGTATCGTCCTTCGGAAGCTAGACCTTAGGCAGATATTCGAATTATAGCTAGTAGAAGGATCGACTATCGCGAAGCCTCTTAAGATATTTTATATCGCTACTAGCCTTTTCTATAACGACGTCGCCGATAAGGCGGCTATAAAGGTCCTCGAGATCTAGTATTAATTCGATACGATATCCGGCTATAGCATTAGCGTCGCCTTACTCTTAGAGAGTACTACTCGCGATTAGGAACGGATAGTATAGCTCCCGGCCCTATTTAGCGATAAGTACGCTAAGATAACCTACTTCTTAGACTATTTCCGGCTCCTCCGTAATAGTATAGGCTTCGACTAGGTAGCGACGCGGAGTTGTCTCTTAACTATATATAGCGCTCCTATCCGGCGAAAGCCTTCCTTATTATTATTCGGTCTCGCCCCGCTAGAGGAATATCGTAGCGAGTCGAGCGTTATAATAAACTAAGGCGCGGGCAATCGTAGTATAGAGCGTAAGAGAGAATATAGTATTTAAGGAAGTTACGGAAGGAAATCTACGATAATCTTAGTACATTTGTTATAATTTTTAGCGTACTATCTACTTAACGGATATCTTTTTATATCCCTCGATACGATATAAATTTATAGCTCTAGAAGATATATCTTACTAGATTATACCGCTAGAGGTAGACGACGCGCTCCTTCGCCTTAACTCGAGTCCTTAACGACTTCGTTCGTATTAATACCTCCCTAGCGACGATACCGACGTTATAGTAGTAGGATCTAAGCTAGAGTAGTAAGCGTAAGGTCGAGTGTTCGTCGTCGCGTCGTAAGAGGCCGTTATTATTATCGTAGGTCGCTTTATATCGTCGCTTTATATTATCGCTTTATATCTATTAGCTAGTATAGGCTTAGTGCGCGGCGACAGTTACGTATATAAATAGTAATATTGCGGCGTTACGCGTCGTCTAAACATTACTACTATAATAACTAATATAGCGACTACTTCTACGTAGCTATATCTACCTCCTTCTAGTTATCGATATTACTAGTAGCGACCTCGATAAAGGCGCCCCTCCTATACGGTCTTAGCTGCTATAGCCCTCCCTAATAGTAAGTCTCTAGCGTATCGGTCGCTATACGCTACTTTCGCTAATATCGAGCTATAGAGATAGACGTTCTACGTAGTATACTATAGCGAGCCTTTTAATATTAGAAATTAAATCGCGCTATAGCCGAGATTAAGTACCCCCGCGCTTCTATACGACTTCGCTAACTGCTCGCTATAGGCCGGGCCCCGGTATATTAAGAAGCGCTGCAAGATATATATAAGCTAGTTACTAAGGAGGTATTACGCCGCGTACGCGAGAACCGCAATATAGATAAGAATAACGGGTTCTCTCCTAAACCTCCGTACTATAGCGTTATAGATTACCGGACGTCTAGGTATATATCGAGATTAGTATCTCTAGTTATAAATAAGATCTACTAGCGGACGGAGTCTCGGGACGAAGAATGTATAGTACGTATTCTTGTATATCGTCTAGTATATAGTAGTAGAAAGCTAACTCCTATAGATCTCTATACCTAAGTAGTCGTAGGACAAGTACTTAGATAGTAACCTTAACGTTGTTACTACTTAGGCGTAACGGGAAGAGCAAATAGAAGGGTCTATCGTCTACGTTAATCTATATACGAATACTAATAGGCTCGACGAACTCGACGAGTTCGAGCCGAGACTATACCTCTAAAAGTCTAACTCGCTATTTCCTCGGTATTGTCGCTAGGTATATCCGTCGCGTACCCTAAGAATATAGCGCTTTTGCTAACTAGTTCTAGATCGAATTCGCGTAGATAAAGCTTACTACTATATAGCCGTTCGGTATAGATCGCTTCGTCGTCGTTCCTCTACGCATATATCCTACTATAACGAGCCGAACGGATAGCACCTTCGTATAGAGGGTCCTAGTTAGGTACGACCTACGGTTATTAGAGGAAATCTGTCTTCCTAGCGCTATCGATGCTTTGCTATAATATAACTAACCCTTTAACTTCCCGCGAAACGATAGCTATATTAAATACTACGACTTCTTCGACGTAGAGGTAGGAAGGGACTTCGATATAAAAAGGAGGCTATAGTTAGTATAGAATGCTACTAATTTCGGTTATACTTAAATCGATACGAACGACGCGATAGTAATCCTCGATATAGGGCGTAGGAATAGAGAGTTTTATCGTCTAGAGATATATATAGGAACGGGAGAGTAGTACGTTTCCTTAGGACTACTATAAGTATAGTACTCGCGCTCTAGAGACAGATGCTATCGTAACTTAGAAAGAAGGCGGAGGAGCCTAAGTACGGTATTATAGGTAGAGCAATCTATCTCCTTTAGTCTATAAACTTTCCGTACTTATTATCGTCTCTAGGCTATAATTTGCCCTTACGCGACGTCTTCGATAGCGTAGCGGCGCGTAGGGTACATTTAAAGCTACATCTCGTTCTTACTACGCGTAAAGATAATACGCTCTCTAAATAGACGGCGGTACCGGACAAGTTAGAAGCCCTAGATAGACCGATACGTTTAGTTTTAGTCTCTATCTCGTCTTAGTATAGATAAGAAAGTACGCACCTTAGAAGGCTAGGGGTTTTTTTTTATATATATAAAGTTCTAGTATCCCTAAAATACGCGGGCGCTCCCGCTTAGTGCGGTAGCTCCCGGATATAGGGAAAATTACGTATAGGAACTCTAGAATTCGCGGCTATAGCTAGCCGCTTTACGCGAGCGTAAAAGAATAGCTAATAGAGGATTCGAACCTCTAATGCTAAAAGTTATACCCTCGCTAGTCGCTACCCCGTATCTCTATAAGGACTACGAGCGAATAACTCTTACTATCTAAAACCGATCTAATTAGCTAGAGGGTTATAGAATATAGATAATTGTATAGATTAAAAAAAAAAAAGTTATAGCTAATAAGGGAATTAAACCCCCTATCCGGACAATCTAGTAGATCGTAGATCGCCTTATACTAATTTTACCGTACCCTTAAAGGTACGGTCGGCTAATATATTCGAGCGAATATAGTTCGGCATCTCGCTAACTAGGGCTAGCTTTAAATAACTAGCGAGAGTATAACCTTTAGGACTACCTAATTAGCTAGAGGTCTCTATTTACGTAGCGGCTATAAGCGTCCCCGCTCGCTTAGCTCCGGTTACGTATTAGAAAGCCGCTCCTATCCGACCTCGCCTTTCTTCGCTATAAGAGTATATATAGTATTAGTAGAGAGTAAATAGAGGATTAGCGGAGACGACGCGAGGAGCGGGTAAGGTTTAGAAGAGGGACTCCCTTTTCGCCGTTAGGATAGCGCGGATCGATACGTCTTACTAGTATTTCGCGACGACGAAAGCGTAGGTAGTAAATAGAGGACCGGCGGAGACGACGTAAGGAGTAGGCGAGGTTTAAGAAAGAGACTCCCTTTTCGCCGTTAGGATAGCGTAGATCGATACGTCTTACTAGCATTTCGCGACGCCGAAAGAGTAAGGAGTAAATAGAGGATTAGCGGCGTACGCGGTCGGTATAATTTTCGCGGCGGTAGCGAGTATAGGAGAGGAGAGTAAAATATATAGTTAGATATAGGCGACGGTAAGAGTAGGACTATTTTTATTTTATTTCTACTAATTTAGGTACTACCGAAATCGCGATATCTTTAGATACGGCCGTTAATTACCTCTAAACTCTAGCTCGTTAATAGCCTTTAGGTATACGTCGCTAACTCCCTACTTCTATAATATCTTAGGTTGCTAGTCCGTATATCTAAAGCTAGCCTTATTCTACGCCTTTTCTAATATTTAGGGCCGATACTTATTCTCCCTATCTTATACGGAGCGGAACGCAATATTGTATTAGAGGCCTCGAGTGCCTTCTACTAGAAAATAGAATAAGCAGGCCTATTTGCTAGGTAGAGTTAGATTAGTACCGGGTCCGCTAGTCGAGATATAGCTTAGCTACTTCGGGTCGAAGGTATAGAATAGCTATACCTTGCCTACTAATTCGAAGGAAGGCGACCGTAGGTCGAGGATAGGGTATACGAGAAGCGGGAGGGGGTATTCGGTAAGGGGGTAGTCTTCTACGGCGATAGTCCGGAAACGGAGCTCGCCCTAATATACCTATCCGAGCCTATAGAGGTTAGTACGAGATTAAAAATAGGCAATCCTTCCCGACGGGCTAACTTACGAATCTCTTTAGGGCCGGAATCTTACTATCCGCCTCTAAGAAGTTATAACGATCGAAAGGGTAGAGAGAGCTATCGTCCTTCGGCTAAAAGGTAAGCTCGACTACGCCGCTATCTACTATTTCGTACTAGTACGTCTAGTTACTATTAGCTCTAGTTTCGATATCTATACGCGGCGCTAATACTTATAAACTTAGTATCTAGTTTCGCGTTTATCCTTCTATTAACCGCTATTACGATCTCGTTAGCGTATATATCGTAGCGGCGGTTATCGCGGTACGCTATATCCGGTTACCGGCCTATTCTACGGTTCTCCCTTAGGCGATCGAAGATAGGGCTAGTCTCCGGCTTAACGCCGTTATTCTCGTTATAGAGCGACTTAGCGGCGAAGTTTAGCTCCTACTACTAAATAGCTATAAAATCGACGTCCTCCTAGTCCGCTATCGCGCGCGTTCTAATCGCTAATATAATAGTATCGGCGAAGGAAATCGAGGGGGAAATAGTCGTACTAGACTACGCGAAGTATATAGAAGGGCGGCGGTCGATAGAATAACGGTTAATATCCGTATCGCGCTCTAAGTTTGTATTAATAATCGCGTTAATATATTACTTCTAGATCGCGTTACGTATACAAACAAATAGGTAGCTACGTATACGCGGCGCGTATATTACTTCGAGATACACTTAGGACTAGGAGGTTTCGAAATAAAGGTCTTTAGAATTACGCGATACTACCCGAACGAATATCGCTCTTTAAGAGCGCCGAGTACGGGAAATCAAGCCGAAGAATACACTATCCGAGCTAGCGTATACGTGCTATATCGCTAATCTAGGCCTTTAATACCGAAATTGCCCTCCTAGAATATATAGTCTTAACCGGCGCTTAGTCTATATATTTAACCGCGATCTGCCTTCCTTTAGGCGTAGTAGGCACCGTTATAGCTTCTTTACCTTCTTCTATATTAAAATCCTCTATATCCGCCGCCTACGATATTATCTCTAGATATACCGGACTATCGTTTAGCGAGCTAATGTCTTAGACGCTTAAAGGCGAGTTATAGGCGTCCTCGCCTAATACCTCTAATCGGCTATTACTAATACTACTAGCTCTAGTAGGATCTAGTTTTCTAAATAGCCCCTAGCTATATACGTATCTCTCTTTAATAATCAGCGACTAGAGGATAGTACTCCCGGTAGGACCCGTATAGAGCAATCTACTTAACGCCTAAGGAATCTAGTAGCTATCCTACTAGTCTCCTAACTTTAGGCGCTCTATAGGGTGCCTATAGCCTTTCTACGTCGAGAAATTGCGAGATCGATACTACGTAAGATTAGATTACGCCGGTAAATATAGAGCTTTCTTAGGATCGGTTAAAGAGGCGCCTATCTACCGAGTACTCTCGCTCTCTCTCTCCCCTTTATACGAACTATCCTATACGAACCTACTGTTCGTACTTAGTCCTCCTCCGTAATCTCGGCCGGCGAGTATCCTACTACTCTCGCAAACTATATACCCTAGATTTAATTAACTAGTTAGGGATAATTTGTCTAAACTAGATCTCGAGGGCTCGTATAGGAGTAGCATTCCGGGTAACCTTTATTTAATCTATATACTCCGCTAATACTACCTTAGGATCTAGGAATCTTCTAATCTACGGATTCTAATAATCTAACTAGCTCTGTTAAAGGAACTTCCTAGTATTAATTTCTGAATTATTACGATTCGTAAGCAAGCACTAATCGTATAGGCTCTCCTAACTAGGGTCTCCGCTATCGATTCTTCGCGATTCGTCCTCCCTAGATCTTAGACTTCTTTCGTAATATCGAACATCTAGCTATTCTATCTATAAACAACTTAGGACTAGTAAGCATTAGAGGTAGGTAGGCTAATAGCCGCGGTCCCTCCTAACCGAGATCCCTAATATCGACTCTTTACGATTCGTATACCTTATACCGCTCTAGGATCCTAATTTCCGAGGCGTACCTTAACGCTTATATTATCGACGATCTCTACGAGAAAACAACGGCTCGCTCTTAGAATTGTCCCTATCTCCGAGAGGTAGTATATAAGGACGCCTCGATATCGTCGGTCTACTAATAGTACGTCGTAATTACCTCGCTTTTCGTACGAAAGGCCGCGATTCTTCGAACTCTATAGTACGGCGTACTCGCTTAGCTCTTCCTTACGTAAAATATCTTCTCTATCTACTCTATCTTCTTCTAAATCTAAGCGCCCGATACTTACGCTACCGGATATAGAGAGCGCGAGGAAAGGTAAGAAGCGAGCGATACTTAGCTCTTTCGTACCGCCCGACTTTACGATTAACCTAATATCGGACGACAGTCTATCTAAGTTGCGGCGTTCGCGACGATAGCTAAAGCCGAAGCAGAGATCTAGTTCCCCGTTACTAGTTAAAATATCGATAGGAATAAACGTCGTATAAGACGATAATCTATTCTAAACGATATTATATAGAGATAAAAAGACGAGGTATAGAGCGGGTATCTCTTAATCTTCCGCTAGGCTATCGTTTCTATATAACCGTATTCCCGTTACCGGTCCCGCTTCTAGACTAGCAGTCGAACTACGTTAATGCAAATTCTATTAGATCGTTAAACTAGTGTCTAACTTCTAAAGGAAGAACGGACGATTCTATAGGGTCTGCACTCTAGTAGTATATTAGCGCGTAGGTTAGTATTCGAGCGATAATATTCCCTAACTTTAATAGAAAGCTTAACTTTCTGCCCGTAGCAACTACGATTCTAATACTATATATCTATAGTTAGCGTATAACGACGCATCTACCGGACTATTACCTAGGTTACGTCGAGTAAGTCCTATCGTTAACGATATATTAGAGGCGTTAGGGACGACGCGCGACCTCCCTAGCGTATTATCGCTATATACGTAAGGTGTTTTATCTAAAACGCTATCCGATCGTTCCCCCTTTCTTATATCTTTATCTACTAAGCGTCCCTATACTCCGCCTACGTACGAGTTATATACTATCGACCCGTTACGTCTAATACTATCTCTTTTGTTATATTCGGCGTAGAGTTTACCTATCGTTACAATTCCGAGCGTTAATCGCAGGTCCGATTCTATATCTATATTAGTAAGCGGCGCTTCTAGTATCTATACTCTACTAAGTCCGATAGGTCGCGACTATAACTAGGACGATTAGTCTGTCTTGCCTAGAGATAGCGTTATATAGGACGCCGAGAGGCAAGGTCCGACGCTACTAGATATAGAGGCCCCTAATAAATACGGTCTAGACGCTTTCGATAATTACTACGACTTCGGCGACCTTCTCGATCCTTCTAGACCGATAGACGTTGAATTTACGGAGCCTTCCTATAACGCTAACTCTACGAGTTTAATTAAGAATAGTAGCTCTATTGCGCCTAGAGCTCCGTCGCTAGGGCCTATCTAACCGCTACTTCTACTAAGCCTTCCTTTTATCCCTAGAGCTATACCGACGGATACTACTACTACCCCTACTAGTAGGGCTAGAGCTAGCGGTTCTAGTCCTTAGGTACGAGCTAGTTAGCCTTCTCTAGGGCGGATATCTTTTAAACGTCTAAACGATTATAATACCCTCCCTATAGCGGTCGCCGAAGCGTACTATAGCCTAGGTCGATCGTAGGCTACTAACGCCGACCTCTTACGCCTAGAGAGGTCTACTCTTCCTAAGGCGTATATCTCGATGCTATATAAGGTAGTAACACTTAATATTAGCGATATAGTATATACCTACTAATACTATTAAGCTAAGCATTAGATCCGTAAAGTATCGAACGTCCGAGTAGATAGTAAACCGTCTTCTTCTACGGACAAGAACGGTATAGTATTTATAATATATTGCGGTAGTAGCGCGGTAAAAGGTATATTTCCGATCCCTAAACTACCTCCGTTGCTACGGCGACTACTTACTATAGATCTATCTAAAGATATAGAAGCAAGAACGTTCTAGGAGAACATTCGAGCCTATAATTGCTGCCTCGCAATAACTTTATTTATAGCTAAGCGTAATATACGGGTATTAGGATATAGTTCGTTCTAGATCTACGGAGAAGCGTATTATTTAGGCGGCGGTCTCTTCGCTCCGACGGAAGATCCCTAATACGCGTAGCTATACTTTTACGACCCCGTATATGCTACTAAGAGGCGTATACAGAAATCCGGCGATCGTAGACATACTAGCTAGAACTAGAAATCTATACTATCGCCGTAGCTAGACTACGGCACTATAATCGCGTTATATAAGATAATTACGTAATATAACGCGCTATATTACAAGTTCGCCGCGGCTCGGGAAATGTTTATATCCTCCTAAGGACCTAGGCGCCTCGTTCTTAAGGCTATAGACCTTAGTTTAGTTTACGAAGGTATATAGGACGCGCGTCGATATAATAAGCTAGTCGTAAACGAAGTAGCCGCCCTCTATCCGGATTACGATCCGGAAGCTATTAGCGGAATAAGGGATTTTGTAGTAGTAGAGCGGTTAAGTACGGGAGAGGTGTCTACTACTCTATATCGTATAAATCGCTACTATCTATACTACTTCCCTATATATTACGTCCTCCTCTAGGCGGCTAGAACTCCTAGGTTTTCGTAGGAGAACTAGTTTCGTACGCGTAGTAGGAGGCACGTTACGCTTAGGGATTACTTTAGGTATATTTTGTACTATCGACTAAACTAATTTCCTACTATCTTCTACGATCGCCGGCTCCTATAACAATTGTACGTCGACGTATATACCGTAGTAGACTTAAACGACCTGCTTTTCCTAGGCAACTATTAGAAAGAAGTATAGGCAGATACGTACGACTTAAAACAACCGAAATAGCGTAGTACGCGCGTACTATTAGGCAATAAGAATAAATACGATATCTAACGAGAGTTGTCTCGATAGATTAGCGAAAACCTACGTTACGATATTCTTCGAACTAAGGCATAGTACGGGGAATGCGAGGGAAGCGTACGTTACGGTTTGCTATAGCGGAACTGTTTAGTCGTCCCTACGAACGGGGCTCTATTATCCGATAGCATCCTATAAGCTTTATAAATAGTTCTCCCGTCCTCGTACGTCGGCGGCGATCGGTAGATTTTATAGTACTACCGAGATTCTATAGCTATCGTCGGCTACTTCGGTGTCCCTACGTACTTTATTACGTTTACGGCTAACTCTAACTAGCCGGAGATTAAGCGTTATTTGTTCGACTATTAGGACGCAATAGACCGCCCGGATATTACGATAAGGGTCTTTATTTAGAAAGCTAGAGAGTTTTTATATAAGGTCTACTATAGGAACGTATTCGGTCGCTATATCGCGAGATATTAGACGGTCGAATACTAGAAGCGTAGCCTCCCTTACCTTTACCTCTTACTATAGATCGCGCCCGATTAAGCGCTAGATACTATATCTAAGATCGACAACTTTATCCGCGCTAAGCTTCCGAGCCTAGCCGAGGACCCGGATAGTAGCGTAACGAACTTAGTTAAGGAATATATATATTATAGACCTTATAGCGCGGGCTTTCTATACGTCCCGTATATATAGTTACCTCGATACTCCGAAGGGACGTATTCTAAGGGATTCCCTATAGAGTTCTCGGACGAGACGGTAGTAACTAATATCGCGTTTCCGAAATATCGTAGACGCCGTAATAGGAGGATATAGAATAAGAGGAGGAATCGCGCGTTCCTCTTCGATAATCGTTATATCGTGCCGTACAATCTATACCTACTAAAGCGGTTTAACGCCTATATTAATATCGAGCAGGTCTACTTATTATAGGCGATTAAATATATTAATAAGTACGTCTATAAGGGCGCCGACCGTACGACTGCCTACCTCGAGATTCCCGGTAACGAGATCGCTAACTACGTTAATATACGATACATTAGTCCTATAATAGCGATATATAACATCTTAGGAGGCAAGCGCTATAAAGAATAGCCCGCGGTTATTCGACTAGACGTCTACCTACCGCGCCCTAGGGGTAATATTATATTTAACTATAACGCGACGATAGCGGACCTACGCGGCGATAGACGATAACGTACTACGCTCGTCGCGTAGTTTCGGTATAACGCGTTACTACTAGACAACGACGTATCTTGCCGGCGCTTAACGTATCTTAAGTTTCTAAAACACTATACGCTATATAACAAAGCGTAGAAGAAACGTTCTAAGCGCGTAGTATACTCTATCGCGCGTCTTAACCCGCCCCTACGTCCTAAAGGCGAGATACTATACTTAATTAAATTGCTCTATATCGTTCGGGGTACTAAATGTTTCCGCGACTTAAGGATATATAGCGGTACCGTATATAAGAGCTTTCGAGCGGCGGCGATTGTATCTAGTCTTATAAGATCGGAAGATAAATAGCTCGATACGTTCCGGGAGGCCGAGAAGATATACACCTCCCGATAATTACGTCTTATATTCGTACTACTTATCCTAACGGATGCGATATCCGGAGCCGACTCTACGCGATAGTAGAGTCTTCTATAGAGGGACATATATAAAGATCTATATATCGAACTGCGGCGCGGAGGCTATATAGGAAGGTATAAGAAGATAAATACTACTACTAAAAGTTATAGTAAGTAGTAGCTATATACCGAATTAGTTGCTAACGGATACAAGGTATCGGGCTATAGACTACCGAGTCCCGATCCTTCGTAGGCGAAAATACGTAGTAGTAATAACGCTATCGCTTAAGAAGAAGCGCTAGTCGATATAGAAAACGAAGACGGGAACAAACTCTACGTATAACAAAACGCCTACCTTCTTAATAATAGTTAAAGGCGAGCCTTTACCGATATTACGAACGATATCGACTAGAATCCGTTAATAGCGCACTTTTTTATCTAAGGTCCGGGAGGCTACGGGAAGACGTTCCTATACCGTATACTCGTAGCGACCTATAGAGCACGTAGCCTTATCGTGCTATATATCGCGTCTTTAGGTATCGCCGTATAGCTGCTTCCTAGTAGTCGTATAGCGTACTCCCAATTTAAACTTCCTTTAAGTAATACCGGATAGTAGGACTATCCTATTACTTAAGATATAATAGACGCTAAGCTAATCCGAAAGACTTATCTAGTTATTTAGGACGAAGCCGCGATATAGAATAGACGCGATATTATAGCTATATATCGAGTCTTTTATAAGTTACGATTAGGTAGTAACGGCTAGGGCAACGAACTATTCTTCGCGGGAGTCCCCGTCGTATTCGGCGGCGACTAGGTATAGACTCTTCTAGTGCTTCCCGAGTATAAGAAGTCTTCGAAGGAAGTAGACGTAATAGCGATTACATTTAAAGCCTTCCTAATCTAGAATAAGATTAAGGTACTCTATCTCTAGTAAAATATATAGCTTATAGATAGTAATCCGCGGAATGTCGACTTCTACCGCTAGACCCTCTATATTATATACGACGACGTATTCGATCGATTTATTAAGCTACTAATATACGTCGGAAGAGTCTAGGACCTTAGCGAGCTTATCGATTTCGTCTTTCTAAGATAGGGTATTATTAAGGCTAAGTACGACCTAGTATTCTATCGTTCTCGAGCTATCTTTTATATAACGAACGATACCGCCTACGAGATTAACGAACGTATCGTAGACGACCTACCGTACGGTACAATTCGCGAATATCGCTACGAGGATAAGATAGAGAAGTTGCCTAGCGATAAAGACTAGCCTCCGGAAATCTTAAGCCTTTTAAAATCTATCTAGAATACCGAGCTCTAGATTCCTTGCCTACGGATCCGGGTAGGTATACTAATAATAATTATACGGAACATCTATAAGACCGTAGGACTTGTAAACGGAACGCGGGTTATCGTCGTAAAAACACTCTAGTTTAGGGTTAAAGTTCGGAAACTACTAGACGACGATAATTAGGAAGTATACTAGATACCGCGAATCTAGATATATTCGAATAAAGGCCTGCCGTTTACCCTTAAGCGATATTAACTTTCGCTTTAACCTTGTTTCGTAATAACGATAAACAAATCTTAGGGTTAATCCCTAGTATATATCGGCATCGACCTTCGACGGCCCGTATTTAGCTACGGCTAACTCTTTATAGCATTCTTACGCGTTACGGACGTATATAACCTCCGCGTACTTATTAACGGAAAGTATGCTTTAACGTAGGGCGGCGACTCCCTAAATAAGGTATTTCGCTCGGCTCTATTATATCTACCTAAGCGTCTCTACGACTTTATTTTTAAGGATAGAAATCTGTTTATAGGTATAACCTCGAACGTCCTATTACGCGGAGCGATATACGCTATACCTACTAGCTCTACCGGACTAGCGTAGCAACCGCGACGCCCGTAGGGTATACTTAACTACGTACCTCGAGCGTACGTTCCCGAAATCGCTAAACCGCCTACCGGTTCTACTCGAGACGCTATAGAACCTAAAAACGAGCCTAACTAGTATACTCGAAACTTTGCGGGTCTAGACCGCGAAGTAGGTAGCGATAGTAGCCTTCCGCATAGGGTAGAAAGGGGTCCTAGGGCATTCGTACTAGGTAACGACGAAGATAGGACGTTAGTCGATACTAGAGTCGGACGATAGCTAAGCTAGCGAGAAACTACGCTAACTATAGCACTAGCGAAAACTTCGCGCCGACCGTTATTCGTAGAACTTCCTAGATACTAACTAGACGACTCCTTAGTCTACCTCTAGAACTTAGCCCTAGGTCCTAGTAACGCCTAATAGATAATACAAGTTATAGGCAAAATAATACCTTCGAAGGAGATTGCGCGGGTAGATCTAACTAAGGCCTCGTCGATACTACCTACGCTAGTACCTATACCGATACCTCGTTCCGTATCTGCGGCGCGTATAATCTAATAGATTTCTAAGGATACTACGCCTATTCTAGGTCCTTCGTTCTCTAGGAAGCGACTACCCGGACAACCCGTATTACTCTTAAAGCCTATATCCCGTACTTAAGTCTCTACTCCGACCTCGATACTATACGCTCTAACGCTACCTCGTACTCTAAGGCTAAGCGACATTGCTAAGGCAAAGGCTCTAGTTATCGTATATAAACAAGAAGCTAAGATCCTTAGTATACTTTAAGACGTAGATCTCGACTTCGATATAGAAGACTTTTAGGCTGCAATAAGTAGTTATTCTCTATAATATATATATATAAAACTTCTCTATCTATACTAGCATTTTTTTCTCTTTAGGTATAGAGTTTAGCTACCTAAATACGGTTAGCGTATTACTACTTCTCCGAGGCACTAAGAACCTTGTTATTTAGCCGCTTATCCCCTGTCTATATAAGCTAAGTTCCCGGCAGTTCTCTTAGTTATCCTCCTTTCTCTTCGGGTTCTCTACTATATTCCTAGCGCTAATATAATATCGAGCCTTAATATTATACCTAAAGTAGGAAAGGATTACGCGTAACAGTTCATATAAGCAGTAGTAGAAGCATATTAAAAAGGTGAAATTTAGGAAACTAGAACTACGGACTACGCGCTAGTAAAGAAAATCGTAAGCGGTAAAGGGCGAGATCTAGTATTTCGAGAGGGCTATATACGTATACTAGGAGAAGGCGTAACGTAGAAGGGTACCGATAAGAGAGCGAGGCGAGCGGCGCTAGTCTATATCCTCGGTATAGACGCTAGAAGTTGCGCTATACTAAACTATCCCTTTCCTTTAAAATATAGAACTTACGAATCTAACCGTAGTTATTTCGAAGGGTGCCGTTATTCCTATAACCTAGCGCTAAAGCTACTATATAGTAATTGCGCTTATAGAGGAGATCCTAGGAGCTATACTAGCTATATAAACTATAACCGGAAGAGAGTAGTATTACTAGAATTCGAAGATAGCGGGCGGGCTTCGAAATCGAATACTCGACCTCTATCTACGGAGTACGAATAGGAAGAGGGCACCCTAGAATATTAAGAGACTATCTCTACTAAGGATACTAGCTACTAGGAGGAATACGACTTTACTTAGGAAGTATCTTAGAAAGCGGAAGAACTTAGGAGAAGTATAAGCGAAGCATAGCTCTAGCAACTCTTCGAGTTTCTAGCGGAATTGTTATATTCTAATTCTCCTACGTTTGCGACGTAGCATATTCGAGATATATATTACGAAAGTATTAGCGAGATTACAAGCGGTTATATACGGAAAACAGATAGTAAGCGAGCTCGTATAGAAGTCGTCGCGGCGGTAGAGCGGACTTAACTAGATTAGGTATATATTTTAAACCGACTATAATGCGAATAGTAACAATAGCGGTAACGTACTAAGAAACGTGAGATTAAACATTACTAGCTTCGCTAACCGATATTATAGGCCTAGTATATATCTATTATATAGGTAGACGAGATAAAAATAGGAAGAAGAAGATTATAAGTTACTTTATAGATTTTATTTTTTACAAAGGGCTAACTAACCTCCGTAGAGTATATATATCGGTCTGCGCCCTATAGCGTAGATAGTATATCTTATCTTATTTCCTCTCGCCTTTTCTAACTTTCAACTTCTTAATTAGTATACTATTCTTAGATTATCGCGTTCTTCCGAGTAGCGGCGATATAGATTCCTATAGTAAATCGATTCCTAGGTCCTATCTAGACAAAAGGAGAGCTAGCCTTAAAGTCCTAGGTAAAATCGGATCCTAGAAGAGTAGCGTACGATTAAGCGTTTATAGTAGAGGTGCCTAGTAACTACTAGTACTCGATAGTCTTAGCGCCCTCTTAGAGGATAACGGTATAGTTAAACGTAAGATAGCGCACTACGCCGCTAACGAAACGTATAAAGACTTCGCCTACGACGAGCTTTAAGGGTTAGTATATCTAGCAATATATATTTATAAACGAGACTTACTAGAGTCGCGACCCTCTTAGAGCCGGTCTTCTTAGCTAGAACTCGCTTCGTAGAGCGAGGGGGAGACTCGTTAGAGGACGTACCGGCGAGATCGATAACTTCCTTGCCCTTAAATACTTAAGCGACTAATACTATTAGCGACGCGGTTATAAAGGTTTAGCGATAATATTAAACTTACTAGTAGCGCTCGAGATCTTGCTCGGGGTTTCTATAGAGCTAGTATAGGGGGTAGGTATAGTATCTAGCTTAGTAAAGATAGAAAGGGAGCAGCAACGAGTCGTAGTAGTAGTAGTAGTAGTAGTAAGTAGTAGTAAGTAGAAGAAGTTGTTATTAGAAAGGCGCGCGATTTATAAAGCGCGATTTGTAACGATTTCCGCCTTGTTGCCTAGCGCGGTACGGCTATAGCCGCCGTAGAATCTTCTAGAATCTAGCTTACCCTACCCCCCTCGTCGCCTTAGCCTTTACTTATAGCTCTTCGGCCTTTACTTATAGCACTTCGTCCTTTACTTATAGCTCTTCGACTCGGAGCTATATAAACACTAGTAGTCTATATTCTGCTAATACCTCGATTAGCGAGGTAGGGCTTCCCGTATAATTACGTAGATCCCGCTAAGACCCTATTTCGCTATATTATCTCGCTTAATTTCCGGGCTTCGCGTATTTCGAGATAAAGCTTAGTATACCTATACTAAGTAAGCGGAAATCCTAAACCTCTCGTTTTGTAATATACTATATACTACTATAATAGACGATATTACGGAGCTAGAACGACTTCGGCAACTGTTCTTTAACCTTACTAAACTATTTGAACTTTCCCTATCGTAATAGGAAACGATATAGGCTATTTTAAGCAATGTATACTCGCGTACGATTATATCGCGTTTAGGCAAGGGTTTAGACATACAAGGCCGGATAACTAAGAAGCAGTACTTCGGCTATATTAAACGACGACGCAATAGCAATAGTAAGGGCAAAAGTAAGGAAAAACAGGACGAGAGCGCCTCTAAAGAAGAGACCTTTGTTAGATAACGTTAGAAGCCTAAATTCAAGCTAGTTGCGCCCTATAAAGTGTCCTTTATTATAACAATATATCGGCTAGAAGGTGTTTGATAAGAACCTATATATATTACGAGAGGCTAATTCGATAGCGGACATATATACGACCTAGACCTTCTTAATAGCCGGAAGTTGAACAAATACGTCCGGAATATAATTAAGACTAATATAAATAACTCTCCGAGAGCTAGACGCGTTATTAACCGTGTTAGTAATGCCTTGAATAGACAACTTGGAAGTAGGCGACTATTTAGTAGCTAAAACGCGTACTAAGACGCCTACAACCTAGGTCGTTCTTCGCTATACTATAACCGTAATAAGAGACAAGTTATATAGTAAACAAGAGGCAATATTCTAGTCTAATTGGAGGCCGCTTATAATAAGGCTACTAAGCTAGGTCTATACTTCTATAGCTTCGGAATAATAACTCCTAATAGCCTCCGAAGAGGCTTTGTATTTACCGAGCTAGCTAGCATTAAATTGCTTCGGAAATATAGTCGTATTATACTAATAGACGATATATACGACACCTGTAAGACTAGCTTCTATCTCTGCAACCTTATAGTACCTAACGACTATCTAAAATAGCGACCTATAGCTTATATAGCCTTAGAAAGCAAGTATAGTGTTATATATGCTATAGGTCTTCGATACCTAGCTTATTAGGCCGGTTATAGCGAGATTGGCGGCTAGTTACTATAATAGATAGTAACTAACGACTCAGCTAGCGAGCAAGCGGCTATTACAACCGTATTTCTAGAGGTCTAACTAAGGCTTTATTAGCGCTATTAGTTAGAGATTATTCGGAAGAAGTTTCTACTAAATTCACTATATAAGAAGGTCTATAGGTGCTTGCTAAGGGCACTTTATAACGTTAAGAATAATAAAGAGTATATTCAAGCGCTTGCTAATGCCGAGAGGGCTTTGCTAGGAGGCAATAACGACCCTCTAGCTAGCTATTTAAGGAAGGAATAGGGTTTCTAGTACGCTAGCATATAGTGTACTTACTTAAGGCGGGACAATCCCTTACTTATATAGGTAAAACTAGCCGTTTCTTCCTATATAGGTATACTAGTTGCTAACCTTCGTATAGAACCGTACTACCGGGCCCGTTAAAGGCTAGCACTCTAAATATAAGGCTAAAGTTAAGAAGGTAGCTAAGGCTAACTTCTCGCTCTCTAGTATTATTATCTACGCAATTAAGACTAATAAGAAGTAGTATAATAGAGCTATTAAGGCGGCTAATAAGAGCTAGTAATTACCTCTCTTCCGACGCACTATTAGCAGTATAGAGGTCTTCTAGCAACTACTATATTTAGTCTAGGTCCTTCTAGCTAAGTAGTACTCGAAGGCTTTAGCTTACGTTAAACTCGGTATACTACAATAGAGCCGATTTAAGCGTTACGAGATCCACGACCTGCTAGTAGAGTGTGTATGCTATTTCTAGGCGACTTATTATCTACCTTGCTAGTATATCTAGATTAATACCGAGTTTAAAGACAACCCTATTAGTAAGGATATTGCTAAGACCTACGTACGGCGGTTTAAAGAGGTAGGTAGCCTTAAAGCGACTAGTATCTACTATAAATAGTAATAGGCGATTATACTAGCTATTAAGGACGACGATAAGGTATTTCTTCCGTCTCGGCATAATAGCGACAATATAGGCGCTCTCGAGCGGACTAATTACCTACAACTATACTCGCTTCTTAAGAACGTTAAGTTTAACTTCTATAAGAAGTTAGACGAGGTAAGAACGCGACTCTTAGCGCTATAATATCGTTCCTTTATAAACTAGCTGTTGTCTAATTATGCCGCCGAGGCAGTAAGAATATCGTTACTTCTATCCGTTAACGAGTTCTTATAACTATAATAATAGCCGCCGTAGCAAGCCGCCGACGAGATAGCCTATATACCGGAGATAGTCTTCGATATATACGCGGAAGAGGAAGAGATAGAAGATATTAATACGATAGATAAGAATAATATAGACAACCTACTAGCGGTAAGAGATAGAATAGATACTATAATAGCAATAAGCGAGTAGTCTAATAAGGAGGCAACTACTATAATACGAGACCTATAATACACGCCTTATAGATACGTTGTCTATACTATACTACCTCGTTTTCGAGATATAGCGGCGCTAATACTAAGCGAGTTACTGTTTCTAATAGGTCTTCTAGTAGGCTTATTTTATAGCGTAGGTCGACCTTAGTACTAAGCACTCGATCTATAGGTTATCGAGTTTAATAGGGTAATAGGTCTACGCTATAATATCTATATATACGCGCTCGAGAAGATAATCCTATATTAGTCGCTATACTAGTCGCTATTTAGTAATAGCGATAGTAAGTAAGCGAGGAAGAGGCGGCGAGAATAAGTAATAGGCAGGCGTAGATAGCAATACCTTAGAATGTAATATAACGGCTATACTATATATAAACTTTAGCTTTATTAATATATCGACTAATCGACGATATATATTAGTAGTACTATTAGTAGAGAACAGGCTATACGCGAGGCCCGGAAATTAAGCGAGATAATATAGCAAAACAGGGTCTTGGCGGGAAAGACGTAATTGCCCCACCTCGCTTAAACAGATCTGTTGGCAGAATACAGACTACCCTCCATCAAAGTTGGCTGCATGCTGATAACGCGAGCTGGGGGCGGAAGCGATGCGATTGGGTGTGCAAAAAGTATGGAGCCAGGGTGGGACGATGTCGGCTCAGGGCGGACTTCACGCTTCTCCTCTAATTTTCACGAGGCGTCTTTTTAGAATATTCACTATGCGAATGTGCATTTATTCTCCTTTGATGTGAATGTGAGGCATGAAAGATTGCTGTGTGGGATGATGGAGACAGTGCAGGACGGACTGCGGATTGTGAAATAGGAAGAGCGAATTCACTGAGGAGAACACGTGCCAAGAGATGGAAAGCTGATGGGCAAGAGATGTTCAAATGAATAAATGGGCGGATTACATGTCTGAGGAGGCTGGTGTGAGCAGGCACACGGTTGATAAGTGAGTAGGATGAGAAGGCCGGGGGACAGGAGTGTTCGCTGCACGCCCGAGTCGCTTCCTTCCATACTGCTCACATGCTGGGACCAGGACCTCCAGCAAGCACATGTGCCTGGCCTCCTGCGACTCCATGAGCTTGCAGTGACATGCGATCATCGACGAGCCAAGAACGGGATCGCCGCCAGCCAAGTCACCACCCCAAGACATGTCCACTCGGCGGCACTGCTCCTCCTGAGGCTCGCAGCAGGACGCCCTGGCCGCGATACATGTTCACGACGACGAGCTCCCACGAGCCGCGCCCAGGGAAACTTCGTAGCCGTTCCTCCTCCTCTTACCCCGCCATTTGTTCCGGCTAAACCTCGCCGGAAGGCGTCAAGATACATAAACGAATTGAACCAGCTCAGCCAATCACATACGGCCACAGGTTCGGTGGTAAACTCAAGCAGGTCGCTCCTGCGATTTGAGCGCTGAACCGCGTGCTTAGTACTCGGGTGGATGACCACCAGGGGCTGATTTCCCTCCCCCCCAGTTCAAGTCCAACCTCAGATTCGTCTGTAACCGCGCTGTCCTGCGAGGCTCGATTGCTGTAACCGTGAAAGCAATCAGATAGCAGTGCTATGAAATCATGTTACCGTCGGTTCATTGCGAAGGTGTCACCTCCGGGGAAGATCACGTGCTGTATGTACAATTTTTTTGTTTTTCTTTTGCCCTTTCTTTTCTACCTACCTACCACATTACTCACTCACTCATCCGACTCGTCAAGTCGCGCTCATTGCCATCGCTTTTCCTTTTTTGTGTTCAGCGTTTGTTCACCACAATGGCCACGCCCATGAGCGAGCGCCGGGAAGATGGCATGTTTACGAGTCACCTGAAAAAAGCGCATGTCTAACGCGAATGAACAGGGGCAATATGCGCTGTAATGGCAATGCCGCGATATTAGGAAGCTCCGTCATGGTATAGCTGGCGTTGAATCTTGGAACTGACAGCTTGACACATGAGGACATGCCGAGCGATCCTCATCAGCGTACACATAAAATCCACTGCACGAGAGGCAAGTCAGTCAGAGGCTGTGCACAGTGTAATCTTTCACTTCAACATGTCTCACACAGATCTCCGCCTCCGGGGCTCGAACGCCGGTGTCTTCGCTTCGCCGATCGACCGCCACAACACCTTTGCAAATTTCCGATTGCTCCTCTGCACTCTCGGCGCCGCTCTCACCATCGCACTGTGCTATACGGCAGTCATGGAACTTGAAAGCCCAGCAGCCTCGCCTTTTCCAGAGTTACGCACTCGACTCCCATATTTCAGCCGCTGCTTGAAACTTCTGGGCATGACTGTCAAAGGCGTGGGCGCGATGACGTTTGTTTGTCTATTCATCGCCATCGGGCCAGTGTTATTGCTAGTCGGATTCCATCTGTACAAGGCATATCAAGCTTCTGTCCGCACAAGCGATCCGCGAGGGGCTTCGAAAACGCACGTCATGGTATAGCTGGAATTTGGGTGGGTGCGAAGGCCAATCGGCCGGCGACGTGCGGAAGTCGTGTTTGCCAAAGAGAGAGGTAAGCAATAATTCTCTTCGAGAGCTACATCTCCACTTGCTGAAGCTTGAAACAGTCTGCCATCTCCACGTCCTACAGCTTGGGATACATCGCAAAGACGTTCAAGGACGTTATCATGCACTTGAGAGCGATTGAAGCGTGAGTCACGCCTTTCGAGCAGTTCGTAGAGGTACAAAATGCAATGGCAGTTTATTCAGTGCTTCCTTGGCAGTTGGCCAGAACCAAAAAGCAAACTCATCCTAAGCCTCTGCTCTAGCAAAGATTGGTACCTCGAATGCTAAGCAGCAAGTCTGGACGGATGGATGGGTAATGAAGGTGACACCTATTTAATTGATGGCACGCTACATCAGAAGCTAACATCCAGCTCCATGTCCCTCTTGTCTCCGGGCATGCTCTACGTCGAGCAAACAACACGCGCAAATGTCGGCGGAACATCCAGAAGACCCAAAAACCACGGCGACGCAAAACGAGATGCCCGGCCAACCTGGACTCCGCAATCCATTCATCTGCAAAGATCCTGTTCCGCTCAGCATGGAACATCCGGACCAGCGCGGGACGCCGAACAAGAGACAAGCGATATTCTCGGATACAGATTGCTCGCCAGGACTCACCTCTCCGACAGTCTTCGATCCCGAGGCTCTGCGCACGTATAGTGACACCTCGCCTGAGGTAGAGGACCGTGCCGTCCTGTCAACGTGGGAGACGTCAAAGAGCAAGCCCAACGTGCTAGATGAGATCGAAACCCGACAAGACAGTCTGGACCGTGTCCCGAGACAACACAGGCGCTCATCGCTGGTTTCTGTGGAGATTGAGTATTGGTCTCGCGAGTATGATCCTGCAGATCCAGACAACTATGATGAAGGCATCTCACCCACGGATATGCGGGGTGTTTCTCCTGATTCCCAAAACTTCGAAGGACAGAATCCGCTCCTCGAAACCCTCTTCCTCAATCAACGACGTCCAAAATTCTCCATGCCACCAAATACCACGCCACCATCAAGACCCAAACTAAACGTATACCAACCCGGCCCACCGCTCAAAGGCTCTCCATTACCCCCTCACCGGGATCCAAAGCACAGCCACTCGCGAAACGACACACGAGTCACTAAACTCTCCGACTACGGCATCCATCCCCCAAAAGAAAAATCTGGCCGATGGTGGTCCATATCCAGAAGGTCTTCAGACAAGTCCCGCATCGAATCCCGAGACGGGTACAGGCCAAGTCGCTGTGGACTCCTCCCCAGCCTTCCCGAAAGCATCGTAGAGCAGAGCCTCCGACCGACGTCGAGCACGCTGCGCGAATTCAGAACGTCCGGCGATCCGCTGGAATCGAGAATTTGGGAACGCGATTCTAGGACTGCGTATGATGTGATGCGAAAAGGAGGGTTGAAATCGAAGTCGAAGTTGGAGAATGAGAATGAGAATCGGAGAGGACGGAGCGATGCCACTGCAATCGATGCGCGCTCGTGGGTACAGGCGTGGTTGGATTTCGAGGATTTTGGACCTGCTTCTTGGGAGAGAGGGGGGAGGTTAGTTTTACCTTCTGCTGTGTATTATGCTTGGTGGGCGATGAATCTGGGAGTGATGGGGTCGACGATTTTTTGTTTCGTCTATGCTGCTTCGTATGATGATCCTGGAGCGGCTTTGGTAAGTGATTTGAATATGTTTCTTTCGATTGTTGATTGTATGCTGATTTCTTTTTTACAGCTTGGCGTTCTTTGCGCTACGATCTGGCTTACTCTCTTGGCGGGTGCTTGTCTGTGGTGGCGTAGGTCGGGGATTTTTGAAGAGCAGACAGAGTGTTCTGAGCGGAGCCCATTGTTATCGAAGAAGAGGAAATCCAGGTCATACGTGTAACTCAATGTCTCTGAGAGAGAATTGGACGATCACGACGGAAATATTTGAATCCCATCTCAAATCTAAAGTCTCGCCTCCCCCTTCACGTTCCTCTCCTCCACCCACTCCTTCGAAAACTCATAATCAACATACCCCTCCGGTCCCGCCGTATAAAAGCTCCCACGATCCCATCTGTTCAACTCAATCCCGTTCCGAACCCTAAACACCAAATCCGGATTCGAAATAAAATACCTCCCAAACGCAACCGCCACATTCTCCCCGGTTGCAAACTCATTCACGACCCACGCAGCCTTCTCCTCCGTAAAACCCCCCGCAAGAATGATGGGGACCTCATCCCCCCAAACCTCAAGAAACCGCTTGAGTTCCTCCGTCCCCCTCTCAAAATACACCCCATCAGCCGCACTGCCCGACTTTCTACTCTCAATCAAATGCAAATACGCAAGATCCAACTTCTTCAACTCCTCAATCACATACTCGAATTGCGGGATCGGATTCTCCATTCCCATGCCTTGGAATTTTCCCCAGGGGGATAATCGGATTCCGACTTTTTTGGAATCTCCGATGGCTTCGATGACGGCTTTGGTCACTTCCAAACCGAATCGGGCGCGGTTGGGGATGTTGCCGCCCCAGCCGTCGGTCCGTTGGTTGGAGACGTCTTGGAAGAATTGATCGATGAGGTAGCCGTTTGCGCCGTGGATTTCTACGCCGTCGAAATTCGCTTCGTGGATGGCGGTTTTTGCGGCACGGGCGTAGTGTTGTATGAGTTGGAAAATTTCGGGTTCGGTGAGTTCTTTGGGGATGGTGGTGGGGCCGCCGGAGTTATTGGTTTGGGAGGGATCGACGGGGATTGCGCTGGGGGCTTTGACTTCATAGGGACCTCCTTCTTCACTCTCCAAGACGGAAGATTGGGCGACTCGGCCTAGGGCCCAGAGTTGGAGGTAGATTGTGCAGCCTGCTTTGTGGACGGCTTGGACGATTTCTTTCCAGGCTTGGATTTGGGTGGCGGACCAGATTCCTGGGATTCTTTTGTAGCCGCCTGCGGAGGGGGAGATGAAGGTTGCTTCGGTGATTATCAGCGTTCCTGGCGTGCTGGAGCGTTGTTCGTAGTAGGTTTTGGCGTGTGGGCTGGGATTGTGGTGTTCGTCTGCGCGGAAGCGGGTTAGAGGGGCCATTACCAGGCGGTGTTGGAGTTGATTGTGGCCGACTTGGAGAGGTCGGAAGAGTTTGTCGAGAGCCATGATCGTTGTTGAGCTCGAAGACATGATGTCTACTGGGTAAACGTCAAGATTGATGAAACTCTATTTCTTGATATCAAGGGTGATTCTTGGTGTGATTGGGAACCGATCGGTGTCAATGAGAGAATAGTCTATTGTATCAGGGTAGCGTGAAGAGCAAAATGTCATAGGCAGATGGAGATTGTGTGAGATGTTGTGATAGACCTAAATTTCAGCTTACAAATCCCTCGGGTATTCTATTCTCTAGAGCAAAAGGGTCGGGATTGCGGAGGAGGGTCTACTACTATTCCGCAGTGATCTCTATAGTAATCGTGAAGCTATTCCTCTGCTATTCCTACTGCTCTTTCTATGCTAAATATTACTATTTTAAGTATATATTATCGCCTTTTTAGTAGTATAGGCTATTCCGAGGTATTATTATCGCCGCGCCTACCTATCGACCGCCCGCCCGCCTATCGACCGCCTAATACCTACCCTTACTATTTAAGATAATAACCTAATCTAATACTACCTCGACGATAGCTAGTTATTCGATAAGGTTACGAAGCTATTATAGTATAACAATCGGGGGTCTCGGATAGCAGTTTACGTATAAATAAAGAGATAGAGGGAGACTAAATCGGTAGTACTAATAAAGGGCGGAAGGCCTCGTATTATTATACTAGAAATAAGGGATCTTATAGTAGAAATAATGCTAGAGATACCGTCGTTATAGTATAACGAGATATAGTACTATCTACTAGATAAGTACTCGGAATAGATTAGTACTTAGACGATTGCGCGGTTATTAGTAGATAAGTACTTTACGTTTAAACTAACCTCTAGAACGGCTACGTAACGCGACCTAGTCGCGAGAGCTATATTCGAGGCGTAGGTATAGTCCTTTAGTATCGATATAATAGTATATATAGATAAGAGCTATGTTAGCGATAGAGTAGTATATCGGAAGAGAGGTTAGGCGCCTCTAGGCATGCCGGCGTACGATATCTAGTACCTATACTATAGTAAGCGGTTCTTACTACTACCGGCGTATACTTCTAAAGGATATCTCGAGGACCCGTTAATTAAACCTAGTAGTATAAAGATAGCGGACTTCCTAGAATAGCTCTAGTTATATATACTACTAAAGATATAGCGATATCTAAACCCGCGCTCGGTGTTATTAATAGATAACTGCTTAACCTATAGCCGCTAGTATATTGTAAGAAGGGTTATATTAGCAGGTAGATAGGGTAGTAGTAGGTATAGGTAGTATTCGATAGAGAACTAGGAGGAGAAGGAGGAAGGCAGGCTAGTTAGCCTAACGCTAAGCGCCAAGCCCTACCTAAGGCACTAAGACCCTAGCTTTACTCGAGCTAGTTATATACTAATTACGTATAGCCTCTAATATACGCTTCCCTTCTAAAGGCCGCGCCCTCGTAGCCTTTCTATATTCCAACCTCGACCTCCGTTACTACTAACTTAGCAAGTCTAATAAGCTGCTTAGCCGCGCTAAATTAAACACTTAACTACCTAATTATATAACTATATTAAACCTTACTTTTAATACAATATCTAACTCTAACTACGCTATCCTTGTATATAATAAAGTAATATATAACTATAAGAATTAAGGACTATCGACTAATTATAATACGAGCGCGTCTTTCCTACTATAATAGGTAGACGTACGAGGTATTGTAGCCCTACCTCCGTTCTGAGTAATGTCGTACCGAGTTCTTTGCGTCTACTCTTAAAAGACCTAGCAATGTCCGCTTCCGAGGGTTTGTCCGCTTCCGAGGGTTATTATTCTTATTATTCGTAGTTTCGCTAGCCCTAATTAGTTAGGTTTAGCAGCCTTTAAGTATTAACTAATTATATCTTTTCAAAAAACTCAGTTCTTCTAGTTTCTATAAGTAAAGGCTATTATAAGTATAGTAGTAGAGGTTCGCCTCGCTTAAAGGATCGGAAAGATCGAGGAGTAACCTATTGTCCGCAAGATCGACCCTAGCTAGCTTAGCTCTATAGTTTTGCCCTTAGTTAGTTAGTCTATTAAGCTACTTAATCCTTTTAAGCCTTAATATTTTAACTTAGCCTTAAAGTTTTAATTAAACCTTTAATAGGCTTAATCTTTTAACTTAGTTAGTATAGTGCCTTAGGCTCGTAGTGTAGGTAAGGTTGTGCCTATAGCGCAGCGGCAATAGCAAGTAATGTTAACAATAGCGGCGCTAACCGTCTTAGCGCTAACTTTACCTTACTTCTAATTTTCTTCTTCGACCGGCGACGCTTTAACTAGCGATACACTCCGCAATACCGTTACTAACATAGCCGCGCCGGCCGTATCGCTATTTAGTACGAGCGTAACGTCGTCGGCATTATTATTATTACTAATACTATCCGTTTACGCGCGCGCCGCCTTCGCCGATCGCCTAGGCCTCGAGGCCTCGTTAGAAGGAAGGAATAAGAGAGGGACCTACAGGGTGCGCTAGTAAAGAGGTAGATTCTATAGTAGTGTAGTCTTATTGTCCCTTATTGCTAACAATTGCTTGCCTCTAATTAGTTAGCTAATAGTACCCCGGGGATAGCATTAATCCTAAGCCTTAGTAATATTACGAGCTTTTAGCCTTCTTCTTGTTCTTTACGCTAGTCTAATACTTATCTAATAGCTTAGCTATATCCTTAAAGGAACCTTTAGCTTCCTACGAGTCCTATTTAGGTAAATAGCCTTGCTATCTTAATAGGTACTCCTTCTTGCCTTTCCTAGTCCGGTGCTATAGGATACGTTCTATAGACTACAGCTCTTCGCTATTAGCTAAGACTTCTTCTAACTTAGTAGGCGCTTTATCGCCTTCGCGCTAGTAGTATAGTTTAAGGAGGGATACATAGAAGGTATTATAGATAGTATAATAGGGTAGAAGCTATAACTAATAGGCCTAGCTATTGCCCTTCGGTTCTCGGATTCGGAATGGGCCAATAAACCGTAGTGCTAGTTTAGGGCGTGTTTTGCTATCGGGTAATAGGTGTTTACGGATACGGAGGTTCTTTGTACTAAGCATAACTATATCGCCTTGCTTAAAGGTTATCGGTATATAACGCTTATCGTAGTAGGTCTTTTAGTACTCTTAAGCCTTTATTAGCTTCTTAGCTATCTTAGTATAGATTTCTCGTATCTTTTAAACCCTCTTAATAGCCGCTAGTGTCTTAGGTTGACCCGCTTCCCTTTCCTTACGCTCGGCCTCGAGCGATAGGGGATCTTATAGCATAGCTGCGTTCTAGCCTATTATAGCTATATATAGTAACACCTTAGTTAATAAGTAGACACTATTATTATATACGAATTTAGCTAGCTATAGGAGGTTAACCTAGTCGTTAGGGTTCTCGTTAATATAACTGCGTAGGTACTGCTATAGGGTTGTATTCTGCCTCTCGGTTTAGCTATCTATCTATAGATAGAAGGCTATAGATAGCCGATGCTTAAGTCTTAGCTATAGGCATATCTTACTTTAATAGTAAGATATAAATGTCGAGCCTCGGTCGGAAACTATCCCCTTAGGGGTCCCCTAATAGGTATAGAAGATATTGTTCTATAGCGCTTCTACTATATTAATAGAAGTCTAATCCTTCCGAGTAGGGATATAACGAGCGCCTTTAGTAAACCGATCTACTACAATAAGGATAGCATCGTATACGTCCTTACTACCTCTACGCTTAGTAGGAGGAAGGCCTATAATAAAGTCTATTATAAGCTCTGCAAATAGTTTCTTTAGAACAGGAAGTAAAGACAACTCCCCGAATAGTAAGTACTTAGGTGCTTTAACTCGTTAATATACGGCATACGTATTTACGTAGTCCTTTATGTCCCGCTTACTATTTAGCTAGTAGTATATACGCGATAGTAGCTCGTACGACCTCTCTATACTATAGTAACCGGCAAGCTTACTATTATAGTGTCGCTTAAGAAGCTCTTATCAGATCGAATGCTCGGTAGGGATATAGAGCCTACCCTTGTAGCGCAAATAGCTATTAGCATTAATCGACTAATTCTTGCTAGATCTAGTCTTACGGCCACTTCTAAGCTAATCTATACGAGCCGTAGCAAAGGCGTCCCTTTGCTAAGCACGTAATAGCTTATCTATAAACGCTCGGCTATCCCCGTCTGCAAGTTCGCTTAATAGTACCCTCGGTGTCTTACGTAGTACGTACTATATGTATCTAGTAGCACTAGTAGCCGGATTAACTATATTAGTGCTTTAGTCGCTATTACTATATATAGCGATATCGACTAGGGAGTTATTATAACTTCTCCTATCTGTGTCCTTAGCCCTTACCTTAATACGCACTATTAATATAGTAAGAGCATTAATATGCTTTAAGCCGTCGCGGAGTCCGGTAAGCCGCTTATCCTACGCTTGCTTATTAACAATACGGGCTATAGCAATCTTATACTATAGGGTTAGAAACAAAGAATTAATGTGTTAGGTCTCGCTGTCGTAATTAGGTCGCCTCGATAGGCTATCGGTAGGGTTACTTACGCCTAGCCGGTATAATATATTAAAATCAAACCTAGCGAGGTAGACGGCCTATCTAGCCTATCGACCTATAACCCTAGTAACCTTCGTAATTCTACGGAGGTTGTTATAGTCCGTATAGACCTAAATAGTATGCTATGCACTATCGAGATAGTAGCGCTAGTACTTAAAGGCTTCTACGATTACTAAGAGCTCTTGCTCGTAGGTCTCGTAACGACGCTTAGCATTAATTATCTTCCTTAAGAAGAAGGCAATTAGGTGCTAGTAATAGTTATTATTTAATTGCTGTAATATAATAGCCGATATAGCGAACTATAAAGCGTTAGTCTTAATACGGATTAGTTTACCTAGTACGAAGTAGTATAATAAGGGGACTTTAGTAAAGCGTTGCTTTAGACCGTTAAAAGCGGCTTGTGCTCTATTAGTCTATTTGAATTCTCTAGTAGGGTTAGCCTTAGTTTTAGTAAGCTTAGTTAGGGGCATTACGTATCGTAAATAGCTCTTAATAAAGCGACGATAGAAGTTAGTAAAACCTAGGAATAATTGAAGCTCCTTAATACTAGTAGGCGTTAGCTACTTAGTAATAGTCTTAATCCGGTTAGGATTAGCCTTAATACCCTTAGTTAATACGAGGAAGCTAAGGAAGGACACCTCCTTAGTAGCAAAGGTGCATTTAGAAGGCTTATAATACAGTCTATAGGCCCGCAGGCGGTCGAGTACCTTGCATACTATAGCCTAGTGCTCTATAATGTTAGGCGAATAGGTATAGACTAGGATGTTATCTAGGTAAACTATATAGAGATAGTCTAATAGGCCCGAAAGGGCCCGATTAATATAGGACTAGAACGTTATAGGGATATTAGCTAAGCCGAATAGTATAACTAAGTACTCGAAATGCCTATAACGAGTGCGAAAGGCTATCTTCTATTTATCGCCCTTGCGAATACGGATGCGGTAATAGGCGTCCTTAATGTCTAATATAGTATAGTAATAGGCGCTAGAAAGGCGATTAAGGGTCTTATTAATAAGCGGAAGTAGACAGCGGTCTTTAATAGTAACAGTATTAAGTCTACGGTAATCGACGTATAAACGCAGGCTACTATCCTTCTTTAGAACAAACAGGATAGGTATACTAGTAGGGCTATTACTATACCGAATGCGGCTATTAGCTAGGTTTTCCTCTAGGTACTTACGTAGTATAGCAAGCTCTCGTTTACTAAGGTTATAGAGGGGCCTAAAGGGGACCTCCTTACCCTCTATAATATTAATCTTATAATTAGTCTCTTTAAATATAGGCAATGTCGATGCTAAGTAGTGTTTAAACACCTCGATATAGGTCTCCCTAATAGTCTAGGGTATGCGAGCGAGCTAATTAGGGTCTATACTATTAGGAGGCATAGGTTTATCGTTATTATTACCGAGTAGGTCGGTAGTAGGATTAGCTAAGGCGGAGGCTAGTATTAGGTTGCTAATAAATAGGACCCTAATATCGTTAGGGCACTCGCTAATATTAATGTATTTAATGTCCTCCTTCCTAGCGATTCCAAATCGCTACTTCTAAATGCCTAAGTCTATAGCTATAGCGTAGTACTTAAGAATAGGGTTGCTAATAACAATATCGGATAGGAGGCTGTCTATATCTACTACGTAGGTAGTAAAGTTTAGTAGGCGCTTATTACCGAGGTCGTCCTTTAGGGCTATATAGATATAGTAGGCTCCGTAGGTTAAGTGCCGAGCGTTATTAAACTAAGCAAGGGTTAGTAGGTTAGTTCTAGGCAGTTGTCGAAGGTCTAATTGCTTAGCTAGGCGATAGCTAATAAGGGCACTAACTAAATTTCCTAGATCTAGTATAACCTTAGCTTTATAGTTAGCGTCGTGCCCGGATATAAGACAGGTACGCGTAATAGCTAGTATAATGTCGATAGTCTTACGCTATATAAGGCTAATAGTTAGTACGGCGCTTGTTCTTTTTTCGAAGGTTAGCCTATAGAGGTAGCGTTAGCTACTAAGAGGTGCTTTCGGTGCTTAGCGGTAGCATAGTCGACTCGGGCCTAGTCTTAAGGTCTGTTACATTAACCTAGTAAATAAGTAGTACTATTACAATTAAAGCACTTATATCTAGTTAGGGCACTACTAGGTCCGCTCGAATTAGTGCTAGAACTAGATAAACGATTAGGGGTTGTAATAGGTAAACAGTATTAGAGACGTTATTATTTAAGACGTCGACGTAGAATCTAAGAAGAGCGCGAGAGAGGGCGCGACTAAATGCATCGAAGGTTTGCCGCAGCTCGGCGGGACGGCCCGAGCCGGCTTTTACGTGTCTTAGGCATGTAAAGGGTCTCGGCCTATAATACTACCCCCTCTCTAAAATCGTCGCTTCGGAGACGATAGACCGCGCTTAACGTCGCTTTCTATAAAGCATCTTTTAGTCTCTATATACCTATAGGACTCTAAACTCCTATTATATTATTTATCTACGGAGTAACTTAGCTAGTGCCTATAGCATTATCTTTACTCCGCGGCACCTAGGAACTGCCTGTTTTAGCCTTAGTCGCGTTAACTTTGTTATTAGCTTCTATATTAGTATTACTATTATTAGAACGGCTAGTATAATAACGCTTATCGTTAGCGCTTCTATTAACGGTTACCTGTTTAGAAGCTAGCGCCTAGTATTAGCTAGTAACCGGCCCTACACCTATAGGCTAGTTTTGAGCCTATATAAGAGGCCTCCTTCTGCATTATAGATAGATCATTAACCTCGTATAGCACATTGTTTATGTTACACTTCTACAATGCCTATATTGTAGGGCTCTAGTTATTAGCCTAAGCGATAGTCTCGTTATCCTATCTTGCTAAATATAGCTGCCTATATTGCTATAGGTTATATTACCCTCGGTAGCCTATACTATTACTACAAGTAGTAGTAGTAGTATTGGTTTCCGTCCTTTATTAGAGCCGAAGGTAGGGCTATCTCTTTATATCTGATAGGTTCGGGTATGTTAAAGATAGTCTCTAGGCACGAATAGCTATAACCGAAGCGAGGGCACGATAAGAGCCTACGATACGGACGATACCGAAGTATCTTAAGGGGCCGTTACGACAAGCAGAGAAACCTCTTAACGAGGGCATCGCTTTAACCCCGAAAAGCTGCAAACCCTTAGGACTATTATAGCTTAGGGCCTAGTCTATAACTATAGCTAGCTTCTAAGGACTCGGCTCCGGGTCGAAGACCTATTTAGTACCGCTTGCTCGAGATAAGCTACCGCCCGCCTAAGGAGGAGATAGACTAATTACCTATCGGCCTTGCTTAGTTTGCTAAGACTATCTATACGATAGCAATTTCTAGATTATAGGTCGGATGCCTAGACAGTTCCCCTATTAACCGGGTAGATTGTTTCGGGATTCGCTACCTCGTTCGGATAGTGCTTAGCCTTCTACTAGAAAAAGAAGGTCCCCGCCCCCCCTGCCTAGCTAAAGGAGATACGAGCTAGTTTCTAGGATCTAGGTGTAAATAGAGATTGCAGTCTCTCCCTCCGAGCGGCTTTCGTCTAATACTAAACTTAGCTCCTAGGGGTATATAGGCGACCCCTAGGAGGCTAAATTCCAATACTACCCCGGGGGTAATATTAGAATAAAATAGCCTAGCATACTATTCTCTCGCATAGCAACATCGAAACAAACCAAACCTACAATATACACTAAAAATACTTTCCTATAGCATTTTATTTTAACTACTTTACGATAATCGAATAAGCTCTAGCTCTAGCGAAAACGAGCATTACGAATTAGCGGAATCTTCGGAATCTAATAACCTACCGGACCCTATTAACGAAGAAATCAGGCGACGACTAGTTGTTATAAGCGCCGTCGAACTAGGGGCTATCGAGCCTTCTATGCCCGAGGCCCTCTACAATGTCGTTATAAAGATAATTTAAGGGCAAACTAACCTTCTCCGTTAGAACAGGCGTCGCCTACTAGAGCTAGGAAGCAGTAGGAACCCTTTATTCGAAGGGTGGAACGCTACGGCGTACGTAGAACGCTTTAAGGACAACTTAGCCGAGTACGGACTCGAAGAGGAGTCGGACTAGTACAAGGTCCGGTCCCTTACGAGGACTACTATTACTAAGCTTCACCGAACCCTTAGAACCCTAGTTAGCTACCTAGAAAAGGACGACAAGTCTAATACCGACTAGGAGGTCTTTAAGCAGGCCTTTATAAGGGAGTATCGGGATCGCGACAGCCGTCGTATTAAAGGTAGTCGTACGTAGCTTAAGAACCTCTATATAGAGAGGCGTACCGAAGATAACGACCTAAAGGAGTACGTCCGCGAGTTTGTTAAGTTAGCGGACAGTATCGACTAGCAGGACCTCGAGAATTCTTAGAGAACGAGGCTGCTCCTTAAAGGGTTGCCGTAGTCTACGGCTAAGCGTGTCTTCCGTCGCTATAAGCTTAGCGAAGCTAATCCTAAGACCTTTAGGAAGTACAAAGAGGTCCTAGAGGCTGTTAAGGACGATATTAATAGCTCCGCCGATACAAAGAAGTTCATTTACGGCGAGGACCGGAATAACCTAGCCTAGGTAAGAAACGATGCCTCGGGAACTAGAGGGCCTAAGTTTCTTCCTAAATCGCAAAGTGGTCCTAGTACCGTAACTCCTACCGTTACTAAGCATTCTTAGGACGTTACGGACTTAGCTAAATCCCTAGCCTAGCTTAACCTTAATACGAAAGCACTATAGCGAGTTAGGGAGGTTATTAATACTAGTATACTAAAGGATGTACTACCGGTCTACTAGATTTCCGATCCTAACTACCCTAAGGCCCCTTTAGTTAACGTCTACGCTATACGAAAGATCTATTCTGACTTAGATAGCAAGTGCTAGATGTACGGCGGTTTTAAACATGTTTAATTAGACTGCCCTATCTAGAAAGAGCTTCTTAAGAGGAAGCTCGTTATACAAGTAAATAGTCGGTTCTACTATACCGATACCGGCGATAAGATTAACTTCGAGTAGGATCGTAGAGCTCCGAAGCTGCCTTAACTTAGGAGTCTTCTAGAGAAGAAGTATAGTAGCAAGATCGAGTTTAAGGATACTAGGAACAGTACCCTCGCCGCTATTGCTAAACGAGAAACTTAGAAGGTTAGGGCAAAACAGGTTAAGGAGCGGAGTAGTAATAGTACTACTAAGCCTGTTAAAGTCAACTTTGTGTCTTAGGATCCGGACGCAGTTACTAATATTTACGCGGTTACTAAGAACAGTATAGATGTCTACGCTGCTACACGGTCTTAGACCTAGTCCTAAAGTAAGGGTAAGAACCCTTAGAACCCTACTCGCCCTAGTGCGGCAGCCCCTACTAGGGTACTAAAGAATAAGGCGGCCGATAAGGCTAAGCAATAGCGCGAGTTAACCGCAAAAACTAAGACTCTCTAGACAGCTATAGACTGTGCTGCCCGATCTAGCACTATACCTAGCACCGCACCTAGCACCCTACCTATAGAAAGCCTAGTCGTCCTAGAGACTCTAGAGGTCGATATAGAGGATGTTGCTACCGATATTAGTAGCACCCTAGGTCTAGCTAACCTGCCGGCCTACAAACGAAAGTTAGCCGACCTAAAGAGCTTTCGCTTTAATAGGTATATAAAGAAGTATAGTGCCGGGCCTACTAACTCTTACGATATAAAGGTAAATGCTCTCTTCTAAGCTTTATAGTTCCTAGACCTTAAGTCTAACGTATCTATAGGAGAGCTTCTAGTATACGGTTTGCCTACTAACCTATTCTAGAGCCGGATTCCTAACGATGCTACCTTTATAAAAGACCTTATAGCCCTCCGACGTAAACAGGGGCGAGAGGACTATATCGACGTCTCTTCCCTATAGTTCCTTCCTGAATTTTTAGGGGCCTAGGAGTTAGTAGAAGGCGAATTAGTAACCTACGAGAGCTAGGAGACTATCGATAATACTAACGAAGAGGGGATTAAGGAGATAGGCCGAGGGGATAATAATAATGCCGACCCTGCTTCGGTTTCAGTTTCTATTAAGGCTGTCCGATTTACTAGCTAATAAATCGGTCGAGTAAGACCTCCTCGACCTAAGGAACTTTACTCTATCCCTAATAATATAGACCTTTCCGCAGTTACCCGTTCCTTTACCGTCGTTCCCGCTATCTATATCTAAGTTACTATCGGAAGCTATAGTTAGCAGTTGCTAGCAATGCTTAATAATAGTTTAGAGTCACTTATTATAAGTAAGCGCTAGGCTAAACAGCTCCGACTACTAATAAATAGAGATATTTCCCTTAGTATATAGGGAGTGAATAGGGAGGTTGCGCTAGTAGGTGCCTGCTACAATGTTATAGTAGACGCTTTCGGTATATGCTTTTCCTTTACCTTCTAGATTGCCGCTAACCCGAATACGCTAATTATTCTAGGTCGACTATAGTCTCGCATAACCCGGGGTGTCTAGCGCAACTGCGACGATAGCTCCTAGGAAGGAACTATCGCTAACTAGAAGGGCAACCGAGTCGTATTTACTAGTTATATCGGAAACACTAGCTACAAGTCCTACGAGGATATCCTTACTACTTCTAAGCGCTCTTCGGGAAACGCTATAGCGCGGTTGTAAGACCGGCAATCTGCGCTATAAGTTAATATAGCTCGAATAGGTTATATCTAGAGGTGCGCCGCTCCGTGCGATAAGGCTAGTTTCTAGGCTCTATACTAAGGAGACGAATGCTCGAAGCGATAGCGAGCATAATAGTATAACGACTACCTAGTGTACGAATCTCGGTAATAATGCTGTCGTAGGCATCGCCGCCGGAAGCGGATCTACCCGAATCCGAACTAACTAATTAGAACGCCGAGCTAATGCTACCCCGGGGGTGTTATTAGGAATCTAACGTTTTCGCTAGAATTATAAATTAGGATTACTAGCTGTATACCTACCGACTTAAGGAGACTTCTAATAAAGTTTACGCGCTGTTCTATTACGCTAATCTCCGGGCCTAACGTTAAAGAGAGAGAGCTCGGGTATTACGAGCGGTTAGTATATATACCCTATATAAGAGGGTAGCTAACAAGATTAAGCCCGTAAAAGGCAGCGTATATATAACCGATAGGTCTAATCCTAGCGGAAATCCTAACTAGCGACAAAAGTGCCTTAACCGCGAAGCGATGTTAATACCTAGGGATAGTCTATACGACTAGAGGTATATTACTAAAAAGTTCTCCGCTATTCCTAGGGGATCGAGGCTAACGCCGGAGAGACTAGCGAACATCAAACCTAGTATCGAGCTTTCGGATCTCGAACTAGATTTGCTATACGAGCTTCTATACAACCGCGAAGCCGTATTAGTATATAACTTTACGTATCTAGGTAGGATTAACCCGGAGGTTGCCCCTCTATAGAGGATCCGAACGATCGAGTATAAGCCTTAGGCTTACCTAGGGTTCAAGCTAAACCTAAGCCTAAGAGGTATAGTTAAGGACATAATACGGCAGCGTGTAAAGGCTAGTACCTTAGAGCCTTCCTATGCCTCGTATCGCAACCTATACTTCCTAGTTTAGAAGAAGACAGCTCCTAGGGAACTAAAGAAGTACCGTCTAATTAACGCTATATAAAAGTTTAACGCAGTTACGATTAGAGATACTAACCTCCCTCCGGAGACTAATAGGTTCTCGGAAGCTTTTGCTAACTGTATTGTAGCCTTACTAGTTAATGTTTTCTCGGGCTACGACTAGATCCCTCTCTATCCTAATAGCTGCGACCTTACTAGTTTCGAGATACCTCTTAGGCTATATAGACAAACTACCCTTCTATAAGGGGCAACCAACTCCGTAGCCTAGTTCGTTCGTATTATAAACTAAGTCCTCGCGGCCTATATCTCCTATATAGCGATGCCTTTCCTTAACGACATTAGTATTAAGGGCCCTAAAACTAGGTACGATAATAAAGAAGTAGAGCCTAGTATCCGTAGGTTCTTTCTCGAATATATTCAGAACCTCGATAGTGTCCTCTACGACCTAGAGCGAGCTAACCTAACGGTATATAGGGAGAAGCTTCAGCTCCTATATAAACGAATAAACATTGTCGGGTTTGTAACTAATAAGAACGGCCGCTATCCTAACAATATACGGGTCCTAAAGATTGTATCCTAGCCCGACCCTACCTACTAGAAAGATATCCGGATCTAGCTTAGAGTAGTCTCCTACTTCCGTATCTAGGTCGAAAACTTTGCGTTAGTATATAAGCCTCTATACGCCTTGCTTAAGAAGGATACAGAGTTTAAATAGACCTCCGTTTACTAAGCCGCTAAGGATAAGGTTACTAAAGCACTTGTTAGCGCGCCTACGCTTACCTCTATTAACTACTCGGAAGGCGTAGGTCTGCTAATTATTGCTATCGACTCGAGCGGGGAAGGCTACGGCGAGATACTAATGCAGTATAATCGTAAGGAGCCCTCCTTACGTTACCCTATCCGGTACGAGTCCGGTCTATAGAAACCTATCGAGGCCCGATACGATGCTAGTAAGCGAGAGTGCCTTAGTATCTATAAGGCTCTTAAGAAGTTCCGACCTTAGCTCTTTAGAGTGTTCTTTCGCTTAGAAGTCGACGCTTAGACGCTAGTCTATTAACTTAACCGTATAGCCTCCGACCTACCTAACTCTGCGATAGCTCGGTAGGTTGCCTAGATCTATTTGTTTAATTTCGACGTCTTCTATGTTCCTAGCAAGAAGTATACTAGACCGGATAGCCTTTCTAGAAGGCCTACTATAGAAGAGGACATCGCCGAGATAATAGAAGAAGAGGATATCGACGCGGTTATTAACCGTACCTTCTTTACTGCCTTCTATATTAATGCTATGCTAGTAATTACTAGGCCTACTGCCGACGACTAACCTAGTAACTAGCCTAACGAAGACCCTACTGCTAACGACGAGGGCTAGGACGATACTAAGGCGGGCGAACTAGGCAGGGATAATATCCTTAATAGGGTCTACTCCGACGACTCCTATAATATCGCCTACTTCCTTACCTATACGAAGAGAGCTCCCGGTCTATTAAAGAGTTAATACCGTCGTATTATTCGCTATTCTCGGAGATTCCTTATTAAGGATCGTATCCTTTAGTAATAGGCTATAGTTAATATACCGCTCTAGCGTATTATTAACGATCTAGCAGCCCGATAAGAAATCCTTCGTTCCGTTTACGATAAGCTCGGCTACCGGGCGGCGGAGGGCACCTTCGATATCCTTCGTCGTCGGTACTAGTAGGACGGCGTATAGGCCGATATCTCCCGCTACTATAAGAGCTGTCCTAAGTGCAACTTTAGGAATAGCTACCGGCGTCTAGGAGAGCTACGTATCCCTACTACCTAGTTAGTTAGGGAGCGGTAGTATAGCGATAGGGTCTATCTTAGCCGCAATAATAGCCTATATATTATTCGAGAGGGTCTTTCTCGATAGCCGGAGGCCTATTATTTCTACAAAGGTTGCGGTGCTATTAATGCCCGTAATATAGCTACCTTCCTGTTTAAGGATCTGTTTTGCCGCTAGGGAACACCTTACGAGGTTATCTTAGACAACGCTACGAACAATATAGCTAAGGAGGTTTAAGCGCTACTTGTTTCGTATAGGGCGAAAAACGTTCGCATCTCCCCGTACTATCCCTAATCGAATACTATTATTAAGCGCGGCTATCGGTCGTTAATTGATGCCCTATCTAAGATAACTAATAGTAGCGATAGATTAGTTCCTATTTCTACCCGCGTCCTAGCCCTTCTCTAGGCGGACCGAACTACTATTATCGATACGACTAGACTTATACCGGCGGAACTTATAATTAGGAGGGACGCCGTTCTTCCTATTGAATTGTCCTACCGCACGTACGGCGTTTACGATTAGGGGTCTGTTCGTACTAGGGCAGATCTTCTTGCCCTACGGGCTAAGGCTCTTAAGGATATAACTACGACTTCTTAGGAGGGCCTTGCTCGACAACGTCGCCTTCGGGAGGAAGCTAAGTAGTATTTTAATAACTATAATGCTGTTAATTAGGAACCTCTAAAGGTTAGCGATATAGTCCTTCTATACCGGTCCGAACTAGAGTACAGTTACTCCTATAAGCTAGCCTTTAAGTAGAAGGGTCCTTATAGAGTAAAGGAGGTCCTTTACTCGGGTTCCGTATACCTCCTTTAGGAGCTAGATAGTGCCACTTTAAAGCACTCTTACCCTCGGGCTAATCTAAAGAAGATCGTTAAGTTACGCGAACCTACCCGCCCTCTACCGACCGAGGAGGAAGTTAGTGCCTCTATAGACCCTCTACCGTCCTTAGATGCCTATCGGGAGGAGGATCCTACCGCTATTATAGATCCTATTCTGCCTAAGAACTATGCCTATCCCTAGATTCGCCTTAGTAAGCTATTAGGAATAACTTAAGAATAGAGGGAGGGTTATATAAGGATTAACTATATATAGAGCGTTTCCGATATTAATTCCGATTCTAATAGTAAACTAGACTTCTAGCTATCTAACTCTAACTCCGAGGAACCTAACTAGTCTAGCGATAAAGACCGCCTAGAATTATAGCTAGACGACCCTAAGACTAAATAATTGCTTACTCTTCCTTACCTCTGCCTACCTCTGCTACGTTGCTTCCTTACTCTTATCGATCGTTCTCCGCGCTATTAATATAGTGCCGCCCTATATCTTTAGTCCTTACCTATTATCTATTCCTACTAATGTTTACGCTCTCGATTGTTGCTTTTAGTTTATCCTATTATTATCTTTTACTTTTGCCTTTACCTTCGATTAATATTGCTATAACTTTATTCCTTCGCTCTTGTTTCCTTAGATAGAACTATACGAGGCGTATTTTCCTAATAATACCCCGGGGGTAGTATTAGGAAGATAGCCGAACCTAGCCCCTCTACCCTTCTAGGACTACTTCCCTCTAGATTCCTAGACTCTAGCAACCTTCCTTAAGTAATAACGATAATAAGATACTCTACTAGAGGATGTTCCTGCCCTAATTAGCACTAGCTACGTAGGATACTAAGAAAGGGAGGATCCCTCTCCCTTCCTAGCTCTTAGATAGACGCAGTAACCTAGGCCTATAGCCTCTAAGAATGGGGACCTTAGGCCGCTAAGCTTAGTATCTAGAAGAAAGAAGAACGCACGAGCTACGTTTATATACCTACTGCTGTAAAAGGTAATACTGTATCTACAACGACAGTGCTATAGGCTAATATAAGCTACGCTAGGCCTAGGCGATTTGCTCTTAGTTGCCGAGCATTTCTAGAGAAAAGCTAATACTACCCCGGGGGTATTATTAGTCCCGCTAGCCTTACTACTATAGATTACTACTAGGTACTCGAACTAACTAGTTACATTTCGAGTGCGCGGGAATCTACGAAAGCTAGAGGTTAATAAAAGCGCGTAGTCGCTACTAGCAATTAGCTAGATCGATTATTAAACTTTAGCCGCCCTACTAATAAAGGAGTCTCGTATATAGCTTCACTTTTTAGGGTCTATATATAATCGTTATCCGTTTGCTTTACCGGAATATACGGACTACGCTACCTTCGTACCCTATTTAAGGCGAGCTTTCTAAGCTCTTTCTTCTACTCGAATACTAACTAACTTACTACCGCCTATCCCCTCCCCCTCCTTCTATCTAAACCCTTTAATTATTATTAACAAGCTACGAACGTTTTTTTGCAAAACTCGTTACTAACTCCTTTCCGCTCCGGTCGACTAAGATGTCTTCCGGCGCCCTAAATCCGCTAGGCGCTAGCAGTAGTAGCAACCTACTAGCCCTAAACCTAGGCGCACTAGTCCCGATCGAAGCCCTATCCGACAGCGCCTTAGCTGCTATAACTAGCCTCGAGCACTGCTTCTAGATCGTTACCGCCCTTAAAGACCCTTAAGAGAAGATCTAGAACGCTCGCACCCTGCTACGCGTTATTAATAGGAACATTAAGAAGGCTGCTGTCTTAGTTGCGTACGGTATAAACAACTTGCGTTAGTCTATCGGTAAGCGTGTCTTTAAGCGCGAGGTTCTTAACGATATAGATATCGAATAAGCCTTTCCTATCGTCTATAGTCTCGAGATAGCCGGCACCTAGATTCGCTTGCGCTTTAAGACCCTCGACTAGGCCTTCGAATATTAGGGAGGACTAAGCAGTCTTCCTAAGAGCCTTATTAATTTCGCCTACGGTAGATAAGAGCGTACTAAGTAGGTCTCTTCGTTCGTTAATAAGTACAAGGTCCGTCGTTAAAGCGCCGAGTACCTTTCCCGCACTATAATCTATCGTATATCTACCGCTAGTAAGAAGGTAGGCAAGTAGTTACTTAACTTGTCCTTTACGCTTAACGACTTTACGACATCCTACTAGAAGAAGTACTACGATGCGATTGTCTAGGTCGATCTTAACGTATAGACAACTAAGGATCTACTAAAAGAGAAGGGCTATCGTATTAATAGTATAGGTTTTATTATCGAAGGTTAAGAGGCTCCTATCGTTAATATCCTTAAACGTAAGGCTCTTCGCCTAGAAATAGAGGCCGATACGGCTACTAGTCTCGCGCTCGCTACGGAGATGCAGGCTTAAGACCGTCGCTCGACCCGCAACCGTAAGGTCCCTTAGGAAGTTAAGGACGAGCGCGCTAAGGCCGAAGCAGCGCGTAAGAAGGCATTATATACTCGCTAGGCCCTCCGCAAGGCTACTAAGAAGTATAGCGCCCCTTCTAGTACTAACTATAGTACTAACTATAGTAACTCGGATATTAATATACTAGATATACTACTAGAAGATGTCTCCTCCGAAGGCTCCTTTAGCGAGCGTAGAGATAGAGGGCTCTCGCCGATCCTATTAATTAAGAACATCTATAGTTCTTATAAGGGCGACTCTATTACGTACCTTATTACTAAGATCGATATAGTTCCTAAAGCCGCAATAGGCGAAGCTCCTACCGCTCTCTCTATCTATTAATAGCTCGACGACCTTAGTAAGCTAGGAGAAGAGCCGTTCTCTATATATATTAACTATATTAAGAAGGCCGCTAAGGTCTGTAGTCTCTATACTAGTACTAAAGCGAGTGTCCTCGTCGGTCGCCTATTAAAGATTAGTCGCAAGGTTCCTAATTAAGACGCCTTCGCTACCCTTAAAGCTAATTAGGCCTATACTAACTAGTTTCCTAGACGCCCTATTGCCGCCCCGATATCTCTAGGACTCTACGCGTTCAACCCTACTAGTACTGTTACTCGCGCCCTTACGCTAACGGATCGCTAGAGCAAGTTCGTTACCGGCATCCTTAGCTAAGGCACTTCCTTCGACCGCTTTCGCTAGACTAGCAATACTATCTTCCCTTAAGTCTTTAGCTAGTTATAAGAGCCTCGTAGAGCACATCTTCCTTTCCTTATCGACCTAATATAGGAGGAGTTTAAAATGTACCTTTAGTATATACGTACGATGCCTAAGTCTAAGTAGGAAGGCCGTAATGCCCTTTAAACTTATAGTATAAGCAACTAAATCGTCCGCTAGCACCCTACCCTATAGCTCTTAGCTATCGCCCTTCGACCTAATTACGTATATAAGCTTATCTCCGTCCCTAAGCCTACTAAGTTCTTTAAGGTTAGCGGTACTTACGAAAACTGTCCTTCTAAGGAGTCTGCTCGTCTCGGACAAGATATAGTTAAGCTCGCAGCTAGCGAGGGTGCTAGTTACCTATATATTAAGGTCTGCCTTATATCTAAGGATAAGACTAGCTGCTCTACTATTGTCGAAGGCATATATTAGCCCGAGGTCTTTGCGAACTAGGTTAAGAAGCTTAAGGCTCGTAGCCTAGTCCTACTAACTAAGATCGGCAAGCTTACTAATAAGTACCTTACCGACGACGACCTCGACTACATATTCGATAGTTAGCCTAATAGTAAGGGGCGTAAAGCGAAGTAGATTCTCAACCCTCTAAAGGAGTGCGAGGTCTCTATTCAGATACTATACCTACTATATAGTAATCTAAAGACTAAGAGCAACCGTATATTAATTAACCTAGGCTACTCTCGCGTTATTAACGGCACTAAGGTTGAGGGTTACGAGAACTTAATAGTCTCTTAGGTTGCTAAAGCGTACCGCAATCTGACCGCCCTCCTAGCCTCTAACTCCTTCGTACTATTCGCTTTCCCTACGGCTATCTTAGTCGAAGGCCTCGGCTATATCTCCGACGCTCTAGTTAGTAGGATTCCTTAGTTAAGTTACGTTGTTTAGAACGAAGTTAAACAGATCCTCTAGCTTAATAACGAGGGACTAAAGGAATATCTATACGATTAGGAGAAAGCTGCGACGGAAAAGGCTATTAACCTCCTCGTTAATTAAGCTTTCTACGAGGGATAGTACTTCGGTACTAATAGCTTTAACGCGTACGGAGGAGATTTCGAGAGCCGACTAGCAGATAAGGTTATTGCTAGTAAGGATTACGGCGCGTTAAAGCAATAGTAAGTCTATATAGTGTTGCTTAGGAAGTTGTTTTTATATAATTATAGTATCTAGGATCAATGCTACCCCGGGGGTATTATTGCGGAGTTCTAAGAATAGCCTTAGCTAAGAACGCTAAGGATGTATATATGTTTGTTTTGAGCGCGCAATGTAAAGCGTGTCTAGTTAGATACGAAGAAAGGGAGGGATATTAGCTAGTAACCGGCCCTATACCTATAGGCTAGTTTTAAGCCTATATAAGAGGCCTCCTTCTACATTGTAGATAGATTATTAACCTCGTATAGTACATTGTTTATGTTACACTTCTACAATGCCTATATTGCAGGGCTCTAGTTATTAGCCTAAGCGACAGTCTCGTCATCCTATCTTGCTAAACATAGCTGCCTATATTGCTATAGGTTATGTTACCCTCGGTAGCCTGTACTATTGCTATAAGTAGTAGTAGTGGTGTTAGTTTCCGTCCTTTACTAGGCTAAGGTTCTCTTTTCCTAAGGTGCTATTACTTAACTTATTGCCTCTACGAGCAGTGCTATAGGCCCTATGCTTTTACCGTTCGCGGTTAATAGCGGTAGCGGAACAGTTGCGAGGGCCGTCGTAGAACTTGCTATTAGTCCTTTAAGGCGAGAGCTCCGTCGAAGCGGTATATTAATAGATCTTAACTTATAGTCGGAAGAAGTGTCTATTAGGACAGTAGGTTCTTCGATCTACTATAGCTATTCTAGCCCTAGTCCTAGCTACCGCAGTCTACGCGCATACTTATTCGGTACCTAACCCTTAGGAGGAAGGAAGCCGACCGGTTTACACTTCGTAGGGTTGTTGTAATAGAAGTCTACGATAGAGGCGGCGGCAGTATTAACTACGTTGCTAGCGGGCGCCTAAGTTGCTTCGTCTATACTATATCTAACCTATTTCACTTTATACTAGCACTTCGGCTCTTTCTTACTATTCTTTACCGCTCGTCCTCGCGGTATCTATATCTTACTATCTAGTACCTTCTTAACTTTATAGTGTTCTTCCTCTTCTTCGTTATCTTCGCGTATAACCGTAATTAGCGGTAGCGGAGGAAGGTTCTAGTTAGGCATAGGATCGGTAGCCGTAGGTCGTAAGAGGTCGGTATAGAAGGCATTCGCTAGGCCGATATATACGCTTATATTACTAAAGTCGAGTTTATAAGTATTAGTAGGAAGGACTTCTAATATCGGGTACGAGCCTACCTATTTATTATCGAGCTTCTTAGTAGGTCGCTCTGTTTTCTAGTTCTTTATACTAATGTATACTATATCGCCGACTTCGAATGCTAGTATAGAGTCTCGGTACGCGTTAGCGTTGTTAGCGTAGGTCGCTTATACGAGTTGTATATTATCGCGAAGCTATACTTTTAATTCTTCTATTTGCTTAGCAAAGCGGTCCGCTTTTGCTACGTCTAAGCGCTACTTAGCGGGCATTATTTTTATAGGCTTCGTAAAGTTAGCCGTCGTAGATCTCGGGTTTCTACCTGTCTCTACGTAGAATAGAGAGACGCCTATTATCTCGGAGATATAGTCGTTAAGCGCAAACTTAGCTATAGGAAGCTAGTTAACCTAGTCGTCCTATATATAGTTTATATAGGTATATAGGTACTACTCGGTTGCTTTATTAGTAATTTCGCTCTAACTATTAGTCTCTAGATAATATACCGAAGACATCGTTTAGTCGATCCCTAGGATTTAGCATAATCTTCTCTAGAAAGCGGAGATCTATTATAACCCTCGGTCGGAAGTAATAGAGAGAGGTAAGCTATAATAGCAATAGACGTAGCGTACGTAAACGTATGCGATATATTTAGCTTCTATCGATAGTACCGGGATTAGGTGCTTGCGCTTGCCTAGTCGGTCCGTAACTATAAGTATGTTCTTATAGATCTGCTTATCTACGTAACTAGTGCTAGGTAGCAGTTTAATAACGAAGTCTATCGCTATATTATCCTACAACTCGAAGGGTACTAGTAGAGGTCTTAGTAGTCTAGGGTGCTTAGATATGTCGGGCTTCGTACGTCTATATATACGACAATTGCGAATAAACTTCCGAACAGATTGTAACATTCTAGGCTAGATATAGTCTCGCATAAGCAAGTCTAACGTCTTTGTACGTCCTAGATAGTTAGCTAAAGGTGCATTATATATCTATCGGATAACTCGGGTACGGACTTTGTTCTCTTTACTAGCAAGTAAGAACAAATAGTACTTGCCGTAGCGATTCTTAACGTAGATAAGGCCTCCGGCGGTCGTTATATCTTAAGGACTAATCTTGTGTTTTCGAAGATAAGGATATAGTTGTACCTGTTCTAGTTGTTTAACGGCTTCTATAACCTCGGGGTCTTCTATATAGAGGGTTCGGATCTGTTCGTCTACTAAAGTCTCCTTTGCTTCTTATACTAATATAGCTATTATATACAAGACTTTATCGGGACTAAGAATAGTTTGTCGTTGCGCAAGGACGCGTAGATTATCTGCGTTGTTTAGCAGATCTTAAGAACGTCTAGTTAAAGCATCTAGCTTAGTACCTTACATACCTAGTCGGTAGATAACCTTAAAGTTAAACTAAGAAAGGAACTCGGCCTAACGTGCCTAGCGTCTGTTTAGCTCCTTCGTAGACATAAAGTGTTCGAGATTCTTATAGTCTAAGTATACTAACGTTGGCTTGTCTTCGACAAGTTCTATTTCGTCTTTAACTTTAGTTGCTATTAGTTTAGGTCGCTATTCTTTAAAAGCACGAACGATAGCTATAAGCTCCTTGTCGTAGATATCGTAATTGCATTTAGCTAGAGACATCTTATACGATAGGAATACTACTAGGCGGAGGATTCCATCCGTTCCTCTTTAAGACAGTATAGCTACTGTTACGTAATCGGAAGCATCGGTTTTAAGAATAGTTTCTAAGCCGGGCGTAAAGTATACAAGGGTTAGTGCCTCTATAAATGCTTTCTTTAGACCTTTAAAAGCTTCCTAGCAATTAGCAGTCTAATCCTATACTACTGTCGGGTCCTTTGTGCGTATTAGGCGCACTAATAGTGCTACGATCTTCGAGAAGTTACGAATAAATCGCCGATAGAAGTTTGCAAACCCTAAGAATAACTAGATGTCTTTAACATTACGAGGAGTCTACTATTCTTGTACTGCTTACACCTTCTCGGCATCTATTTTGATACCGTCTCTTCTAATAATAAGACCTAGGTACTTAGTCTCGTAAACGTAGAATTTATACTTGTTAATGTCTAGCTGCAAGCCTGTAGTGCTTAGCTTTTCTAACACTCTCTGTACGTGTTAAATATGTTCTTCGTACGTGTCGCTAAAGATAAGTAGATTATCTAGATATACTAAAACGAAGTCGTCTAGGAATTCTCTTAATAAGTCGTTAATATACGACTAGAAAGTGCTAGGAGCATTGTATAGACTAAATAGCATAACGACATATTCGAATTGTCTATATCTCGTAGTAAAAGCAGTCTTCTACTCGTCGCCTTAAGCGATACAAATGCGATTAAAGGCTGCGATTATATTAAGTTTCGTAAACTACTTCTTACCGGAGATCTTGTTTATCGTTTCTTATACTAACGGGATAGGATACCTAGATTTGATAGTAATCTTATTAAGGGCTCTATAGTCGATGTATACACGTAGACCTCTACCTAGTTTCTAGACAATTAGTACTAGAGATACCGTAGGAGAGTTGCTTTTCTAAATATTGCCTTTCTCGAGTTGTTCGTTAACCTATCTCTTAACTACTTTATTCTCGCTTGCGGACATATTATATAGTCGTTTCTTCGGCGGGATCTGTCCTATACGGATTTTGATTTTATAATTAATGCTAGGTCGTATAGGAGGTAGCTCGTCGGCAGCGTAGCGTAAGAAGACGTGTTCCTACCGGTAATATTCTAGTAGTATAAACTGCTTTGGGTCCTAATTCTTGTCTTTGCCTTTTATAAACTTCTCCTTGTCGGCTACGGTTATCGTATACGCTTTAATCGAGTTACTAGCTCTAACGTTATCGACCTGCCTCGCTACTAAAGTATATATATATATAGCGTATACGAACGCCTCTTAGCTGCTTCGTATAGGTCTTACGGTTATAGAGTGCGCTAGTAGTATATAGGCTGTAAACGGGTCTGCTAGTGTCTTCGAGGCGTAGGTTTCGGTAGGGTTAATATAGATCGTATCGACAATAGCGCCCTTCTAGCGCGTATATATGCCGAACGCTCTCGGTCCTACTTCCTTAATCTCGATATCGGGCTTAATACCTACTTCGATAGGCGCTAGTATAATCTAATCTCCGATAAGGCTCTTTAGTAGAGCCTTTAACTTTATCGGAACAGTTAGTCCTACTAGTAGTCTCTTACTATCGAAATGATTATTATATCTTAGGTCTCGAAGGATAACCTTTCCTTCCTTATACAACTTAGTCGGTTAGTACTTGTTATACTAGCTTCTACCTAAGGTAATGTCGTAATCGATATCGGCAATAAAGCATCGTATTGTTTCCTTATAACCGCCGATATCGAGTTCAAACTCTATTATATCGGTAATAAGGAACGATAAAGTACTACCGTCTGCGAGTCCGACTACTATTAGTGCCTTTAGTCTAATCTTTAGGAGATTGTAAGAGTGCGCATATTAGGTATTAACGTATTCTGTTATTAATCTATTATCTAAATATAGTTCTATATCTATACTATTTGCTTTGCCCTATATTACTATATAATCTCCTATTCTAGGGAGTTTAAGAGAGTTAGGTATAGGATTAGGTGCAGGCAACACACTTGCAGATAATGCTAACAATCGTATAGATGTCGTTATCCCTTCTTGTCTACTACTTATTACGCTTAAGTAGTAGACTGCGCATTTTCCGCCTCGGCTTCGGTAATAGTGCTAGCAGCTGCTAACACCTTCGGCATAGCGTAATCCTTTAGTAGACAGTCCGAGCTGTTCTTTATATAACCCTTCTCTTAGCACTTTAAGCACTTGCCTTCCTTTATCAAGGCGATATAGTAGTCCTTCGTAAGGCTAGGTAGGTCCTTATACTTTCTAGGGCGAGAATCGAATAGCTTCTTACTATCGGTAACAGCTGCGGCTCTAGTAGCGGCTCTAGCATTCGTACTAGCAGTAGCGGCCGTAGAGTTCTTCGGGTTAGTTGCATTCGGTATACGAGTAGCTAGCTTCTTATAGGTTTCCTTATACTAGTCGAACTGCTATTCTAAGACCTAGCACTTCTTAACAATCTTACGGAGCTTCTTTAGAACATCTCCGGTAATAAACTTATCGGCGTATGCTTTATTAAGCTTAGCGATAAAGAGAGGGATTTCTATCTTCTCCTTTATATTAATATAAGCACGATCTATTTAGTATTTAGTATAGAAGGTCGAGAAGCGCTCGTTATCCTACTACTTTAGAGTAAAGAAGCTGTTATATACCTTGCTATCCTCGTTCGTAATGCTATAGTTAATGCCTAAGAACTTTATTATACTAGCGATAGAGTAAAATAGCTTAATAGCTTCCTTCTTAAGCTTCGAAGGGACGCGTATCTTTAAGGCAATCTAGACCTTTCCGCTAGTTAAGTTGTATATATAGCGTAAGTAGGAGTCCTTATCTCTAAAGGTTATAGCGTCGAGTTTGTTCTCTACCTACAACTCCTATTGCTCGTAGGTAATCTTGCTATTATTAGCAAACTTGTTAACGCTAATGTCCTTTCCGCTACTATACGACTTCGAACTTAACTTAAGGGTCTTATCGTAATAAACTAAGCCCTTATCTGCCTTCTTATACTTCTTATAAGCATCCGATCCGGAGTTACTATCTAAGGACTCTGCCTTATCGTCCGACTTATCGCTAGAACTGTCTAAGTCGTCCGAGGAGTCGTCGGAGGAGGACGGATCGTCGTCTAAGAGTATAATAGCCTTCTTCTTCTTTTCCGCCTTCTTCTCTTTCTTATTATCCGACTTCTTACTATCTAGCTTCTTACTATCTAACTTCTTGTTATCCGATTTATCGTTCGCGCCGTTGCGCTAGTTGCGGCGGCGTTCTATCGATAGTAAAGATGCTAAGCGGCCCTTCGGTATAGTATCGCGATTGTCTAAACGTCTACGCTAGGCTTCCTCGAGCTATACTTTAAGGTTAGCAACCTTATCTATATAAACCTTATTAAGATTATTAAGGTCCTCCTAGCTAAAGGCTCCTTCTGCCTTCTACTTAGCTTCCTATAGCTAATCCTTTAGATTAGTATTATATTTCTAATACCTCGTTAGCTTCTTCTGCATCTTATCTACTAGCTTAGTCTTAGTTTTAGATTTACTATCTTCGAGGGACTTCTTATAAGCTAAGAGAATAGTATTATAGAGTATCTGCAAATCGTCGAGTTTCTTCTAGTTAAGCAAGTTTGCTTTATCTAGGGCTAGCGTCTATATAAGGGACCGCTTAAAGTTATAAGCGAAGATATAGAGCAAAGCGTATAAAGCCTCTATATAGGTCTCTGTCTAGACCTACTGCTTTAGGTCTTTAGCTGTTATATTCTGCAAGTCGTTATACTTAATATACACTCTGCGGACTTCCTTATCCGTTATAGTACTATTATCCGTCTCTTCGTCTAGGAGCGGCATATTAATCTAGTAGGTCTTATCTACTTCTATAATGTCTTCCGCCCGACTTAGTTCTATAAGGTTAAGGCGAGCGCTAAGTTTAGCGTTCTTATTAATGTTAGGCAACTTGCCTACAATCTCTTACTCTTACTATTCGTACTAGTTGTTCGTTTATATATCGAGTGTTTGCGACTCGCGACGGTTACTAAACAGTTGCTCTAGAAGGATCGAGTATCGCGATAAACTAGGGCGGGAGCCGTACTTACGCGCTATATTGTCGGTTATAAACTATCGCGTCGCTCGAGGTGTCGGAGAGTTCTATTATAGTATCTAATATATCTTCTGTCTTCTAAGAGACTAAGATATATAAAATTCTAAGATACTTATCTCTGTTTCTTCTTCGAGGTCGCTAGACCTGCTATTAGTTCTGCTACGCGCCGTAGTCGCTTAGTAATAGGCAGCCTTGCGCTATACTATTAGGTCGGTGTTTTCTATAAAGTATACTAGTCGGCACCTGCAATAATGCGCTAGTTAGTTGTCTGTTGTCGGCGCTATCGTAGCGTACTATTAGCGTCTTCGTAACGCGTTAGGTAATGTTTTAAAGGTCGACGTAGTATAACGGGTAAATAGTATTAGAGACGTTATTATTTAAGACGTCGACGTAGAATCTAAGAAGAGCGCGAGAGAGGGCGCGACTAAATATATCGAAGGTTTGCTATAGCTCGGCGGGACGGCCCGAGCCGGCTTTTACGTGTCTTAGGCATATAAAGGGTCTCGGCCTATAATAGGGGTATAGGGAAATAAGCCCCTTCCTTATCCTCTTCCTCGCTAGGGGTTTCTACCGCAGTATCGGCCCCTGCCTCTTCTACGTTAGTAGTCGTTACTGTTTCTATTATTAGCAGTATTCGTTTAGGGAGTACTTCCTTAGTTTCCCCCGTAGGCTCTATAGTTGCTATAGCTAGTACTAGTTAGTCGAATCCTCGATTCTAGTCTCTATTAGAGTTAAATAGCTCGTTTAGCCGTTTCTACTTCGACTATAAATTAAATGCGTATTAGGTTAGCCTATTTAAATACACGGCGGCGGTCTAATTTAAGGACTAGTTCCTATCTTAGTTTAGGTCGTATCTTAGATATCTAGATAGAGTCGGTTTTAGGTAGCAAATCGTCCTCTAGGGTCTTTAGATAGGCCTCGAAGGATCGAGAGGTTTAGTCGGCCTTTTGTTTAGCACGTAGATATTAGTCTTAGGCGTGCTACTAGCGCAATATAGGGTTACTAAGGGTGTTTAGTATAATAGTCTTATAGTCTTGCTACTAAATAGCGGTCTAATTATTAAGGGAGTTAAAATAGTTATCCTAGGTGCGTTTTAGGTCGCTATTAATATATTATATAGCATAGACGACTAGCGAATAGTCGTCTAGTAGGGCCCTTAGTGCATTTCGCTAGTTTAATTTACAATCGCGTATATAATTATTGTACTGCTTGCGGCTAGAGCTATTAAACACAGTACAGTCTTTAAGCCTAGTATCCTTCTTTTAAATAGAAGGTCCTACTACTAGTTCTAGTCTAGTAGTAGTTGTTAGGGCTTCCTATAGGCGGCGAATCTCGAGGAGATTATCCTTTAGCTATTGTTCTTAGCGTAGGGCAGTAAGCCTGTTTTAAGTAGCTTCTTAAAGTCTCCCTACTAGTTAAGGGCTAAAGGCTAGCTAGCTATATCGTCGATTAACAATATTGTTAAGAATGTCGTTAACAGGCAATTCTAGATTATTACCTAGAATTATAGGTTCTTCTTTAATAGGCCTAGTAGCAGGCTCTCTAGTAGCAGGCTCTTTAGTAGGGGGCACTTTAGTAGGTACTTTAGCAGGCACTTTAGTAGGTACTATGCTACTAGCGTTATCGTTGCTAGCGCTACTAGCGGTAGCACAGTTGTTGTTTCGTAACGAACCGGCTATTATAATAAGGGGTAGCACTAATAATATATTATAGCCTCTTATAGTACGGATGTAGCGGAATTAGCGAGTATCGGCCTAATGTGCTTAACTTAGTGTAATAGGCCGTATAGAAGGCCTTGCTTAATGATTAGTACGGTTGTTTTAGTAGAATAGTACGTATAGGTCCCGTTCTTCGGGCGCAATATAGTTAGATTAGTCTTGTTCGTAGCTATACCGCTAAAAGCTTGAAATAAGGACTATCTAGCTACTACCCTTAAAGGGTAGATCGAATACTATATAAGAAGGGTTATATTAGCAGGTAGATAGGGTAGTAGTAGGTATAGGTAGTATTCGATAGAGAACTAGGAGGAGAAGGAGGAAGGCAGGCTAGTTAGCCTAACGCTAAGCGCTAAGCCCTGCCTAAGGCACTAAGACCCTAGCTTTACTCGAGCTAGTTATATACTAATTACATATAGCCTCTAATATATATCGTCGATATATACTAGGAAGTAGGCGTACGAGTGTTGTTTCTACTGCCGTATTCGCCTAACTATATACTAATCGAGAAGTCTTTCTACCTATTAAAACACTAGATGCGTAAACACGCTAGGTTAATGCTAAAGTATAGCGATAATAGTTAGCAAGAGAAGTTTAAAGCGTTTCTACGGATAGCGTATCGCAATTAGGGTCGAGGGGTTAATTATATAGCAATCTTTAAGGGTTGTTATATAGTAGAAACACTATACTACACAATATAAGCTATATAATGCACCGATATATATACTTTTAGTATTATTTAAAAGCTTGAACTCGGCGCTATATAACGATATAAAAATCTTATCGATACGACTATTATATAGCTAGCACCTCCTCGCCGTCGATACTACCGAAATATAGCATATACTACTAGGCTATATCCCTATACTAATACGGAAAGTCGGCAAGCTCCGAGCTTAGTTTAGCGTTCCTTTAGATTTAGTAATGCTAATTATTATATACGTCTATACTAACACTATTATATTAATTTTTTTCCTATTATATAGACTAGCCTATTTAGTGCATTTTAAAAAAATAATAACGTTAATCGGATATATAGTTATTATATTATAAATCTAACTATAGAATTTGCTCGAATTCGTAAAGTCGCTCGAGCTTCGAGCTATAGCTAGAGGTCCGATATATAGTCTATAAGCCGGCTTTTAGCACTAGATTGAATTACGAAACAACTATAACAGCTATTAACTCGCTCTTTTTTTTATAATCTACCGACGAGGCTAATTTAAAACATGCTATATATAATTATATAGAGAGAATAGTTCTTCGTAGTGTTATTAGTATATAAAGCTAAAGAAGTTTTGCCGTAGGTATAGCCGAGAGTTTTACCGATACCGCGAAGCGAGTCCGAGCGACTTCCGGTATTAGTCTATAGTATTACTAATATCGATAGAGGCCTAGAATACACTACTTTTAATAGATACTAATTAATTTATATGTCCTATTAAAGGACGGAAACCAACACTACTACTACTACTTATAGCAATAGTATAGGCTACTAAGGGTAACATAACCTATAGCAATACAGGCAGCTATGTTTAGCAAGATAGGATAGCGAGACTGTCGCTTAGGCTAATAACTAGAGCCCTGCAATATAGGCATTGTGGAAGTGTAATATAAACAATATGCTATACGAGGTTAATGCTCTATCTATAATGTAGAAGGAGGCCTCTTATATAGGCTCAAAACTAGCCTATAGGTGTAGGGCCGGTTACTAGCTAATATCCCTCCCTTTCTTCGTATCTAACTAGACACGCTTTATATTGCGCGCTTAAAACAAACATGTATGCATCCTTAGCGTTCTTAGCTAAGGCTATTTTTAGTACTCCGTAATAATACCCCCGGGGTAGCATTAATCCTAGATACTATAATTATGCAAAAACAACTTCCTAAGCAATACTATGCAGACCTACTATTGCTTTAACGCGCCGTAATCCTTACTAGCAATAACCTTATCTGCTAGTCGGTTCTCGAAATCTCCTTCGTATACGTTAAAGCTATTAGTACCGAAGTACTATCCCTCGTAGAAAGCTTAATTAACGAGGAAGTTAGTAGCCTTTTCCTTTGTAGCATTCTCCTAATCGTGCAGATATTCCTTAAGTCCCTCGTTATTAAGCTAGAGGATCTATTTAACTTCGTTCTAAACAACGTAACTTAACTAAGGAATCCTACTAACTAGGGCGTCGGAGATGCAACTAAAGCCTTCGACTAAGATAGCGGTAGGGAAGGGGAACGGTACGAAGGTGTTCGAACCTAGAAGGGCGGTTAGATTGCGGTGCGCCTTAGTAACCTCGGCGACGGTTAAGTTGTCGTAACCCTTAATCTTAGTGCCGTCGATAACGCGAGAGTAGCCTAGGTTAATTAATATACGGTTGCTCTTAGTCTTTAGATTACTATATAGTAGGTATAGCATCTGAATAGAGACTTCGTACTCCTTTAGAGGGTTAAGGATCTACTCCGCCTTACGCCCCTTACTATTAGGCTAACTATCGAATATGTAGTCGAGGTCGTCGTCGGTAAGGTGCTTATTAGTAAGCTTGCCGATCTTGCTTAGCGGGACTAGGCTACGAGCCTTAAGCTTCTCAACCTAGTTCGTAAAGACCTTAGGCTAATACATGCCTTCGATAATAGTAGAGTAGCTAGTCTTATCCTTAAATATAAGACAGACCTTAATACGTAGGTAACTAGCACCCTTGCTAGCTACGAGCTTAACTATATCTTGTCCGAGACGAGCAGACTCCTTAGAAGGACAGTTTTTATAAGTACCGCTAACCTTAAAGAACTTAGTAGGCTTAGGGACAGAGATAAGCTCGTATACGTAATTAGGTCGAAGGGCGACAGCTAAGAGCTATAGGGCAGGGTACTAGCGGACGATTTAGTTGCTTACACTATAAGTTTAAAGAGCATTACGGCCTTCCTGCTTAGACTTAGGCATCGTACGTATATACTAAAGGTACATTTCAAACTCCTCCTATATTAGGTCGATAAGGAAAGAAAGATATGCTCTACGAGGCTCTTATAACTAGCTAAAGACTTAAGGGAAGATAGTATTGCTAGTCTAGCGAAAGCGGTCGAAGGAAGTGCCTTAGCTAAGGATACCGGTAACGAACTTACTCTAGCGATCCGTTAGCGTAAGGGCGCGAGTAATAGTACTAGTAGGGTTGAACGCGTAGAGTCCTAGAGATGTCGGGGCGGCAATAGGGCGTCTAGGAAACTAGTTAGTATAGGCCTAATTAGCCTTAAGGGTAGCGAAGGCGTCTTAATTAGGAACCTCGCGACTAATCTTTAATAGGCGGCCGACGAGGACAATCGCCTTAGCACTAGCATAGAGACTATAGACCTTAGCGGCCTTCTTAACATAGTTAGTATATATAGAGAACGGCTCTTCTCCTAGCTTACTAAGGTCGTCGAGCTATTAATAGATAGATAGAGCGGTAGGAGCTTTACCTATATCGGCTTTAGGAACTATATCGATCTTAGTAATAAGGTGCGTAATAGAGTCGCCCTTATAAGAACTATAGATATTCTTAGTTAATAGGATCGGCGAGAGCTCTCTATCTCTACGCTCGCTAAAGGAGCCTTCGGAGGAGATATCTTCTAGTAGTATATCTAGTATATTAATATCCGAGTTACTATAGTTAGTACTATAGTTAGCCCTAGAAGGGGCGCTATACTTCTTAGTAGCCTTACGGAGGGCCTAGCGAGTATATAATGCCTTCTTACGCGCTACTTCGGCCTTAGCGCGCTCGTCCTTAACTTCTTAAGGGACCTTACGGTTGCGGGTCGAGCGACGGTCTTAAGCCTATATCTCTATAGCGAGCGCGAGACTAGTAGCCGTATCGGCCTCTATTTCTAGGCGAAGAGCCTTACGTTTAAGGACATTAACGATAGGAGCCTCTTAACCTTCAATAATAAAACCTATACTATTAATACGATAGCCCTTCTCTTTTAGTAGATCCTTAGTTATCTATATATTAAGATCGATCTAGACAATTATATCGTAGTGCCGCTTCTAGTAGGATGTCGTAAAGTCGTTAAGCGCAAAGGACAAGTTAAGTAACTACTTACCTACCTTCTTACTAGCGGTAGATATACGATAGATTATAGTATAGGAAAGGTGCTTAGCGCTTTAACGATAGACCTTATACTTATTAACGAACGAAGAGACCTGCTTTATACGCTCTTATCTACCGTAGGCGAAGTTAATAAGGCTCTTAGGAAGACTGCTTAGTCCTCCCTAATGTTCGAAGGCCTAGTCGAGGGTCTTAAAGCGTAAGCGAATCTAGGTACCGGCCGTTTCGAGGCTATAGACGATAGGAAAGGCTTGTTCGATATCTATATCGTTAAGGACCTCGCGCTTAAAGATACGCTTACCGATAGACTAACGTAAGTTGTTTATACCGTACGCAACTAAGACAGCAGCCTTCTTAATATTCCTATTAATAACGCGTAGTAGGGTATAAGCGTTCTAGATCTTCTCTTAAGGGTCTTTAAGGGCGGTAACGATCTAGAAGCAGTACTCGAGGCTAGTTATAGCAGCTAAGGCGCTGTCGGAGGGGGCTTCGATCGGGACTAGTACGCCTAGGTTTAGGGCTAGTAGGTTACTACTGCTACTAGCGCCTAGCGGATTTAGGGCGCCGGAAGACATCTTAGTCGACCGGAGCGGAAAGGAGTTAGTAACGAGCTTGTAAAAACGTTCGTAGCTTATTAATTACGAGCGAAGCTCGCCTTATAATAGTAAGGAGGGTACTACTCTACGTTGCTAAATGTATACTTAGCCACACGTGACGCCAAGCCGACCCCGGATTTCAGAATCCTATATACCTAATTGGTCAATTTCTATAAGTAGAGACTTTCGGAGCTAGCGCCGGTATCTCCGAATAAGCGCCGACTTCCCGAACAAGCGCCGAATTCCCGAACAACCGCCGACTTCCCGAATAACCGCTAGTAAAGCCTTTTGCCTTCCTTCTAATACTTCAAATATATAGTAAAATATATAGTAAAATATACAAACAATTAATAAGAAAATTAATAAGAAAATTAACTAAAACATTAATAAAAGAATTTGTAAAACAACTTTTAATAAAAGAACCTATAGAAAAATTAATTTTAATTATAGAAAACATACGATTTAAATTTATAAAATTACCGAAAAATATTAAAGGAACGAGAGCGAGAATAAGAGCGAGGAACCCTAAAATTCGCGGCTCCGCTATACTAGGTATATATAAAATTTAAAAACTCGCGGGCGCTACCGCTATTACTACGTAAGTAGAAGGAGCAGAAGTACTTACGTACAGGTACTATCCTAGTTAGTAAAACAATTAACAAAACAACAAACAAAACAACTAATAAAACAACTAATAAAACAACTAATAAAACAACTAATAAAACAATTAATAGAACAATTAACAAAACAATTAATAAAACAATTAACAAAACAATTAACAAAACAATTAATAAACCAATTAATAAAACGATAAATAAAACAATTAACAAAACAATTAACAAAACAATTAACAAAACAATTAACAAAACAATTAATAAAACAATGAATAAAACAATAGTAGAACAATTAGTAAGGCAATTAATTACATAATTAATTAAACAATTAGCAAAGCAATTAGTTAAACAATTAGTTAAACAATTAATAAAATAAATTATATTCTAGTAAATAAATAACTTATAATAAAGTTAAAAAGAAGGTAAATAATAAACTAGAGAAGAAACTAAATAATAAAGCAAATAATAGATTAAATAAAAAACTAGAGAACAAAGTAAATAATAAACTAAATAATAAGCTAATTAATAGACTAAATAATAAGCTAGTACTAAACTAAGTAGTAAGATAGAAAACAAGTAATAAATAAGGATATCAATAAGAGGACTTAGACGTATTAGAAAAAAGAAAACATATAATAAAAATAAATAAGAAAATATAAAATAGGTAAGTAAAACAAGTAAGATACTAAATAGAAAGACTGTAAAACATTAAAGAAAAAAATTAAAAATAGTTTTTTTAATAATATAAAAAGTAGTAATAGATATAAAAAATTAGAGAAAACTAGAATAAAAGTAAGTAATATATATAAAGTTAAAAATAATAAAGTAGTATCTAAAATACTAGAAAAGAAAAATAGTAATACAAAAATATAAAAATACTTATTCCTAATAAACTATTCTAATAGAACTAAATCGTATAATAATAGTAATAGCTTCGAGGTCTAGCTTCGAGGTCTAAAGAACCGAATTAGCTTAGTATATATAAGGCGAAAGCTTCGCTCGCACTCCTCTAGGTACGCGCTAGCCGCCTAGGAGCACATTTTAATAATTAAAGGGTTTGGATAGAAGAGGGGGGGGTAGGCGGTAGTAAGTTAGTTAGTACTCGAGTAGAAGAAAGAGCTTAGAAGGCTCGCCTTAAATAGGGTGCGAAGGTAGCGTAGTCCGTATATTCCGGTAAAGCAAACGGATAACGATTACATATAGACCCTAAAAAGTGAAGCTATATACGAGACTCCTTTATTAGTAAGGCGGCTAAAGTTTAACAATCGATCTAGCTAATTACTAGTAGCGACTACGCGCCTTTGTTAACCTCTAGCTTTCGTAAATTCCCGCGCACTCGAAATGTAACTAGTTAGTTCGAGTACCTAGTAGTAATCTATAGTAGTAAGGCTAGCGGGACTAATAATACCCCTAGGGTAGCATTAGCTTTTCTCTAGAGATGCTCGGCAACTAGGAGCAAATCGCCTAGGCCTAGCGTAGCTTGTATTAGCCTATAGCACTATCGTTATAGATGCAGTATTACCTTTTATAGCAGTAGGTATATAAACGTAGCCCGTACGTTCTTCTTTCTTCTAGACACTAAGCTTAGCGGCCTAAGGTCCCTATTCTTAGAGGCTATAGGCCTAGGTTGCTATATCTATCTAAGAGCTAGGAAGGGAGAGGGATCCTCCCTTTCTTAGTGTCCTATATAGCTAGTGCTAATTAGGGCAGGAATATCCTCTAGTAGAGTATCTTGTTATCGTTATTACTTAAGGAAGGTTGCTAGAGTCTAGGAATCTAGAGGGAAGTGGTCCTAGAAGGGTAGAGGGGTTAGGTTCGGCTATCTTCCTAATGCTACCCCTAGGGTATTATTAGGAAAACACGCCTCGTATAGTTCTATCTAAGGAAACAAGAGCGAAGGAATAAAGTTATAGTAACATCAATCGAAGGTAAAGGTAAAAGTAAAAGACAATAATAGGATAAACTAAAAGCAATAAACGAGAGTATAAACATTAGTAGGAATAGACAACAGGTAAGGACTAAAGGTATAGAGCGGTACTATATTAACAGCGCGGAGAACGATCGATAAGAGTAAGGAAGCAACGTAGTAGAGGTAGGTAGAGGCTAGGAAGAGCAAGCAATTATTTAGTCTTAGGATCTAGCTATAATTCTAGGCGGTCTTCGTCGCTAGACTAGTTAGGTTCCTCGGAGTTAGAGTTAGATAGCTAGAAGTCTAGTTTACTATTAGAATCGGAATTAATATCGGAAACGCTCTATATATAGTTAATCCGTATATAACCCTCCCTCTATTCTTAAGTTATTCCTAATAGCTTACTAAGACGAACCTAGGGATAGGCATAGTTCTTAGGTAGAACAGGATCTATAATAGCGGTAGGATCCTCCTCCCGATAGGCATCTAAGGACGGTAGAGGGTCTATAGAGGCACTAACTTCCTCCTCGGTCGGCGGAGGGCGGGTAGGTTCGCGTAACTTAACGATCTTCTTTAGATTAGCCCGAGGGTAAGAGTGCTTTAAGGTAGCACTATCTAGCTCCTAAAGAAGGTATACGGAACCCGAGTAAAGGACCTCCTTTACTCTATAAGGACCCTTCTACTTAAAGGCTAGCTTATAGGAGTAACTATACTCTAGTTCGGACCGGTATAGAAGGACTATATCGCTAACCTTTAGAGGTTCCTAATTAATAGTATTATAGTTATTAAAATACTGCTTCGCCTCTTCCCGAAGCCGACGTTGTCGAGCAAGACCCTCTTAAGAAGTCGTAGTTATATCCTTAAGAGCCTTAGCCCGTAGGGTAAGAAGGTCTGCCCTAGTACGAACAGACCCCTAATCGTAAACGCCGTACGTGCGGTAGGACAATTTAATAGGAAGAACGGCGTCTCTCCTAATTATAAGTTCCGCTAGTATAAGTCTAGTCGTGTCGATAATAGTAGTTCGGTCCGCCTAGAGAAGGGCTAGGACGCGGGTAGAAATAGGAACTAATCTGTCGCTACTATTAGTTATCTTAGATAGGGTATTAATTAACGACCGATAGCCGCGCTTAATAATAGCATTCGACTAGGGATAGTACAGGGAGATGCGAACGTTCTTAGCCCCGTACGAAACAAGCAGCGCTTAAACCTCCTTAGCTATGTTGTTCGTAGCGTTGTCTAAGATAACCTCGTAAGGTATTCCCTAGCGGCAAAACAGATCCTTAAATAGGAAGGTAGCTATGTTACGGGCATTAATAGTACCGCAACCTTTATAGAAATAATAGGCCTCCGGCTATCGAGAAAGACCCTCTCGAATAATATATAGGCTGCTATTGCGGCTAAGATAGACCCTATCGCTATACTACCGCTCCCTAACTAACTAGGTAGCAGGGATACGAAGCTCTCCTAGACGCCGGTAGCTGTTCCTAAAGTTATATTTAGGATAGCTCTTATAGTAGTAGGAGACATTAGCCTATACGCCGTCCTACTAGTAGCGTCGACGAAGGACATCGAAGGTACCCTCCGCCGCCTAGTAGCCGAGCTTATCGTAAATAGAGCGAAGGATTTCTTGTCGGGCTGCTAGATCGTTAATAATACGCTAGAGCGGTGCATTAATTATAGCCTATCGCTAAAGGATGCGATCTTTAACAAGGAACCTCCGAGAATAGCGAATAATACGACGGTATTAACTCCTTAATAGACTAGGAGCTCTCTTCGTATAGGTAAGGAAGTAGGCGATATTATAGGAGTCGTCGGAGTAGACTCTATTAAGGATATTATCCCTACCTAGTTCGCCCGCCTTAGCGTCGTCCTAGTCCTCGCCGTTAGTAGTAGGGTCTTCGTTAGGCTAGTTACTAGGTTAGTCGTCGGTAGTAGACCTAGTAATTACCGGTATAGCGTTAATATAGAAGGCAGTAAAGAAGGTGCGGTTAATAACCGCGTTGATATCCTCTTCTTCTATTATCTCGGCGATGTCTTCCTCTATAGCAGGCCTTCTAGAAAGGCTATCCGGTCTAGTATACTTCTTGCTAGGAACATAGAAGACGTCGAAATTAAACAAATAGATCTAGGCAACCTACTAAGCTATCGTAGAGTTAGGCAGGTCGGAGGCTATACGGTTAAGCTAATAGACTAGCGTCTAAGCGTCGACTTCTAGGCGAAAGAACACTCTAAAGAGCCAAGGTCGGAACTTCTTAAGAGCCTTATAGACACTAAGGCACTCTCGCTTGCTAGTATCGTATCGGGCCTCGATAGGTTTCTATAGACCGGACTCGTACCGGATAGGGTAACGTAAGGAGGGCTCCTTACAATTATACTATATTAGTATCTCGCCGTAGCCTTCCCCGCTCGAGTCGATAGCAATAATTAGCAGACCTACGCCTTCCGAGTAGTTAATAGAGGTAAGCGTAGGCGCGCTAACAAGTGCCTTAGTAACCTTGTCCTTAGCGGCTTAGTAAACGGAGGTCTATTTAAACTCTATATCCTTCTTAAGTAAGGCATATAGAGGCTTGTATACTAACGCAAAGTTTTCGACCTAGATACGGAAGTAGGAGACTACTCTAAGCTAGATCCGGACATCTTTCTAGTAGGTAGGGTCGGGCTAGGACACAATCTTTAGGACCCGTACATTGTTAGGATAGCGGCCGTTCTTATTAGTTACAAACCCGACAATGTTTATTCGTTTATATAGGAGCTAAAGCTTCTCCCTATATACCGTTAGGTTAGCTCGCTCTAGGTCGTAGAGGATACTATCGAGGTTCTAAATATATTCGAGAAAGAACCTACGGATACTAGGCTCTACTTCTTTATTATCGTACCTAGTTTTAGGGCCCTTAATGCCGATATCGTTAAGGAAAGGCATCGCTATATAGGAGATATAGGCCGCGAGGACTTAGTTTATAATGCGAACGAACTAGGCTACGGAGTTAGTTGCCCCTTAGGGAAGGGTAGTTTGTCTATATAGCCTAAGAGGTATCTCGAAACTAGTAAGGTCCCGGCTGTTAGGGTAGAGAGGTATCTAGTCGTAGCCCGAGAACACATTAACTAGCAAGGCTACTATACAGTTAGTAAAGGCTTCTAAGAACCTATTAGTCTCCGGAGGAAGATTAGTATCTCTAATCGTAACTGTATTAAACTTTTGTATAGCGTTAATTAGCCGATACTTCTTTAGCTCCCTAGGAGCTGTCTTCTTCTAAACTAGGAAGTATAGATTGCGATACGAGGTATAGGAAGGCTCTAAGGTGCTAGCCTTTATACGCTGCCGTATTATATCCTTAACTATACCTCTTAGGCTTAGGTTTAACTTAAACCCTAGGTAAGCCTAAGGCTTATACTCGATCGTTCGGATCCTCTATAGAGGGGCAACCTCCGGGTTAATCCTACCTAGATGCGTAAAGTTATATACTAATACGGCTTCGCGGTTGTATAGAAGCTCGTATAGCAAATCTAGTTCGAGATCCGAAAGCTCGATGCTAGGTTTAATATTCGCTAGTCTCTCCGGCGTTAGCCTCGATCCCCTAGGAATAGCGGAGAACTTTTTAGTAATATACCTCTAGTCGTATAGACTATCCCTAGGTATTAATATCGCTTCGCGGTTAAGGCACTTTTGTCGCTAGTTAGGATTTCCGCTAGGATTAGACCTATCGGTTATATGCACGCTGCCCTTTATAGGCTTAATCTTGTTAGCTACCCTCTTATATAGGGTATATATACCAACCGCTCGTAATACCCGAGCCCTCTCTCTTTAACGTTAGGCCCGGAGATTGGCGTAGTAGAACAGCGCGTAAACTTTATTAGAAGTCTCCTTAAGTCGGTAGGTATATAGCTAGTAATCCTAATTTATAATTCCGGCGAAAACGTTAGATTCCTAATAACACCCCCGGAGTAGCATTAGCTCGGCGCTCTAATTAGTTAGTTCGGATTCGGGCTCGGGTAGATCCGCTTCCGGCGGCGATACCTACGATAGCATTATTACCGAGATTCGTATACTAGGTTGTCGTTACCGGGTTGTTATACTCGCTATCGCTTCGAGCATTCGCCTCCTTAGTATAGAGCCTAGAAACTTGCCTTAACGTACGGAGCGGCGTACCTCTAGATATAACCTATTTAAGCTATACTAACTTATAGCGCAGATTGCCGGTCTTACAACCGCGCTATAGCGTTTCCCGAAGAGCGCTTAGAAGCAGTAAGGATATCCTCGTAGGACTTGTAGCTAGTGTTTCCGATATAACTAGTAAATACGACTCGGTTACCTTTCTAGTTAGCGATAGTTCCTTCCTAGGAGCTATCGTCGTAGTTGCGCTAGACACCCCGGGTTATGCGAGACTATAGACGACCTAGAATAATTAGCGTGTTCGGGTTAGTAGCAATCTAGAAGGTAAAGGAAAAGCATATACCGAAAGCGTCTACTATAATATTGTAGTAGGCACCTACTAGCGCAACCTCCCTATTTACTCCCTATATACTAAGGGAAATATCTCTGTTTATTAGCAGTCGGAGCTGTTTAGCCTAGCGCTTACTTATAATAAGTGACTCTAAACTATTATTAAGCATTGCTAGCAACTGCTAACTATAGCTTCCGATAGTAACTTAAATATAGATAGCGGGAACGACGGCAAAGGAACAAGTAACTACGGAAAGGTCTACATTATTAGGGATAGAGTAAAGTTCCTTAGGTCGAGGAGGTCCTACTCGACCGATTTGTTAGCTAGTAAATCGGACAGCCTTAATAGAAACTAAAACCGAAGCAGGGTCGGCATTATTATTATCCCCTCGGCCTATCTCCTTAATCCCCTCTTCGTTAGTATTATCGATAGTCTCCTAGCTCTCGTAGGTTACTAATTCGCCTTCTACTAACTCCTAGGCCCCTAAAGATTTAGGAAGGAACTATAGGGAAGAGACGTCGATATAGTCCTCTCGCCCCTATTTACGTCGGAGGGCTATAAGGTCTTTTATAAAGGTAGCATCGTTAGGAATCCGGCTCTAGAACAGGTTAGTAGGCAAACCGTATACTAAAAGCTCTCCTATAGACACGTTAGACTTAAGGTCTAGGAACTATAAAGCCTAGAAGAGAGCGTTTGCCTTTATATCGTAAGAGTTAGTAGGCCCGGTACTATACTTCTTTATATACCTATTAAAGCGAAAGCTCTTTAGGTCGGCTAACTTTCGTTTGTAGGCCGGCGGGTTAGCTAGGCCTAGGGTACTACTAAGGTCGGTAGTAGCATCCTCTATATCGATATCGGGAGTCTCTAGTACCTCCGGAGTAGCTATACTAGCTTAGGTTACACGGTCTTTAGCTGTCTAGAGTGTCTTAGTCTTAGCGACTAATTCTCGCTATTTCTTAGCCTTATTAGCTGCCTGCTTCTTAAGTATCCTAGTAGGGGCTATCGCACTAGGGCGGGTAGGGTTCTACGGGCTCTTACCCTTGCCCTAGGACTAGGTTTAGGACGACTAAGTTTAGGACCTTATAGTAGCGTAGACATCTATACTGTTCTTAGTAACCGCGTAAACATTAGTAACTGCGTCCGGGTCCTAAGACACAAAGTTAACTTTAACAGGCTTAGTAGTACTATTACTACTCCGCTCCTTAACCTATTTTGCCCTAACCTTCTAAGTTTCTCGTTTAGCAATAGCGGCGAGGGTACTATTCCTAGTATCCTTAAACTCGATCTTGCTACTATACTTCTTCTCTAGAAGACTCCTAAGTTAAGGCAGCTTCGGAGCTCTACGATCCTACTCGAAGTTAATCTTATCGCCGGTATCGGTATAGTAGAACTAACTATTCACTTATATAACGAGCTTCCTCTTAAGAAGCTCTTTCTAAATAGGGTAGTCTAATTAAATATGTTTGAAACCGCCGCATATCTAGCACTTGCTATCTAAGTTAGAATGGATCTTTCGTATAGCGTAGACGTTAACTAAAGGGGCCTTAGGGTAGTTAGGATCGGAAATCTAGTAGACCGGTAGCATATCCTTTAGTATACTAGCATTAATAACCTCTCTAACTCGCTATAGTGCTTTCGTATTAAGGTTAAGCTAGGCTAGGGACTTAGCTAAGTCCGTAACGTCCTAAGAGTGCTTAGTAATAGTAGGAGTTACGGTCTTAGGACTACTCTACGACTTAGGAAGGAACTTAGGTCCTCTACTTCCCGAGGCGTCGCTTTTTACCTAAGCTAGGTTATTCCTATCCTCGCCGTAAATAAACTTCTTCGCATCGGCGGAGCTATTAATATCGTCCTTAACAGCCTCTAGAACCTCTTTATACTTCCTAAAGGTCTCGGGATTAGCTTCGCTAAGCTTATAGCGACGGAAGACACGCTTAGTCGTAGACTACGGCAACCCTTTAAGGAGCAGCCTCGTTCTCTAAGAATTCTCGAGGTCCTGCTAGTTAATACCGTCCGCTAACTTAACAAACTCGCGGACATACTCCTTTAGGTCGTCATCTTCGGTACGCCTCTCTATATAGAGGTTCTTAAGCTACGTACGACTGCCTTTAATACGACGGCTATCGCGATCCCGATACTCCCTTATAAAGGCCTGCTTAAAGACCTCCTAGTCGGCATTAGACTTGTCGTCCTTTTCTAGGTAGCTAACTAGGGTTCTAAGGGTTCGGTAAAGCTTAGTAATAGTAGTCCTCGTAAGGGACCGGACCTTATACTAGTCCGACTCCTCTTCGAGTCCGTACTCGGTTAAGTTGTCCTTAAAGCGTTCTACGTACGCCGTAGCGTTCTACCCTTCGAACAAAGGGTTTCTACTGCTTCCCGGCTCTAGCGGGCAACGCCTATTCTAACGGAGAAGGTTAGTTTGCCCTTAAATTATCTTTATAACGATATTATAGAGGGCCTCGGGCGTAGAAGGCTCGACAGCCCCTAGTTCGATAGCGCTTATAACAACTAGTCGTCGCCTAATTTCTTCGTTAATAGGGTCCGGTAGGTTATTAGATTCCGAAGATTCCGCTAATTCGTAATGCTCGCTTTCGCTAGAGCTTATTTAATTGTTATAAAGTAGTTAAAATAAAATGCTATAGGAAAGTGTTTTTAGTATATATTGTAGGTTTAGTTCGATATTGCTATACGAGAAAATGGTGTGCTAGTCTGTTTTCTTCTAATATTACCCCTAGGGTAGCATTAGAGTTTAGCCTCCTAGGGATCGCCTAGATACCCCTAGGAGCTTTAGTTTAGTAAATTTAGACAAAAGCCGCTCGGAGGAAGGGACTGCAATCTCTATTTACACCTAGATCCTAGAAACTAGCTACTTTACTAACTATCGTTATCTCCTTTAGCTAGGCAGGGGGGCGGGGACCTTCTTTTTCTAGTAGAAGGCTAAGTACTATCCGAACGAGGTAGCGAATCCCGAAACAATCTACCCGGTTAATAGGGGAACTATCTAGGCATCCGACCTATAATCTAGAAATTGCTATCGTATAGATAGTCTTAGTAAACTAAGCAAGGCCGATAGGTAATTAGTCTATCTCCTCCTTAGGCGGGACTTATCTTAAGCAAGCGGTGCTAAATAGGTCTTCGACCCGGAGCCGAGTCCTTAGAAGCCGGCTATAGTTATAGACTAGGCCCTAAGCTATAATAGTCCTAAGGGTTTGTAGCTTTTCGGGGTTAAAGCGATGCCCTCGTTAAGAGGTTCCTCTACTTGTCGTAATAGCCCCTTAAGATACTTCTATATCGTCTATATCGTAGGCTCTTATCGTACCCTCGCTTCGGTTATAGCTATTCGTACCTAGAGACTACCTTTAATATACTCGAACCTGTTAGATATAAAGAGATAGCCCCACCTTCGGCTCTAATAAAGGACGGAAACTAATACTACTACTACTACTTATAGCAATAGTATAGGCTACCGAGGGTAACATAACCTATAGCAATACGGGCAGCTATGTTTAGCAAGATAGGATAGCGAGACTATCGCTTAGGCTAATAACTAGAGCCCTGCAATATAGGCATTATAGAAGTGTAATATAAACAATATACTATACGAGGTTAATGCTCTATCTACAATGTAGAAGGAGGCCTCTTATATAGGCTCAAAACTGGCCTATAGGTATGGGGCCGGTTACTAGCTAATACTATATAGATCTATACTATTTAATTATACTTCTTATATATAGCCGGAATTTTTTTAACGGTTGTAGTTAAATATAGACTAAGCTAAAGTATTAAAGTTAGCTTAGCTATTATAATTCGTTATTAGTTACCTTATCCTTAGTCGTAGCATTAGCTGTATTATTCTCCTTCTCGCTCTTATAAGCTAGACTACCTTCTATAGCACTTATATATACCTTTATCTCGTCCTTTAGCTTCCGCTAGATACTAATTTGTAGTACGTTATTTGCTAGGACCTCGTTAGGTTCCTTCTTAAGCATATAAAGAGTCTAGAAGCCTGCTTTTAGCTTAGCCTTTACTGCAACGAGCGCCTCTCGTATATAGATATGCCTTTTCGAGAGCTAGTCGTAGTACCTAGCAATATACTTCGCCCTATTAAGAATAGCCGCCCTACTATCGACAATTAGTAAAGAGCGTAGATTTAGCTAGACAGGCGGATTTAGCTAAGCCTATAGCGGCATTAACTAGGGTATCGTATATAGCGGAGGTATAGCGAATAGATTAAATAGAGGCATAGGGCTATACTATAGTACTAGAGCTACTAGTATTAGTGTCTCTTATAGCAACGACGGCTCCTTCTTCTTGCTACGGTATATATTATTGTAGTTCTTTACACTCTTCTAAATAAGCTAACCTAGTATATTATCTACTATTGTAGTGCCGGCTTCTATAGCGTTGCGCTATTCTTCTAGGTATGTATCTAGTATCTAGTAATAGGTACTATCGTGCTATATATAGTAGCCGACGTTACTACCCTTCTTAGTGTTAGCATACTGTCTATCTAGACAGTAGAATTTAGCTAATAAGGTCTTGTATATCTCTCGCGACTCGACAATACTATTAATAGTCTTCTCGTTAGCATTGCGAGTAGATTTAATGCCCTTCTCTTTCTATATAGTAGGTAGCTTGTCTTAGTCGGATTCTATAAGGTTAGTATTACTATTAATAGTAGTAACCGACTCTCGTAGCTTGTTAGACTAGTATTCTTTAACTATAATAGTAACTTGTCGCTTAGCCTCTACGTTATAGATAATAAGCTCGTCTATATTAATAGTCTAGTTATTTAGCTTAGTAAACAATATAGTATCTATCTCCTTAGCAGCACTGTGTTTAGTAGCCTTAATAATAGCCTCTCGCTTATAGAAGTAAGCCTATAGACTACGTTCTTTAGTAAATTCCTATGCCCTAACCTTAGCCTCTCGAAATAGTATAGATATTGTCTCTATCTTGCCTCTATAGATAGCCGATTAACTATTAAGCTTAACCGGTTGTTACTTATACTGTTTAAACAGTGTCTTATAGACAACCTTGCAGTAGAGGCTTAAAGCTTAAGTAGAGGTAGCGGGCTAGTTGTTAGACGGCTTACTAGTAGATATAGATTTGCGTACGCGTTTCTTAACAATTACTATACTAATTTTATCCTAGTTACTTAGAGGTCTATTAGATATATTAAGAGTATTATTCTACGTATCGGTATATATATTAGAGGTATTGCGTAGTAGTTTAGTAGCCGCCTATCGCTTGCGCTTCTGCGAAGCCTAAGATTTCGAGCCCTTCTTCGACCTCTCTATCTTCTTTATACCCTTCCGCTAAGTAACTAGTACCTTCGAGTAGGGATTAGTCTTTGTCTTAGCGCTAGTTTTACGTGGTTTTTGGCCCTTCTAAGAAAGACTCGTCCCTTCTATACCTGCCTACGCGCTCTACGCACTAGGCGGTAGAGTTACTATTACTTTCTATATAGTCGATAGTATTCTATCGACTGCCTTCTACTACTATATTTCTATCTTTTCTTCTTCTTCTTCTTCTTTACTACCTTCTTCCTCGATACTCGGCGTACGGAATAACTTAGTACCTAGCAGATCGATAGTATATAGCTTCTCGGCCGACTATTCTTCGTTTCTTTATAATACCGCTACTACTAGATTATATGCCTATATACCCTTAATATATTACGAGTCGTCGATAAGGCCTTCTTCTTCTTCCTCCGGGGTATATTAGATAGCAGGTAGTAGCTCAATTAGCGATAATTGCGTAAAAGTAGCTTAGGTAAGGGCAGCGAGGCTAAACGTATTGTTTAGATATACTAAATTCGTAGTATATAGAGGCGGCGACGAGGTATACCCTTCTAAACTATCTAAAGCTTTAGAGACTATGGTTTGCTAAGAAAATGGTATAATAATTGCTATCTAAGTGCTATACTAAATTCTGAGAGGTAGGTGGTGGACCCGCTTCCGCAATCCCGACCCTTTTGCACCGTAGAATATTCTCAGTGAATATGGTATACCACATTGGCAACATTGGTCGCGTCAAAAACGAGGATTCCTTCATCGGAGCGCCTGAGAGGAGGCAGCTCTGCCGCGTCCCACGCTCGAAATGTCGCTTCTACCGGACACTGGGGTGCATCGACAGCACACGGCGTCGGCGTCTGCCTGCCAGTTCTTCTCACACTCTCACTCCATCACCTGTTCTTCCACGACATGACCCGTCTGGGCGCGGCCCTACGCTCATTCGATTGTCTGGCGAGCACGAATCGTAAGCGCTGTTGGTAGGCGTGATTACTTCGCATGGTATGTACGCGAGAAAGAGCAAGATGTGCATCGAGGCCGGATCTGGGTCGAAGATATGCAGAAGTAGCAATCCAATCTCGGCGCTGCACTTCCTCGGGTATACCTCACCACATCTCTCCAGCAGCATCTGATGCTGTCATTTCTCTGTCAGCGAAGTACCCGCGTGCTTTCTGGTATGCACATCAAGAGACATCTTTCTCATATTCTTCGAGAGTCAACATGCACTGTTGCCAATGAGCGAGCAGATTCCGCGACTCCTCCTGCGCCATCACCATAACTCGACAAGCCCGAAAACGGTCAGCACGCAATAATGAAAAAACGGCAGATCATATTGGAAAGGACTTGGAGGAATCTGGACGTTCTCTCCCGGTGTCATTCACAGCTGCGTGATGATGTGATCACTGGGACTACAACTTCCACATATGCGCTCGGGTGAATCCTCTGGGGCAAGTCACATGCGGATTTGCTTGCAGATCAACCTCATTGCTGCAAAGCGAGTGCATCCTCCCCAAACCCGCAGTCGCGCAGCTCGGCAGAAAGTCATTACGGCTGCTCGCAAATGACGACCCTGCTGACAGCCTTACATGTCTTTAGGGCCCCAGACATCGTTCGAGAGTCGACATTAATGCTCTGCCCGATGGCAGACTAGCACCAGGCACGAATGAGAGTATGGCGATGATTGACTTCTTTGCGATCAAGCCGAAGAGCGGAAAATGTGAGAAAACGATTCACGAGTAGGCAGAGACATGAGTCCAAGATGCCACTCTACGGACTTCATGGCGAGATCTCTACCACGGCCAATGTCGCAATTTGATTCAAGCTCAGACACAATGCAAGGCATCCAGGAACGATGTTGCAAACTTCTCGTTGTGCTCTCGAGGCTGCGTGGAAAGTCTCAGACAACACGATTCGCCCGCAGCTGAAGATAAATTATGAAGTATTTCCCAGCAAGTCTGAGCATAGGTAGCACTTCAAGGCCTAACATGTCCGCACCTCATGGCTACAGTCTCAGGCCATTCATCAAGAGACCCAACAGCCATCCTTTCAAGATTGGTGACGCGAAACGCATAAAGCCAAGGAATACAAGTTCGTCTCTTTCTCCTGAAGCAAACGAGGGTCTTTCAAATGCACCTTCAGATCCGACGTCTGCCAACGCGAGTCCAGCTTCCACAGAAGATGGCACACTTCAGCGCCTTAGAGAACTCATCTCGTCCATGCCGGTTCCAGCAACCAAAAACAGCACGCTACGAACCCGAAAGCTTGCATCGAAGACACGATCTCGGAACGTTCTCGCGCCTCTCGAACTCCATCACAGTGCCGATAATCACGACGCTTCACCTCACGATGTTGACCTGAGGTACCCTTCGGGACTTGCCGAGCGTTTCGCCTTTGCGAGGAGAACTTATAAAAAGGATCACCGATATGCTCGACAACTCGATCCTTTTGTAGATCTTGTGCACACGATCTCTGTCCTGCTTGAAAGTACACTCGGGCCCAAAGGCCCTCAAGTTCAGATTTGCTCTGCTTTAAGACAAGCATGGCTTGGTCATGAGAACTGGTCCGCTGGTGGTGGCACTCAGACGTTCAAGGACACAATCGAAGCCGTAAACGTCCTGACCGGACATCAAGGTCATAAGCGCCCAGAGCTTACACCAGACTTCCTAGAACACTTCTTCGACCAGCTCCACGACCGGGTCATTGCCGACAACTGCACCGACCTACTTCATCGCAGCAACGCGAAATCCACCGAGAACGTCTACGGCGAATTGCGACCGAAATTCCTCTCCCGCATCTTCAAAGACGTCGGCCTTGACAGCAAAAGCGTATACCTAGATCTCGGATGCGGCGTCGGACAAACAGCCATGCAAGCGTCTTTGGAAACACAGTGCGAAGCACACGGCATCGAGCGGGAGAGGAAAGTCCACGCTTTGGCACAATTCCATCTCACGCAATTTCGAGCGCGAGCGGAACTGTACGGTTTGCCATACAACAGTCATGTGGTGCTTCGACAAGGTGACTTCCTCACTTCGAGATTCGTTCGAGATCTTTTGCCAGTCGTGGACGTTGTTTTGCTCAATAATTTGAAGCTTGATTCCGAGACTGATATCAAGGTTTGTGGGATGTTGGAGGAGGGCTTGAAGGATGGGGCGAGAGTGGTTAGCACGAGGAGTTTGAAGCGGCTTAAGAGAGGGGGGAATGTTAGGGTGAGGATGGTTGATGGGTGGAGGGTTGAGAGGTTGCATTATGAGGCTGAGAGTGTCAGTTGGACGGATAGTGAGGGAGAATACTTTGTACAGATCAGGCTGCAGGAGTAGAGTCGTGGAGGATTGATGCTTCGATGGAAAGCTTGCTGTTAGGAGGATGATTTGGCTTCTGATATCGGTATGATGTGTAAGATCCCCCTTTGCTTACTGACTACTCTGATACATGGAAAGGAGGCTGTGCAATTGTCGGTACTTGCGGGCCCCGATCCGGTCGCTGCAGTGTCCCTGGAGTAAGCCATGCCCAGAGACATTGGCGCAGAAGCTAGAGTGGTACGATTCTCTCTCGATGATAGTCTGATATGCAGAACGCCGCATCATTGTGCCGAATGTATTGATGTATTGATCGAATATACCGTGCAAGGTCTTCATGAAGTGACGTTGATTGGCCCGGCCCGGTATTCACTTGCCCATGTCACATTGCGCGCCGCTGACGTCTGGCTATTTTCCCAGAAGCTTCACATCGCATGCTGGGGTGTCATGGCGCTAACGAAAGCACCGCACGTGTCTCAGCAAGGAAGCACTTCTTGTACATATGTAGTACACCCTTGGCCGTAAGCTGCGATCCTGATTTCTTACCAAGCTGAGCCTTACCCCTTATCGCTCGCTGCCCGCCAGTGAGATCGAAGAAGCACACCGTGCAGAAACGATCTGGCGACACCGTTGCATTCTGCGTCGTCAGCGCCAGCGCCAGCACCGGCCACGGCCACTCCGGAGCACAGTCCTATGCAGATACCAGCACTTATGGAGGCGTCGAGGTAGCCGCGAAGATACTGTACTGGAGAGCGGCCTCGACCTCGTTCTCACTCCTCAACATGCGAGACGTCCAATCGCCCCAATACCGAGAATCGATCGACATGGAGTCTGGCGAGCCGCCACAACGCCGAGCTTCACGACGCCTGTCGACCTTTATACCTCATCTCCCGCACTCATATCGAGATGAAAGACCGCGGCAGTACAAGCAGGTGTACAATCGCCCACGATGGGTACTTCACATGCAGGCCGTCTTCTGGCGCGTGCTCATGAGTCTGGGCATGTGGATCCACCGAATGGCCCCTCCACGACCCCCGAAGCCCAATTTCTACCGCGTCATCAACAGTACGGTGTCTGGTAGGCCCGGCACCTTCACACTGTACTTCTACGTGCCTCAAGACTACGATACGCAGAAGAGATTGTGGACACATCGCCACGAGCCGTATGCAAGCGACGAGGAGCAAGAACGGACAGTGACAGATCGCAATAGGAATCGGATGAGCATAAGTTCGATCGGAGATATCGTGCGCAGGCGGAGCAGAAGTGCTCGAAGATGGGGAGGATATCCGGTGATAATCAACTTCCATGGCGGCGGCTTCACACTTGGCTCGGCATATGACGATGCGCGGTGGTGTGGTACTGTTGTCAAGGAATGCAATGCCATTGTGGTATCTGTGGACTATCGTCTTGCTCCGGAGAATCCCTTCCCGACCGCTGTTGAAGATGGCGTTGACGCTGTGCTATGGATACACAAGCATGCCGAAGAGCTCGGAATCAACACCGACAAGATTATCCTCTCTGGCTTCTCTTCTGGTGGCAACATGGCGTTCACTGTTCCGCTTCGCCTCTATGATCAGCAGACTGGCTTCCACAGAGACGAGCCACACGCTGCCAAATCGCCCCTTGCAAATGTGACTGAGCAAGAGGAGCCTACGAGTAGGACTGCATCTGTCGATGATCGTCCTGTCTCGGCCTGGGATACGGCTTCGTCCAGCTCAACGAAGGAAATACTAGACCCAAACAAACCACTGCCACCTCTACCTCCACCTCCACCACCTCCACCACACCAATCACGGGCACCTAAGGCAGGTGCCAATGTTCGTGAGCAAGGTATTGGTCCTGTGCCCGACGTGCGCATCCGCGCCATTGTGCCCTGGTACCCATCACTCGACTACACCCGAACACGCGCGGAACGCCGAGCGACATGTGTGCGTACAGATCAAGAGCTACCAGCACTCTTCACGAACCTCTTCGACGACTCATACCTGCACCCACCAAAAGACGTCACTTTGGACTCGCCCTATTTATCACCCGGCGTAGCTCCCACAGACTTACTCCGCAACGCCCTACCAGACGAGATCATCATGTACACCTGCGAGTGGGACATGCTCCTCGAAGAAGGCCAAGAATTCCACCAAAGATTAATCTCCGACGAGATTGGCAAAAATGTGGTCTACACCATGGTTCCAGAAGTGCCGCATGGCTGGGACAAAGCTCCAAACCCATGGAAGCCTACACCTGGTGTGAGGGAACACTACCTCAAGGCTTGTAAGGAGATTAGGAGGATACTAGGTCAGCGCGAAAGTACTATGGATCGGCTACGAGATTCGAGGATGAGCATTGTTAATTGAGGCTTTTGAGCGCTTTGTAGTTGTTCTGGAGAGCCTTGATGAGTACATAGTATTTGCAATTTTAGAGTCTATATTGTGGTAGCCTTCGGGCCTGCGACTTTCTCGGCGACGGGACTTTCTGCACGTGGTATGATGGATTGCTTTGCTGCTGGCCATTCAGCTCCGATCATTGGCCTGAACTAGCAACCGACGACTCCGTTGTGCGATGCGGCGCTTGGCTTTGCTTCAAGCTTTTTGAACCCAGTACTGCGTTTGAATCTCAATCAATCGGCCTGAACAGCGCCTGCACTGCATCCACATCGTGAAGCTGCAGCCTCAGCCTTCCGCCTGAACCCTTCCGCCACTCCACGAAACCCGCCAGCCTGGCGTCCATCACCTCCTGCACCGGTTCTGGCGACAAATCACCAAAATTCCGTTCACCATCCTTCTTGCCCAATTGGCCAGCACCATTTCCGGCCTTGAAGTCGACCATGATATCCCACCACCCTTCTCCTTCTCCACGCCTGCGCTTCACTTTCACAAGTGAATTAGTCAAGACTGCGTGTTGTGAATGAAGGCTCCGTCATCCCGATGGGTGTGATGTGGAGAACAATAACGAATTTGGAAGCAAGAGATGGCAGGCTGCAAGAAGTCCGGATACAAACATACTTGAGCGATGCGTTATGGCTTGAATATAGTTTTCTTGTATGGGCTGACGGCCCATACTCTGGAGGCACTGATCCGAGCGAAGCGAAGTACCGATGAGGATGCGGAGGTGTTGTCTGTTTACGAGCTGAGTAGAACAACAGTCAGAAGTTGGAAGTCGCAGTTGTACAGCTGTGCCCGGGGGGGTTCAATCTGAAGAACCGCTACTACAAACCAAGAAAGGCCTCGAATTGGAAGAATCCAAGAAGAAGTATTGGCAAAATCGACAACGCCGAGTCTCTCAATTGCGGCGCATCGTACACTGGTCCTCTCGGAATGCCCTTCTCCATTCATCGGGAAGCTCCATACTCTCATGCCTCCGTAATGGGCATGAAGAGCGCCTGGATTGCACGCCAATCTTGAGGGCGTAGCTGGATCTTGCCATCTGGACTTTTCCGTTGCTCAACGAATTTTTCTACTCGCTCCTTCACGATCTGATGTATCTGAACTGGATCCTTGTTTGCAAACACCTTCGCTTTGAGGTCATCATCGCGCAGCTCGTTGATATCAATCTTGGCTGTCCCAGCATGCAAGTCGAGCTCAATCTGCCAGGAGCCACTCCCAGGATCCCCTTCCTCGGTGGTGCCGACCAGATTCAGCGACTTTACATGATCCAAAGTGTCGCGATGCGCTTTGGTGATGAATTTCTCGGCCAAAAAGCTGCACACGGCGAATGCCGTAGAGCTGTTGGACCACCGTTCTGTCGCTCCAGGGACTCTTGTCCAGACTTCGAGCCTCGGCGGCAACACTTTGTAAAACTCTGGCAAAGCTTCTTGCCGGATGAGTCTGTTAACGGCAGTGATTGGTGGCTGGACGTACACTCGGTCGATGGGGTGTTCCGGGAGTTCTTCTCGAATACTTTCCAGGAACGCGACGTAGACTTGAACCCGGAGCTCAGGCGGTAGATCCAGAAACCTGAATACCATGTCTTCATCCGCTTTCTGGAGACGTGAGATGAGGCCTCTCTTCTTTCGTGTTGGTGCTGGCGTTACAGGGAGACCACGACGGATGCAGAACTCTTGCCGCTCGTTGATGCTGCATGTCTCGTAGATGAGGAAACCAATCTGCATACGCACATGGATGCGTGCCAATTGTGCCCCCCCCCCCCGGGACTGGATTTGAGGACCACGCCTTTGTCTTTGAGCTCGCGTTTGGTTTTGATTATGTACGGGAACCGCCGGAGCTTCCAGAGTTCGCTTGGGTATAGACGGTGTGGCGCGTCGTGAAACTCGCGGAACTGTACCATTTTTCCCCGGTATTCTGTGGGATCCAGAAGTGGTGAGCAGATTGTAACAGGAAGAGCGGGATTCTGGAGCAATAAAAAGGTCTCTTCAGTCAATATGGAATTTTTGTTGCAGGCTCGCGATGTTTGCGCCTTCTTCCAGAAGCTCCTGGGTGGCTGTCTTGGTCACTACGAGGTGCTGCTTGAAAATCCATGATGTTTCGAATTGCAAGACTGGAATCTTTGGCTTTTCCACTGATGACCATGCTGAAGTTGCAAAGCTGAGACTAAAAAATTTGAACTGCATACAGGTACCATACGCCAGCTAGTTGTTGATGGCTTGCGGGATTCCGGAGACGATGTGAACGGCGGAAAGCCTGGCATCATTGTATAACCGGTCAACAGCGATGCTCGAATTGGATTTGCATCTGCTCTTGGGGCTCACTGCACACCTTAAGAATTCCCACCAGGCTTGAAGTCTTGGTTCGTACAAGCTTCGAAAGAATTCGGAAACCCAAGCGCATTCAAGTCATGTTGGACCATCCGTCACAACTTCTGCTATCTTTTAGCGAACTCCGAAGACCATGAGAACCTCCAGAATACCCGGAATGTCATCGCCAGTTCCTTCCACCGCCGCGGCAGGCGTCTTCGCAATCACTGGATCTGTGCTTGTGACTTACACCTGTCTCCAATCCCAACTCGCTCATCAACAGAGCGCGAGTGTTAAGCGAGCTGTAGCATTTTAATCGCAAAAAAAGAACCACAAGACGGCTCGCAAGTTGTCGTCAACGACTCTGGGAAAGTCCAGCTCTGACATCGAGTGGTCGGGAAACACATTTTGACTCGGAAGAGCTCAAACGGCCACCTCTAATACCTCGGGATTGGGACAAGAACGATGACGAGCCTTTTTCACCCTGGCTATACGTTTGTCACAGCAACAAGCTGCGTCTGTCCTCCTGCATCTCTTTCTGTCCAACGTTAATCGACTCATCGACGCTATTATTCAGTATCAATCCCTGATTGATCATATTGTTGCCATCACTGACTACGATCTGGAAGACAATCGCAACAGTAGACCATGCATCAACGAGATCGAAGACGGCATGATGCGACCAGGTGTTTCAAGCAATCACAAGTGATGTTCTCAATCTGCCATCGGAATGCGGATACAAATATACAAAAGTCGTATATATGGTGGTTCGTTCCAGACTTGCTAGCGGGCATTCTGTCAACGAGATGTGCATTCGTCAAGACGGACATACTCGCTTCACTGCGAGCACTAGCACTTTCGCCACAATCTTACTCTTTTGCAAGCATAACCTAGTTATCGTCATGAAAAGCTCAGAAATGGCACAAGGCGTTCAAAATGACTCTTGCAATGAAAATGGTCGGAACGAAGTTGCTGTGTGTATACACTCCTTCCTTGCAGTACAGCATTCTGAACCCCCAGTTCTCATAGTCATCTAGCAGGTCAGGAAGTATAGACACAGATTGAATTGAACATGGGAAAGTTGCTCACACTTCATGTAGGCTTTCCGGTCGTTGTCCAGTGATTAGTGATTGCAATCACACGCGATTATATTGACGAATGATTCCACACGGAAGCATCTCTTTCCCCGATCATATCGACACTCTAGAACATAAAACGGAAACAATCCTTCCGCGGAGACCCAATTTGATTCCGATTCCATGGACCATCACCATCCGCTATGCCTCCTCGATCCTTCTGATTCCAAACCTCCATCTCATTAATAAGAACCATTGGAAGAATCTCCACGTAAAAACAAAAAAAAAACTTCCCGACATTCGATCAATTCAAACAACCATGCCATCTCCCAACCCCCCTCCTCCTCCTCCTCCAGAAATCTACAATGTCCGCACATACTCCATCGCCGTAATTGCCTCGACGGGAGCGTTCTTATTCGGCTACGATTTAGCATTCATCGGAACAACAATAACACTAGAATCATTTCGAAGGTATGTCGGGGGCCAAAAAAAAGAACCCCCCCCCCCCCCCCCCAAAACACACTCAATGCTTTTTTATGTTTTTACTAGAACTGATATCGATCGATACCAATAGAGATTTCAACCTCCTGAACTCATCCCCAAACACACTCGCCTCCTTCGCAGCAAACATCGTCTCTTTGCTCCAAGCAGGCTGTTTCTTCGGATCCCTACTCGCCGGACATTTTGCAGATCGATATGGACGAAAATCCAGCTTGATGTTTGCGGGGATGCTCTTTTGTCTTGGGTCGTTGATGCAGACGGTTGCGCATGGGAGTTGGGGGGTGGTGTTTACGGGGCGAGCAGTAGGGGGGTTGGGGGTTGGGGCTGCGAGTATGCTTGTACCGTTGTATGTGGCTGAGTTGTCGCCGGCGGAAATGAGAGGGAGGTTGGTGGGGGTGTATGAGATTTGTGTGCAGCTTGGGACTTGTCTTGGGTTTTGGGTGGTTTATGCTGTTAAGAAGACGATGGGGGATGGGAGTTCGCAGTGGATTACGCCGTTTGCGATACAGTTGATTCCGGGGGGGCTTTTGGTTGTTGGGATGTTCGTTGTTCCGGAGTCTCCAAGGTAAACAGGTTTATTGTTTGGAATAGAGGTGTGGCGTCTGCTAAAGACCTGATAGATGGGTTGCGCAACACTTTGGCCGATCGGAAGCTCTCAAAGTCCTATCTCGGCTGCGTAAGTTGGATGCTGAGCATGAATATGTCCAAGACGAAGTCTCTCGCATCGTGCAGCAGCTTGAGGATGAGCAATGCTCCGGCGCTCCCCAGAGTCCTCTCCAACAGCTCAAACGGCTTGGCAGACCAGGTTATAGGAATCGCCTAGTCATCGGCGTCTGGATTTTCATCTTCATGCAGATGGCAGGATCGAATGCGATCAACTACTTCAGCCCGGCTATCTTCAAGAGCATCGGACTGAAAGGTGAAGACACCGGGCTGTATGCGACTGGCATTTATGGCGTTGTGCGACTGGTTGCAATCGTCATTGCGATTAATTTTGTGGTCGATCGCTTTGGTCGTCGAAAAATGTTGATGGGCGGTGCGGCAGTGATGGCTATTGCGATGTGGTACATCGGCGCGTACGAGAAACTGGTTCCAGACACACCGGGGGGCATACCACCTGCTGGATATGCGGCCATCGTGATGATTTACGTCTTCTCCCTAGGCTTCTGCTTTTCGTATGCCGGCGTTCCTTGGATCTACGCTTCCGAGATATATTCGATGGATGTCAGGAGTACTGCTATTGCAATATGTATTGCAACACACTGGCTCATGAACTTTGTCATTGCTCGATCAGTGCCATACGTAAGTGTTCTTTCACGACGGAATTGTTCGATAAATGGCTGACCTTTTGACCCAGATGATCACGAACATCAAATACGGCACCTTTTTCGTGTTCGCCAGTTGTATCACCGTGTCCATTGTCTTTGTGTATCTCTGCGTGCCAGAGACAAAAGGGCTGAATTTAGAAGAGATGGACATCTTGTTCGGAGTGCCATTTGCGGCATCTAGAGACGGCGTAGATGTCCTGGGAAAGACGGCCTTGGAAGATTCAGTCCTTCAATTAGAGAATCGCATTCCATAGGCAACTATGCATCGATGTGTTTGATAAGTCGCAGAGTGCAGGACCAGTTTCCATTGGTGAGATCGGTGCGCAGATAAACCTATTCTTCGAGGCGAATTTGCTCAGTTCTCCCGATGCTCCTTATCTTTGCACTTCCCCATCATGTATTCGAACGGATTTTTCTCCCGAACGCAGCGTAGGCATAAACCCCTAACAGCATGATGCGTCGAGTTAGCGACTTGCTCAAACTCTGTGTCGTCTATCTTCCTCTTGCTGGTATCCACCTGTTGACAAGACACCGAACAGCGATCGAAATGTAAAGAATCGAAGCTTTGCAAGCTATCCACTAGATCCGCAACTGATACTCCTTCTTCGAAGATTCCAGAAGGCCATTGATCAATAGCCAGACCATTCTTTACGTAGTTTACGAACTTTGCATAGTCTTTGTTTGCGCACTTGGTACAACCAAGGTTGCACAGTGCTTCGACGCCCTTCAGGAAATGCATCAGAGCAGCATTCCTGCGCGCATCCATGACAACTGTGACACAGTTAGCAGAGCATGCCCGGCGAGAAAGCACAGTAATGAGAGCTTACAAAGTACTGCATGTGGCAGGCGGTCCGGCGGTGAGCTGACTCCCAAGTTTGTCAGCGGCACTTCAGAATGCCGTATGAAGGACCTGGTCATTTCGTGGAAAAGCTTGCGCTGATCGAATAAATATGCTGCTGTGAGAATATACGTCCTTGACATTGAATATGACTCAAGGCAGGCCTTGTTTGAGTAGGCGGTAAGTATAATGCCTCGTGCTTGGAGGTGTAGTGCTTCGACACAGCAGTACTGCAAGGATAAGAAGGTCAGAAGCCGCCGCCTCACGGAATGCCAATGATCTATCGCTGCTCTTGCGCTGTTCGTACCTTGTCTGCGACAGTGGCAAGATCGAGAATCCGGGCGAAGTATGCTGGCTCCCCACCAACATTCACTGCTTCCAACTCTCGCACACGCTGTAAATGTAGCAGTTTGAACATATCTGAAATGGCTTGTGGCTTGTCTTCCGGCAACTCTCTGGTGATCAGATTCATAGGGCTAGGTGACTGTTGACCTTGTCCGTAGTTTGGGCTTAGCATGGCCTTGAAGACTCGAGAGACAGTGCTGAGGATGGCCGATGATACGCGAAATCGTTGCAGCGCTTCCTTGGGGCCAACATTGAAGATTACATCACCCTCGGTAGCGATATCCCCGTTCGCGGCTTGGCCTAGTTCCATTTCAGCTGCGCTCCGCTTCCTGCCTGGCATCGTGGTATTGGTTCAGAAGCTGATTCTCGGTGGCCGCGTTGTTGTTCGGAAGAAGAGAAAGGAGGCGCGCCGCGTCTAGTTATTAGCTTGGTGCACCAATTAAGTTCACCCAGGATGTCAGCAAACCCCTGGTCCATGAAATGATTGCATTTTGATGCCCGTGCTCATGGAAACTTCATGTCGAACTCGTCAGAGCAGATTTAGGTGAGGCTGGCACTTCACAGCGAGAGGGCCACAATTCCCGCATCTCTCGTTCGTACACTCCAAGTTATGTGCTCCCACGGCACTGGACTGAGTAACTTTGTTCGCCAACAACGGCACATCTGCGCACAAGTGCTTCTCCGGTATCGTTATTTCTGGCGTGTATTCATAACCGTAGTGCTGCTAGTAGTACAGTTGCTCCTCCTGATCATCCCCCCGTCCTCGAGCAGCGTCACTCAAGTGCCATTCCTCTGGGCATTTCCAATCGACGCAACACCGCCTGCTGCAGGCTCTTGATAAATATGGGTAAAGACGCCATACTTGTCGTCGTCATCCACGAGCCATTGCAGCTCTTCGCCAGTCTCAGGCGGTAATGTGCTCATAAGTCCCTGACCGGGTCGCGGATAATGCGATGGGTGCACATCATCTGTGTACGTTGCGTCATCTGGCACCGGAGGGTTTCGAGCATAAGGAGAGCCATTTGCCCACGGACTGGTAGCCGCACTGGCCCGGTCTAAACGTGTGTGAGGATGTGGTGGCGGCGGCATCGAAGTGCTTCCACTGCTAATACCGTTCGGGTTTGATGCATTCCCGTTTGGCATTGTCGCTCTGAATTTGGGATCGAAGACAGCCAGGTCCGGTTTCTGAGTTGTTGCCCGTACAAGCAGGCTTGTCAGTGCTCCATGCGGTAAGCTCGCAAAGTGTGCTCGTCTTTGCTCCTCGCTCAGGCCAGGAGCGCTGACGAGATTGGAAAGATCTAGCTCAGGTGCATTCTCGGCCTTCTCCTCTTCGCAATTCATACAATTCCATTCCTTGTCGGCCTCATCGATCACGGCCTGATCGATCGGAGGTTTGTGACACCACTGGTGATATGCAGTATTGCAGCCGTCGCAGAATACAATCATGTTGCTGGCGGGACTAACACCACGCAAACATACTTTACAAACTGCAGACTCAGGATTCCTTCGATTATATGGCCGCTTTCGTTTATTTGTGATAGGCGATGGTGGTGGCGGGACAAAACTGGTGGGCTTTTGAATGGATCGTCCAGATTTGGTCATAGTAGCAACAGGTGTCACTTCGTCGCTGCTATCGGATTCACCGCCATCGTCATCGTCATCGCGTTTTCGCTTGCCTCCTCTGCCGCCGCCACGACCTCGTCCTCTTGGTCTACCACCACCCCTGCCTCGTCCTCTGCCTCTGCCTCTTCCACTGGATCCTGGGGTCAGATCCTCGGCTTCAGTCTGGACCGTCAATGCAGCGTCTACCTCGCCATTGGCGAAACTAGCTCTGCTGCCGCCTCGGCCGCCCCGCCCTCCCCTTCCTGTCGGCGTGGAAATGCTGCTCGAACCAGTGACATTTGCAAAAGTCTCGCTGGTCCGCATATCTTTCATGACTTGTTCCTTAGCAGCATCCCAGGGAGGCGTGCCACTCGCTCTGGCCGCTTCCGCGTTCGCATTAATCCGCTTCACCAGGTCCTCGGTTTGTGTTGAATGCTGTGGCGCTTGCCATCCAGGAGCTGATTTCGCTTCAGCTGTAGCGGTCATAGCAGGAGCTTCTCCAATATCTGTAGCTTTACTGTCACTGTTTGCAGACTCCTTAGGCTCTGAATCAGTGGGCGGCGCGTCCGAGAGCACCGAGCTTGCGGGGACGCTCACTTCCTGGGCTGGCTCCTCTCCGCTCGGCGCTGCACTGTCCTGCTGCTCCGCCGGCGGACCCCCACTCGCATCAGTCATTTCGGCGTCCATTTGTGTGTGCTATGATTATGCCATTGGGAAGAATCGTGAAAGTCGGAGCAAGATTCCCGTTGGCCGTGTGAGGTGATGTCTCGCGACTTCAAAGTGGAGCCTCGGGAGATCGACGCCGCTTCCGAGAAAGCTTGGCGAGGCCGTATCGATAGGAGTTGCGATGAAGTGAAGGCGGATATCGAGGAGATGTGTCTGATGCAGTCATTCCGTTAACATTGCTATGTACATCACTATCGCTACGAATTCACAATCGGGGTATCACCAGCTCCATGCAAGCGCAACATAAAGTCGTACAGACGAAGGAAAAAACGGCGAATGCGAAGACTAGTCGCGCTTCTCTGCCTTCTGCTGTTCCTCCCCAAGCTCTTCGATGATACTGTCTTCCTTGAGCTCTTTCGCCTTCTTGCTCCCTGCGCACTTGTCGACCCAGCCTTCTCCACGATGCATACTCATGACTTTCCTAATCAGTCCGCCCTGCACAGCAGAAGGCTGCTTCTCGTAAACAAAGTTGACCATTGCCAGACTCGCAACGAAGAGTAGCACGTCGCCATTCGTAAGACCCTTCCACCATCCACGCTTCTTGCCAACTTTATACAGCGAATCGATGCTTAAACGCATGCTGTATATAAAGTTATCCCGCTCGTGAGATCTGGCTACCCACGCCCACATGCCTCCCAAGAAGCCCCCAAGGAAGAAACGTTGCGTGGGCAACACACTTCGGGGAAGAATATGGTTGAACAAACAGATGGAGCCCCAGGATGTGCCGATTGAACCAGTGATGAACAAACTCATCTTCAGAATGCGTTGCGAGATCTTGTTCAAGACTGGCATTGGGCTCTTGACCAAAGCCTTGTACGCCAGAAGTCCAAAAGCACCATAGATCAACGTGAAGAATTTGACGACTCCCGGAAATGCTGCAATCCAATATTTGAGGTAAGTCCGAGCGCAGCTGGGATCCTTGGGATGCAAGAAAGCACATGATGTGTACTTGGTGCCGGGGTGAGCAGGCCCGCTGATCGGAGTCAGCTTCTGTATCGCAATACCTTTCGGCAGCGTATCTTTCTTGCCAGGAAACAGTACAGGCGAGGTGAAAGCCGGCCACTTGAGCTTACTGAGCTCTGCTAGGCCATCGACAATGTCGAATGTGGCAGGCCAGCTCTTGCCAACAGGATAATCTTTTGGTCTGAATTGAATGTACTCCGGACTTCTCTTCAAGATGAAGTGGCCGTAACTCTCAGGAAAGCAATCGCGATCAAAGACGAAGGCATGAAGCAGTTGTCCGCAAGCAAATGGCATGACAAGCCAGCTGCCAAACCACCACGGTCGATCTCCTTTGGGCCAAATATAGCCGCTTGTTGATAAGGCATTGTAGCCATACTCTAGACTCCGAGAAAAGACATATATGGCCACAGTAATGCGTAACTGCTCAGCAGGAGCGATTCCAAGGAAGAAGCCTGCCAAAGACGCGCCGATCGCGGGTGTGTATTTCGATGTTATTGCTTTCGAGATGCGTGGATTTCGTTCTCGGAAAGGTTCTGCCGACTCTTCGAGTAATGCTGCTCTTAAGCGCTTAAAGAACCTATGCAGCAAGCGATGGAATAGCAAAATGGTGGAGAAGGAAAGAGCGATGCGCGTATTTTTGTATCTCGGCGCAGGCTTCGCTTTGACATCGACGGTTCCCCTCCGTTGCGCAATTTTGTCCAGAACAAAGTCCATGCTCTTCAGACCCGTGAACAGCGCAAGGTAGACGCGCAAGGCGGCGCGGACGCTGGCAACATTGTAATCACCACTTTCGCTGCTCGCTTTCGTTATCCGTTCAAATCGATGAGGATTTGGCGTCTGTTTCTGGACCCGCTTCGGTGCTTTGGATATGAGGTAGTTATGCAACAACTCGTACTCCCGAGGCGAGAGCGTGTATCGTAAAGCGGTTCGTGTGATGGGGTCGATGGGTCGTTTCGAAAGACTGCTTGCGGAGGAGGCAGCCGATGACTTTCGTGAGGCCGATGAAGACATCCTCCGCCTGATGTCTCTCAGAGTCGCGCGCTCTGCATCGGAAACCTGGGGGAAGGATGATGAACGCCGCGGTCGATGGGGTTTATTATCATCGTAATAATCTGCGGGTGGGGATCGCACGCGCGACGTCGACGTCCGAGAAGAGGCAAGCGTGGTTCTGTTCCTCTCCCAGCCTTCGGAGAATTCGCCAAACAACCGAGGCTGCTTGTGATCGCCAAGCCCATCGCTGTCCACCACCACCTTCTTCAGCACTCCTCCCAGCGAGACAATACCACTCAGCAGTGGCATCGCGGCTGGACCGCATGATGCGATTCTGCCAGAATGGTGCAGTATCGCCCGGCGACGATGCTCTTATCACTCTCGACCTGATTTTAACTTCCATGTTCGCGATACCCCTGCGCTGTCGGGCCACTGCGGAGATGGAAAGACAGAGACGAGCGTTCAATGGGTACCCTCTTACAATGCACAATACATGCGGCCGAAGCAGTCTTGTAGCGTTTCTCAAGGCCTTGTGGGTTAGAGAATGCTCGACCTCTGCTTCTCAAAGGCATTCTGCATTCTGACAACGCTTGCTTTGTAACAGAGTTTCTTGCCTCAGGCTGTCATTTTCCCTGCATAGATCATGACGACCTCGATCCTGAACATCTACTGCGATCCAGTACAGCACTTCTTTCTTTCATATCACACCCGAATGCACAGGCTAGCACTCATCAAACGCGCAATGTCCAGCTCAACACCCAAGCAGAAACTGAATCCACGTAACTTCCCCCGTCCGCCTTCCTGCGAACGCACTCCCCGTCAATTGGAAGTGAAGTGGCCGAACGGCGACACAATCGCAGAAACGAGAGAAGCATACTGGGTCCTAGAAACCTTTCACCCACCCACCTATTATCTCCCTCCCTCCTCTCTCAAAGTGCCCCTAAGCAAGAACTCACATGGAAGCTTCTGCGAGTGGAAGGGAAGAGCATCGTATTACAACATCAAAGACCCAGATGGTAAAGAGGTGAAGAGTAGAATCTGGAGCTACGATAATCCTTCTGGTGGTTTCAAGGATATCAAGGACTATTTGAGCTTCTATGCAGGGCCTTGGGATTGCTATGTTGATGGTGAAAAGGTGGAGGCTCAGCCTGGAGACTTCTATGGTGGGTGGATGACCAGTGATATTGAGAGGGAATATGTTAAGGGTGCGCCGGGTACGAGGCATTGGTAGAATGATCAAGAACATCGGGTTCGTGCGTGAAGTCGTTATGGATGAAATACGGAACCAGTTACTGCTACAATGGAGCCGAGCCAATTTAGCATCTCCATCTGCGGGTAATGTCGGTAAGTCCGAGCTCATGCAAACTTCACTTCTAGGCTGCAAAGATCTAGAAGTGAGCTACTTTTTGGTGATGATTTGTAGGAAACTGGGCTCACTTGATACTCGAGGTGAAGTTCAGCATGTTCGGCAGGTAGCAAGAAGCGGTGAGTCGGCTGCCTAGCCACTGTATCTTCCGACACTTTCTCTTCAACAATTCTCACTCAACCACCATAACACTACCAAGATGGAGGACGTCGACTACGAACGCGACAACAGCATCGGCTTGCTCGGTCCAATGACCCCGCCCAGCGACGATGATACCTGGACACCACGCAAGAGAGTTCTCAAGAAGTCGAAGAAGCCGAAGCGCACGTGGAAAAAGAAGCCAACGAAGACTTTCAGCAAGAGTCGCATCCTCAGAGGCATTGCGCCACCTCCTCAGCCAGAAGAGCCCGTGTATGACAACGTTCCCGAACGCGTGTTCTTCGTACTTCCACCAGAGCTGAGGAACCGAGTCTACGACCTCGTCGTCGATGCAGAGACTTACGATTTAGATAAATACCAGCCCAAAGTCAAATGCATTGCCATGGGTCACGCGAAGGAGCCAGCTTTGCTACGTGTCTGTCGCCAAATGCGTGAAGAGGCACTGCCAATGTACTACGGCAAGAGCAGTCTGAACATCAACGTCACCCCGTCCGAACTGAACAGCGTTCGCAACTGGCTATCCGCAATGAAACAGAAATTCAACCGCCCTGGCGATAATCGCACTCCTGTCGCAAGCTTCAGCATCAGCATTTATCCTCTTGAGTGGGCCGACATTGGTCACCTCGAGGCTCTCGCCCACATTGTCGCCGAGAACTTCCACGCATGGAACGGCGTCAGCTGGAACTTCTTTGGAAGTCTCCGCCGACGCGCCAATCTCGACGCCACATTGAGCGAAGTCGTTGAGATTGGTGTCAAGGCATTTGCAGAGGATTTGGACGAGTTGGAGGTGGGCAACGAATTCGAGGATTGGCTCGTAGCGAAGCTGGACGACAAAATGGTTAAGCAGGGCATGAAGAAGGGCATGAGGCCGTATGAGATTGAGCGTTATGGTATTGAGCCGCTGCGCAAGGGCTTGCCTGGTCAGTTCTACGCCACAGACGACCTTCCATGTGCCGACGACGATGCTGTGGACTTCTCGCGCACCGCCATCGCTCATATTCCGAGCAGCGATCGTGTCACGCGATCTATGAAGCGAGCTGAAGCTGAGCAGACTGAGCCATAAGAAGTGGCAAAGAAGGAACAGCACCATTCCAAGCGTTGAAGATCCTCGTTCAAGACTTTGGGGCGTAATCACTGCTATTCAGATGTTGCAGTTACTGCATTGGACTCTGGATTATATCTCGCACGAGACCGCGCGAGAGATGCAGCTTCTCGACGCGATCATTTCGATCTTCACACACGGGGCAGGGGAAGCGAAGTGAAATTTTCGCAAGCACACACACTCAGAACATCATGCAGAATTTCTGGGACACGGCGCTGGACGCAGGTGCAATACGATAGCATGAACTCGAACTCGGCTTAGCAATTCTGTTCTTTCATCCATTCGTGCACCGCGACTGTGAGATCAATCCCTCACCTTGATTTACGAACAATGCAGTGCTCATCATACATTGATCTGGACAAACAGCACTCGCCGCACTCTCACTCCAACAAATAAATCCCATCCCCCCCCCCCCCCAAATCCTTCGGTACAAAAAATTCAATTTTATAGACGCTTTTCCAACCGCCGAGTTTTATACTATAGGGGAGTTGGGAAGGGGGGGAGGATAGACATCAAGATTGTAGCGTGTTAGGGGAGCGGAGGGATGGGTGAAGGGGAGTTTGTGGCGGTAGGGTTGGGTGATGCCGGTGGAGGGGGATATTGTTTCGCCCTGTTGATGAAGAAGAGTTAGGAATTTTTTTAACGAGACGAATGTGTGGTGATGATGCCTAACTGTTTTCAAAATCCACGAGACTTGATTCAAAGCCCCATTTGACTTCCGGCTCGTATTCTATTCGTCTCCGACGACATCGTCGAGGATATTGTTTTTGTGGGTCGTAGCGTTCTCTGCAGAGGATACCGTAACTTACGGGAGAACATTTTTTTAGCATAGATTTCTGCTCCGCTACGAAGGGTTTATGTCCTTGCAATGACGAGGCCGTGAGAGACGCCGAGTTGTGGTTCGGTTGCGAGGAGGACTCGTATGCTTTAGCAGTTTCGAAAGGGGACTTCACGACTATGCTTGCAGGTAGCGTAGGCAAAGACCGCCGAATTCGAGGTTGGAATGCACGCCCAGAGGAGTATTCAGGCTGTGGCTGTGGCGGTATAGCTGCATTGTGACACTGTTTGGCAGCCGATGTCCCGATCTCATGCCGAAGGGAAGCACAGTGTCCAGTTGTTTGAGAGAAATAGTCTGCAGTCCTGTGAGGACCTTGATTACTCGCCCCAAGCCGCGATCCTGCGGCCATTCTTTGCTGTGTCTCTTCGTAGCCGTCCACAACGCTCACAGCGGGACTTCCTCTTCTAAGCGCCTCGTGTCTCATCTGAGATTGTATCTGAGTATGTGGCGAGGTCGGAAGACTGTGCACTCAGCATCCATCTATTGATGTTATCTTCACATATTTCTCGACCAAATCTCGCCCGTGCTCACAAAAACTACTGCACAAGCACACGGCCCTTTCGCAGCGAGACCCGACGGTGGAGCAAAAGAGCTTTGGAAGAAGATCCCCACTCTTAGGAAAGACCCGTAGTCAATGACCACTTGTTGAACCCTTCAAAAGCTCTGCGCGGAACCGACTGAAAGGTGTGGATAATGGCCCACATCGAGGCTCAAAGTCTGGGTGCCTTCCACTTCGGCTTCCGCCTCTCACTAAAAGCCCTCAATCCCTCCTGCATATTCTCCCCCTTCTGCAACTCATTCCACTCCCTCTCATTCGTAACATTAGTCGCCTCAACAACATCCGCCGTCCTCCACCCCTCCCTCAACATAGCGCGCGTACAAATTACAGAATCCGGACTAATCTCTGCAATCTCCTTCGCCCACTCAACCGCCCTCTCAAGCAATTCCCCTCCCGACACAACCTCATTAACAATCCCCCACTCGAACGCTTTCCTCGCAGAAATCATCTTCCCCGTAAGCGCAAACTCCGAAGCACGCTGTAATCCCACAATCCGAATGAGTCGAGGCAAAGCCCCAGAATACGCCGCCAAGCCTCGTTTCGCCTCGACGAGTCCGAATTCCGCATGATCGGCTGCGATGACGATGTCGCAGTTCAGAACACTCTCGCATCCGCCTCCAAGAGCCAGACCGTTGACTGCGGCGATTATGGGTTTCTTGCCTCGACGGTTACTCAGGGCTTCGACGCCGGGGACATTGCCCGGGCCTAGGTTGGCGGTGTCTTGACCTCCTGCTACGGCTGCTGCGACGTTTCGGTTCCATTCTTTGAGGTCTGCGCCCGTGGAGAATGCGCGGGTGCCGGCTCCGGTGAGGATTGCTACGGTGAGGGTTGGTTCGGAGTCGAACCAGCGGAAGATTGAGGTCATTTCTAGTAATGCGGCGCGGGAGGTGCAGTTCATGTCTTTTTCGCGGGACATGGTCATTTGGAGGACTCGTGCTGCTGGGTAGGAGAGTTTGAGGAATGATGTTGCGGGAGGTTGCTGGGAGAATGGAAGAGGGGCCATGATGGATCTAAGAAGGATGGAAGTCCAAAGTGAATGTTCGATGTTTGCCTTGTTCCCGAGGGTATGTGTAGAGAAGGGTTTGCAGGAGTGAGAGGAGATGGATGGAAAGTGGAGTTGCTATGCGCTAACCGCATTCGACATCAATTGTGGGTCTAGGAAATATCAAGGCATTGAATGCAAGTGGGCAGATTCGACTATAGATGAAGCGATCGACTGAAGAGAGCGCCCTTGAAAATTCAGAGATCTCCCGAAGTCTCCAGCTGTGATTGGAGCCGCTTGAGCAGATCTATCGTTGACAAAAATCATCCCCTCCCTCTCCACTATCCTCACAGCCGAACATGCAAAACGAATTGAAGGAGATCGAACCGTCTTTCGTCAGATTGCAATTGAAGAGCGTGTCATTCATGTGTTCGGCATCCGTGGGCTCGCCATTCTCATTCAGAAGCTCGATCATCCGGTTTTTGTAGCCTGGGAAACGTTAGTTTGTAGCGGGTGAGAGCAATACATGCTAGGCAATACCAAGCGCAACAAGATCGCGGCCACAGTACGAGAGACCGTTGATGCAGTATGTCTGGCGAGGCATATTGAGCGCCGAAGCTGCGATGGCAATTATTGCCAAGGAGACGAGAGAGAAATTGACCATGATGGGATGTTTGCGATTGCGTTGGTGATGTTCGTGTTGTGCTGGAGTTGAAGGGATTGACTCTAGATGTGTTGAAGAAAGTGTCAGTACTTATATTCAGCTTGACTTGGGTCCATCCTTCGACGCGTATTGCATTCCTTGTGCTTCGTTCGGCGGCTCCGTGAAACAAGTTGGTCTTGGCTCTTCATGGTGTAAGGGCACAGCTGAGATATTCCCACGACTACGAGAGTCGAAGCGGAGAAGTCATGCGGTGAGATCCATGAAGCGAGCAAGATGCGTCGAAAGCAGCCCGTGATCGAATAATGCTTTCTGGTCCGTATCGTGAAGCTGAGGCCGTGGAAGAAGGCAGTCTTAGATTAGGCCAGGATATTTTCCTTCTCCTCGACAGGCTCATGAATAGTCCATGTTGCCTTCAAAATCTACCAAACGTTGTCCCGACGACCCATTTTCTCTGCGCTGTGATGGTCCCATGGGTTGCTTTTCTGGACAAGCGTGATGCCCGGATGGAAGTTCGACAACGTGAAAGCAGTGCATCGAGTCGGCAGAGTGCTCAAGATGGTCTGTCATAGGTTATCGCAGCTGTACGACCGGCACCGATGTCGATACGAGGGGGAGTCATGGCACAAAGGAGAGAGGATGCGGTGAGGCTGCGATTGTGTTTGGGAAACCAGGATGCAGCCACGTGCGTTTGCTGCACGATTTCGTCACAGTCGGCCGGGATTCCCGCATGACCCTCCATCTCCAACATTATTTCTGGCGTGAGCGTGAGCATGAGCGGCGGCGCAAGTGGTGTATAGCCAGCCGCAGCCGCAGCCGCATCCGCATCCGCAGCCGAAGAGTGATCCTGAGCACAAGACAGCATACGGCTCGTCCGGAATGCGATGCGTCCACGAGTCAGCGCCATGGCCGGACGACAACAAACGAGCCCTAGAACTACCTGTCCCTCGTCTAGAACTACCGATCCGCGATAGCAGGAAACATTCCCTGTGAATGCTCCTCCAGCCCAGGACATACAAGCTCTTGCAGCTGCCGGATAAGGACCGTGGAGGCGACGGCGAGGAAGGAGACACCTACGCCGACTTTGCGTTTTGGGGGCAGCCAAATCGGGCTGGTATTGGAGAGCGAAGGCGTCGCGCTGCCCGCAAGATGCTGCTCGTCCATCAGGCCGGAAGCGTGAAGGTCGGAGAAGTGGTGCGATATACGCTTACCTATACCCCGAGCAACGACCGCATACTGCCTACGCCCCAGCACCTGCATTTAAAAGTCAAGAACACATCCGCCATACCACTGCGCGCGGCCTGGGTGCATGGCCCATATGCCCTGCACGTTGCAGCGTACTCCGCCAACTTCAATCCTCACCACAAGATCGACCACCCGAAGCGGGATGGAGTGCCGGAGTATGAGCCAATGCTCAAAGCAGGGGGCAGCTGGACATCGAAGCTGCTTGTGCCAGACGACATACGCGAGACGGGAGCACATCTTGGCAAGCGCAGGAGCTACTCGCAAAACGAGCAGGCGGCAGATGGGGAGAAGGGAAACGTGACATGGATTATCGAGATTGCATCGCAGATTCTTTTCTCCAACTCCGCATCGGTAGGCTTCGAGGTGCTCGTAGGCAGAGACGAGCGCAGTCTGGAGTTAGGCTTTGCTGCCGTTGCTGGACACGGCCATGGCGCGCCCGCCCACATCAAAGAGATTCAAGGAGAGAGGGAGAGGAAGGAGGCGAGGAAGAGGGGTAATCAGCAGTATGAGGGTGTCTATTCGAAGGCGGTGAGACTGGTCGTGGAAGATACGGATACTTTGTGGGATAAGCCGCCACTGCCTTCGTGGGATGAAGACGGTAGCAGACCGAAACGCCGCAAGTCGCTGAGTAGACGGAAGAGTGAAGATACGAAGCGGCAGATGGAGGAGGCAGCGGGTGGGAAGCCAGAGAAGCCGAAGAAGCGGAGGAATGTGCACCTGGTCATCTTGACGCATGGCCTGCACAGCAACCTAGGAGCGGATATGCTGTTCTTGAAGGAGAGCATCGATGCAACAGTAGCGCAGGCTCGAGCAGACGCCAAGAAGCGGAAGCAAGAGCTGCGCAAGAAGCGAAAGGAAAAGTCGACAGGGCAGTCTGGCGCAGTCAAAGTCAAAGATCAACAGGACGGTGAAGAAGGAACTCATGAGACAGCAACAGCACCCTTGACGGGAGGACAGGACGATCTCGACAACACGCCAGATCAGGATGAATCAGATGATGAAGAGGAGACGATTGTTCGTGGCTTCACAGGGAATGCAGTGCGCACGGAGAATGGCATCCAGTACCTGGGCAAGCGGCTTGCTAAGTACATCCTGAGATTCACGTATCCGGACCAGCCATTTCTTCCGGTCAAGAAGAACTTCTCTCGCAAACTCAGCGACACCTTCACCATGAGTGACGCGGACAAAGCAAAACGAGACGGCAAGCCAGCTCACCACGGCAGTAGCATCCACACACCGCGAGAGGCCAAAAAGGCGGAAGAGCTGCCATATCACTTCACGAGTATTTCTTTCGTAGGCCACAGTCTGGGCGGTCTCATTCAGACATATGCAGTCGCATACATCCAGAAGCACAGTCCAACATTTTTCCAGCAGATCAAGCCCATCAACTTCATCTGTATGGCATCGCCAATGCTGGGCCTGAGCAACGAGAATCCAATGTACGTCAAATTTGCGCTTGATTTCGGACTGGTAGGGAGGACAGGACAGGATCTTGGACTCACCTGGCGGCCACCAACACTCGCAACCAAGGGCTGGCAAGCGATGATAGGAACTTTTGGCACAGGTCCCAACCAGAAGGACAAGGATCCAAGCAACACGCAAGGCGATCCTGCTGCAAAGCCTCTGCTCAGAATCTTGCCCACTGGACCGGCGCATACGGTCCTCAAGATGTTCCGTAATCGCACCGTCTACTCGAATGTGGTCAACGATGGTATTGTGCCACTTCGCACGAGCTGTCTCCTATTTCTCGACTGGAGAGGGCTCGGCAAGGTAGAGAAAGCGAGACGAGAAAACGGCCTCATTGGCACGGTTGCAGAGTGGGGCTGGGCTGAGCTGACCGGTGCCAACTCATCTTCATTACAGCCAAACATTCGTGCTGAACTTGCTGACGAGGATCGGGAGACTTCGCCTGCGCCAGGCAAACAAAGTGATGCCGTGCCACTACCTGCAGAAGACGAGACTGCGGAAGATAACCGCCGCCAGACGAACAGGATTAGCTGCGAGGGCGAAGGTGAAGATACGGACACTCCTAGCAGGGCACCATCGCACATACCTAGCCGAGATTCTTCTACCACAAGGCAGCCGGCTCAGGATAAGGGCATTCTGGATACCATGATGGGCTGGTTCCGACCAAATTCTCCACCAAAGCCACCGCAGCAAACAAAGAAGACTACAAAAGCTCTGCGGCGTGGGCAGACCATACATCATACCGAGTGGGAGGACCACGAGAACGAGGACAATGATCATCATACCACCAGCAATCCAACGATGCGTCCACATCTGCACACGAAGCGATCATCATATCACAAGCGACCGGTCGCGACTCGTGGCGATAGCTTGACCTATACTGAGACTGGAGAAGTTGTTGCCCCACCAAAGACTTCTATCTTTGAGTCTGCCGGTGACATATTGCATCCTCCTTTGCCTAGTAAGCAATGGATCTCAGATCCCAGCACTCGTGCCAGGACGATTTTTCATGATCGAGTGTACCATCCCGAAGACATCCCTCCGCCACCTGCCAAGCGAACCAATACCAGTCGCTTGAGCCTGTCGTTCTCGAATGACAGCAATCGACAGATCAGCTCTTCCAGCAAGATGTCCGAAGACAGTGTGAAGAGTCAGGATAGTGTAGTGACAAACACAACTGCAACGACAGCCACTCAAGTTGATACTGGGGGCATGAAGGTTGAAGAGAAGATAGCACGAGCGTACCACCGTGATCTATCTTGGCGGAAAGTCTTGGTGAGACTAGAGCCCGACGCACACAACAACATCATCGTCCGCCGAATGTTCGCCAACGCGTACGGCTGGCCAGTCATCAAGCACTTGTGCGACACACACTTCGCAGACACTCATGCTGCCAGGACCAGGGATGAAGAGGAACCTGCCAGAGAGCGTGCAAAGCCCATGAGTGCTGCAATTGATCCTGAACATGGAGAGGAAGTCGCCGGCCAGACTGACAAGAATGTCAAACCTCGCACACAGAGTGAAACCAGAGAAGCTCGAGACGAGCTAACTTCTCTCACCGTGCAACATGATGGCATCGCACGCAGTAACAGCAAGATGAGCAATCCAAGCTCTTCATACTCTTCGGGCGGCTCGGACAGGCTCAGTAGACGGGAGTCGGGAGTCTGGGACGATGCATACTTTGAAGGCAGTGATGGCGAAGATTCCGATGCTGTTGACGAGCGGAACGTCGTTGCAAGGATCTTGAACCCCAATGCGCCCGGCCCGAAGCAGCCAGAGTCCATCTATCGACCCGAATCTTCGACGTCAGCATCCAGCTCCCCTGAGAAGTCGCGAAGCCCGCGCACTCAGATCTACACAGATGGGCATCGTGGTCTGGCTCCCATCTCGCCGACAGGCTCAAGGTTCAAGACCGCAAAAGAGGTGAAGGCCGCATCACCGAAACACGCGGCAAAGCCAACATTCGATGCGGCAGATGTCGACAGTCAGCGAAGCATCACCGGCAATCTCGTCGAGGAACCTGTACCGCTCAGTCCCACTAGTCCCGGAAGTCTCGCAGCAGACATAGGTCTGCGGAAAAGCGTCGATGAGCAAATTAGCCCGACCAAAGGTTCTGGTTCGAAAGACTTCGTTGCAAAAGGAGGAGGACATGGTGTGGACTAAAATGATTTTTTTTCTCGCAAGAAACGGAGACCGCTTGTCTTGTTTGGATTAGAATGTTAGATGTTCAGATATGATATGATACGATACCCATAGTCTGTTCTTAATTTCATGAATGTGTTGTATTGCAGCCTCCTTCCCAGGCAGGCACTACCTACCAAACTACGAAAGACTTCCGCTCGAGGGTCCCGGTATTGTTTTGGATGTTTTCAGATCTTCCTCGTCGAAGCCGAAATCATTCTTCTCGTCGGGATCGACATCTCCACACTCTTTATATCAACAATCGAAATTTTCCGAACGCGGTCGATACATGCAACGCCTGGATTTCAATCCCGTAACCTCTGAGGGGATGCTGGTGGTGAAGACGGATGAAGAGGTGGGGTGATGGAAGTTGTGACGCGAGCGCAGGGTGCGGAGATGTTTGGAAACGATGAGGATTGGAGCGGAAGAGGACTTTTGTACATCTAGAGAAGCGTGGTGAAAAGCGTGTGCTTGCATTTGGCGGAAAGGTCAGCTGCGTCACATCGACGATACCAGATCCACGTCGTTCCTCGAGGGCTACTGCAAACTGTCAGCACTTGAAGCTTCTATAGCTACCGGATAACTCACGAAGCACACTCGTCGGGTAGAGCTTGCGCGACCGCTTCTGGCGAAGCTGGGACGGGTTGCCGAATTGGCGTTCAACGAAGACAACGGTGATCATCTGAAAGACTCGGGCTTGATCCAAGAGAGATGCAGCAGCTATGATGTCGCTCGCAGCTTCTATGGTGCAGGTCTTTCGGTGGTCGAGAATCCACCTCAGCAGTAAAGCTATGGCATTTGATGGGCGCCCCTTGTTGAATATTGATTGGGATTCTGACAGAGCCTTTCTGAAGCCACCATATAGGTAGGCCGAGACGGTCTTTCATCCGCGCCTCATGGGATTAGCAGGGGCTATGAGTGAAGATGCAGTAAGCTTGGTGGAAACAGGGCTCGCAATCGACGATTGATCAGCTGTCGTTTCGAAGAAAGGACTGTACACTGAGCTCAGCTGTCTTTTACCTCCCGAAGCCGCCCATGCGCGGTTCATCTTCACATGCTTGCCTCCCTCTCCCTCTCCCTCAATTCCCAACCCCAATCACCCCCACCCAGCCCCTCCCCTCACCCCCTCAACCCCAACTCCTGAACAAAAATCTCCGCCGCCCTCTCCCCAATCACAAAAGCCGTCCCTCCAGTATTAGCCCCCACATTCTCCGGCGGAATACTCAAATCCGCCAATTTCAGATTCCCCAAACCATGCACGCTAAGCGTATGATCCACCACCCCCTTCCTATCTCTGGGTGCCATCTTACAAGTCCCCAACGAATGCCAAGTCGTCGAGATGATCTCCCGGATTTTCTGCTCGATGGCTTTATCATCTTCAGCGGTGTATTCGATCCGTTCATCATGTCCGTGTCGTGCGAGTGGACCATCGGCTTTTTCTACGACCGAGGCTTTGCTTCCTTCGGGGAATTTGTGATGGTTGGTTGCCAGTTCGCCGCGGAAGATGGGCATGCGACGCCACATTTCGCGGGAGAGTTTGTAGGCCCAGATGTGTTTTTTCACATCGTTGTCGCCGGCGTCTTTGAGCCAGCCGGTCTCGAAGTCCGGACGGTCGGCCATGGTAGGGCCTGTGATGTGAGTGTAGCCTCGAGAGAAGGGGTAGCCGGTCCAATTTGCCTGCGAGACGTATTCGGCGTCGTCGGGCAGCATGGAGTGGTCGCCGTAGTAGCTGCGTGGAGTGTTAGCGGAAGAGAGACATGTCTGCCTCATGATTCGTATCACTCACCAGTTGTACAAAGCCATGATCATCAGCGGCCTGTCTGGAACATTCTTGAAATCTCGGTCCCAGGCCTTCCTAAATTCTGGTCCAAGAGCATCGACCTCCTCCTCCGTCGGCCTGAACTTACCCTGCCCATCCATCGCATTGGTCCCAAGTAATTCATCATTCATCCGAATTGCTTCGTCGATGTTCCATCGGCCGTCTTGGAATCCATTGATGCACTCTCTTGCCTCAAGATTAGTTCGGTACGACCACAAGCTCAAATGATGATCTTGATAATCTTCTCCCACACCAGGCAGATCCTCAATGCACTCCACACCAGCCTTTCTCAAGATTTCTGCGTTACCGACTCCCGATCGCTCTAATATGCCCGGGGTCGCGTTTGCACCGGCAGAAATGACAACAAGTTTGCTAGCTGTGACCGTTCGTTTGGCAGTGTAGGCCGTGTCGAGGAACTCTGGATTTGCCATGAATTTCGGGTTGGTCTGGTACTCGACGCCGACCGCTTTCTTGCCGTCGAAAAGTACGCGAATGACTTGCTTCTCAGTAAGCACATGCAAGTTGGGGTAGTCGTTGCTTTGCAGCTTGGGATGCAGATAGCGATGTGCTGCATCTTGGCGTCTGCCATTTTGGCCAATATATTTGTAGTATCTTTCCACGGCATTGTTGTTGTCCAAGTTCTGGAGGTCGGAGACTTCGGGGTAACCAAGAGCCGTGGCCGTCTCGATGAAGGCGTTTTCAGACGGCTTTGATACATGTGTGCCTTTGGAGATGTTGATAGGTCCGCTGTCACCGTGTCGATCCGCGTCGCCTTTGCCGTGGTATGTCTCAAGCTGTTCGATGGTCAGTAGCTGTCAGGATAGAGGTTCGTGCTGTCTGACCTTCTTCAGGAACGGAAGCATGTCGTCCGCAGTCCACCCTTCCGCCTTCCAGGAATCAAAGTCTGACCTCTGAGCTCTTGTATACACCATCCAATTTATAGCGGAACCGCCGCCCAGAGTGCCTCCGGATGGCACGATAGGCCTTCGCCCTGCAAGCTCTTTGGACTCCTTGCCATGCCAGAAAAGTGTGAGCTTACTAGTGGGGTACAAGTTTCGTGGATACAAGGCTGGATATACAACCTCGGGGACGCCGTAGGAGTTGGGACCCTGCTCGATTACGAGAACCTTGAGGTTGCGATCGGCTTCTGCCAACCTGCCAGCGACGACGCATCCCGCAAGACCACGTGAGTCACACGTCAGTGGGTTGATGTCACTTGTATTGGTGAGTGCTTGCCTCCTGCAATGATCACGTCGGCCTCGAAGTCGGTTGGAAGTTTAGTGTGATAAGGCATGTCTTCTTTTCTCCTTTCCTATTCATCGATCTCGTAGAAGAACAAGAGAAAAGCGATCTCGATACATGATCGCTTTTATAGGTGACACCCAATGCCTACCAATGGATCCATCCTCTTCGCCTCGTCACGGCAAGACTGAGCTCCACCCCCTCTCCTCGTTTGTATGCACGATGAGCACGCAGGATGGGGCCCCTCATTCTTGTCTTGGAACTGTACACCAGGATGGTAATTCGATAGCTTGGTGGAGGCCAATAGTGATGTGGGTATCCAGTACCTGTGCAGATCACTTTAGATCTGCTATGCACCCCGCATGGGTGGACACGAGTCGAAGGATCGGCTATTCGCATTGACGGCCCACGAGCAAGTGAGGCGGTACTATTTGGGTGGTGTGCCCTCGGCCATATTCATCGTCTTCTGGGGCCTGGTCAACACCAGATCGGCTTACATCCAAGGAGAGTACAAGCTCGCGCACCCGAGAATGCACACCGTGATTGATGGAGCCGGAATGATATGAGGTGGCCAAGGTCTGGCACGTGTGTGCACACTGGGTATACAGACACACGTATGCAATGCATTTGACGCGTCTTTTCGTGTCTTGACAGTGCTCATGTCAAACTGAGCAAAAAGTTTCCCTTCAGCACTCGCTTGGAGTAGTCGGTAACTGTCGTAAAGGATATCGTGAGGACACAAAACCCAACATCCCTGGCAGTCTCGACCTGTCTCGATGCTGGGAAATGTCTGGTCAGCGTCTTGCCAAGCTACATGCTTGCTATCGGGCTTGGAACACATGGATCGATGGATCGACGAGTGAGCAGAGCCGGTCATGTGCGAGATTATTGAGTCTTCGTAGTTCCCGGGAAAGACGTGTTCTTCGTTGCCGTGGATATGAGCGATCAGTTATACCTTGATGACCAGCATGTACAATGTATTTTAGCATCAGCGCATGTGGCCCCCAAAGCGATTCTTGGCAAATCTAGACCTATCTGGTCTCTCCCCATTCCGGCGCGCGTCGCCATGCCCAAAACCTCTAGCAAGTATTCTTATGCCTTTCGTTGGAGATAAAAATGCCCGACATCTCAAGACTGTTTATGACAAGAGCTGAAGTCGTCAATTGAGACTCCACCTTAAAGCGATTCACAGCCTGTCCAACTTCCTCCTCTTAGCAAGGTTCTGCAGTGGTGCACGACATTCGCATTGCTTATATTTTGACCACACTCTGAGGCCGTCAAGCACAAGAAGATGATCCCTCCGCCCGTTCACTTTTCTACAAGAGATACAGCCTTGGCGTACATCGACAGTCTTGTATGAGCCCAAGCGATCTCGCAGAACTTTGGCGCCTTGCGAGATTGGAGCCCCTTCAGCTTCATGTATGTTGACCAATTTCCGCATGTGCTTCGTACTGTTTCCGATCAAAAGAGCCGGTTGCTGATGATATTATCGTTCGATAAGATGAGGGATCGCCCATGGGCAGAAAGGCAAGAAGTAGAAGGTGTCGTCGCTGCAGAGATCCTCTGCTTCGGGAAATTCAAGCCATCGGACGTCGAGCTCTGCCAGGACTGCTTTGTCTACTGGGCAAAACGTGAAGTCCTGGGCGTAGCGTTTAATCCTGCAGCCGTGGACCTTTCCAAGGTGTTCCACGATATCGAGGAAGATGGCGAGCTGGGAAAGTTGGTGAATCCTGCCCGTCTGCGGACGCACTCTATATACTCCACCAGCCAGTTCACCAAGACGCATTGCGCCAGCCTTGGTGATCCTTCCTTCCCTGCATTGCATTTTAAGGTCAAAGGATCGCCCCAGGAAGTTGGCGCGGCATCCTGATTGCGTCCAGGCTGCCTGTTCGGCACAGTAGTCCCCCAGTGCCTGACTCTTTTAGTCCTCGAAATAGTGGTCGCCTTTGTGCAGCATGCTGAGGTACTGCCGCTCTCGGTCTGCATATTCGCGCCTCTCGAAACGGCCAATGTCTTCTCCGTGGATATGGTCCACCGTATCGATGCAGTCCCCCATATCGATGCAGTCCCCCATATCGATGCAGTCCCCCATATCGATGCAGTCCCCCATATCGATGCAGTCCCCCATATCGATGCAGTCCCCCATATCGATGCAGTCCCCCATATCGATGCAGTCCCCCATATCGATGCAGTCCCCCATATCGATGCAGTCCCCCATATCGATACAGTCTAAAGCCAGTCGTGATGGGCAGCGAATGATACTGACTAGCCAAAGTGTATCGAGCGTAGAGACGGTGATTTGTGGTGCAATGGTGTGACAGAATGTTGTTCCTGGTCCAGAAGCAAAATGCGACTTCTTCTGTGCAGAACACACAGGCCCTGGCGTTCTTGCCTCTTCATGATGCTCCGCGTAACCAAGACGGTCTTGTCCGGGAGGCTACGGCCCACACGAGTGAACAGGACGGAACATGTGAATGAAGACTGCATGTTGGAATATGACCATTGAACAGCCCCCGAAAAGTGTCTCGTTCTTTCTTGTCTTCATCGTTATCACTCCTCGCGTGTGCAGTCCTACGATAGATGTGTCTTTTCAGCGCCTGCTTCCAGTTTCGTCGAAGTAGAACAAACATTGATACAGTAAGCAGGGGGCATCGGAAGAACCTCGGCGAGACTGCGCGTCTTACCGACCACGTCTCCCTTCGCGTCTCCCTGAACAAATTACTCCTCCCACTTTGACAGCTTGGACTCTCTCCATTGAAGACGGCTACGCCCAACCTTTCACTATACATTGCAATCCTGCTCCTTGGCACATCAAACAACCACAACCATGCCGACATACTGGCTCTCAGACAGCCAAAGTAAGTAAGCACACCCAAAATTCGCATCCCTCAACCCACCATTCCATTCAACAAACTAACCTCCATCTCTCAGAAATCGGCGTAGCATTCTGCACCGGCGGTAACCAAACCCCCCTCCCATCCATTCAACCCACTTTTATCCTAACCCCAATCTTCTCCTCCCCAGGCGGCTTCTTCCTCCTCTTCGGTCTAATCCTCCTCTTCGACCGCGCCCTGTTAGCAATGGGGGACATTCTCTTCCTCATCGGCATAACCCTGTTGCTCGGCCCTCAACGAACCTTCGCCTTCTTCGCACGAAAACAAAAATGGAGGGGATCTCTAGCGTTTTGGGCTGGGATTTTATTGATTTTGATAAGGTGGCCGTTTATTGGGTTTTTGGTAAGTGGGCGAGCAGAAGGAGCGAGCAGAAAAAGAAAGAAGCGAGAAATACTCTTGCAGTGGAGTTGTGCTGACGCACAACTACAGGTCCAAACGTATGGAATGTTTATTTTATTTGGAGAATTTTTCAAGACGTTGGCGAGTTTTGCGTATAATATTCCGGTGATAGGACCGTATGTTGCGAAGGGGTTGAGTGTTGCGGGGGATAAGGCGGGGGCGGAGGAGAGGGCGCATAAGGATTTGCCTGTGTAGGTGAAAATGGAAGAGGTGGGATGGGATGTGAGATGGAGATGGGTTAGGAAATATTTGGTTGCGGGAGGCGATCAAGATATAGCTGCTTCGAGACGAGCAGTATGATATGCATGCCGAAGCGTGTCCAGCCGAAGACACGAACGAGACGAGATCTTGCACATGATGGAGGAAAAGGCCGCACGTCAGATGACACTACAGAATTGCGCGTCTTCGGAGCACGCCCAGCACATCGTACTCGCGCGAAGAAAGCCAGGCATTGCAGGATTGCCTGAGATGAGCGCAGTCAACAAGAGCCAGCCAGCAGGGAAAGAGATGAGGTATAAAAAGAATTGCATCCGCATTTCAAATCTAGGCTCACCACTATGCGTCTGGAGGGTGGAATGGTATAGAGCTATGCTTGAAAAGCAAGGGCTTTTGAGCTGTAATGAGACTCGAGCAAGCCAAACGCCAGCCGACCAGCATTCATACAGTCGTTCCTCCTCGAATCATCTCCTGGACCACCGAGACAAACTCTAGTGAGAGCCATCGACGCCATTGCTAGTCTTCTTCGATCGTCTCGTTCGCACAGCGTCGGCAAGCTGCTCAAGAACCTCAACAGTCGTATCCCAATCAATACAGGCATCGGTGATGGAAACACCCTTCTGCAGAGCTGCAAGACCGCCAGTAGCTGGAGTCTTCTGGTTGCCCTCATTGATGTTGGACTCAATCATGACCCCGACAATGCCCGTCTCACCCTCACGGATTTGGTCTCCAACAACTTGAGCGACCTTTGGCTGATTCTTATGGTTCTTTTGAGAATTGCCTGTCGGGAAGATCAAAATCAGTACTCAAATATCAAAGCAGAAGTGTCGTATCATGGAATGCATCTCACCATGCGAGCAATCAATCATCATAACCTCAGCCAATCCCTTCTTCTTCAACGCCTCACGCGTAGCCTTCACACTCTCCTCATCGAAATTCGTGCCCTTGGTCCCTCCTCTCAAAATCACAAAGCAATCCGGGTTTCCCGCAGTCTTGGTGATGGCCGCAAGTCCCTGCTTCGTCACACCCATGAAATGATGCTTAGCAGCAGCGGCCCCAATGGCATCCACAGCCACCGTCAAACTCCCATCCGTCCCATTCTTGAAGCCCATAGGGAAAGAAAGACCCGAGGCAAGTTCCCTGTGAAGCTGAGATTCCGTCGTTCTCGCACCAATCGCTCCCAGCGAGATCAGGTCTGCGAGGAATTGAGGCGAAATGGTATCTAGCATTTCACTAGCAATCGGCATACCCAGATTGGTGAGGTCGCAGAACAATTTCCTCGAAACTCGAAGGCCTTTGTTTATTTTGTAGCTCTCGTCAATGTCCGGGTCGTTGATCAAGCCTTTCCATCCCACTGTTGTTCGCGGCTTTTCCAGGTATGCTCGCATGATGATGCAGAGGTCTTGCTTTAGCTTGTCGGCGAGCTGGACCAGGCGAGAGCAGTATTCCACAGCGGTCTCGGGGTCGTGGAGAGAGCAGGGGCCGACCATGACGAGGAGACGGTCATCGCGTTGTTTTATGATTTCGACGGCTTCGCGGCGGCCTTTGACTACGGTGGGGAGCGAGTTGGGTGGAGGTGGGAGTTCGGAGGTGAGGAGTTGGGGTGGGATGAGAGGGTCGTAGCCCAGGACTGGGGGAGTTGTCAGTGGTCAGTTGCTGGAGAGGGATGCGAGCGGTGTTTGCATACCGCGAACATCGTCGGTGCCGTTTGCGTGTTCAGCGGCCATTGAGAGCGTTCCTGTAAAGTGTGGCTGTGTCTGGTGTCACAATTCAATGCTACAGCAGCTTCGTGGATGTGGTCTGGAGTTTGGGACAAAGCAGAGAGGATTTGTAGCAAGGAAGGTGGTGGAATTGTTCTGGGCGGTGACTCTTTCAATGCGGCGCAACTCTAAAAAGTTGCGAGTCCACCACCGATCAGGCTAGAATGGTAATCTGAGCAACAAAAAGAGTTGCTGCGACGCCGTTTCGAACACTGTGGAGTTAGAATAAGCTTTGGCACGTGCGTCTCGACCCCGCCATGTGATTTTCTGATTTCCGCTGCGCCAAAGTGCCGCCGCACACCGCGACTGACTCAGGTGGCATCTGGAAATTCTGAATCACCGCCGCCCACCTCAGCCCAACATCACTTCGCGACCCTCCAACAAGGACATTAGGATCATACCGCCAGCAGCATACCGACCAATTTGGACCGCCACGAAACTTGCAGACGCCATTGGCAATTGCCTTCTCCACCGCCACCTGAACACCCCGAAGACGAAGACCGACCGGGGCCTTTCTCGCAATACGACATCAACAACGAACTACCCATGTTAGACATATATCCAGCCTGACCAACCTCTCATGGCTGCTATAAGAAGGCTGGGAGGTCTCAAAGGTCCGGCCAAGCGAGCACCACGAGGTCCGAAAATTGCGCAAGAAAATGCTGCTCGAAGCTGTCCTTCGTGTAAAGGCACGGATCTTGCCGACGACGAGGGCCAGTTGATCTGTAAGAACTGCTACACCCAGGTTTCCGAATCCGATATCGTCTCGGACATCACCTTCGCAGATGCGGCGAACGGCAAGGCGACCGTCCAGGGTGGTACAGTCAGCGACAACTCCCGTCACGCCCGCACTCTCGGTGCAGGCGCATTCCACAAAGTTGGCGGTGGCGAGCGGAACACCCTCGCAGATATTCAGCATGCCGGCAAGAAAGCCCTTGAGGCGTTGACGCCCAAGCTTCCCATCGAAGAGACTGTCGCCATGCAGGCCAACCAGATCTGGACACTCGCCGCAAACATCAATTTCTCCGCAGGTCGCAAAACAGACGAAGTCGTTGCCGCCTGCTTGTACGCCGCATGTCGTCGCCAGAAGCAGAACAAGGTCTTGCTCATGGATATTGCTGAGCTGGTCAAGATCAACGTTTTCAGACTAGGCGAAGTCTACAAGGACATGTGCCGAGAGCTATACTTCAACAACGAGAGCGTTGGTCAACAGCACCTCGTCGACCTCGAGCCGCTCATCTACAAGTACTGCGATAAGCTGCAATTTGGGAGCAAGACCCAGGACGTGGCAGCCGATGCTCTCAAAATCATCAAGCGGATGAATCGTGATTGGATCGTGTCAGGTCGTCACCCAGCTGGACTCTGCGGTGCTTGCATCATATTAGCCGCTCGCATGAACAACTTTCAGAGAACGGTCCGAGAGGTCGTCTTTGTCTCCAAGGTCGCCGACATCACCATTGCAAAGCGTGTGGAGGAGTTTAGGCGGACCAAAAGTGCTGGTCTGACCGTCGAGCAATTTCGAGAGTATGGAAACAAGATGGTGTATCAGCATGATCCGCCGTCGCGCTACGCCAAGGAAGAGCGTCTGCAGAAACTGGCTAACAGACGAGAAGTCCGCCAAGAGCACATGCGTTTGAGAGAGGAGCGTGAATCTCAGGACCGAGAATCCCAGCAGCCGGTAGTCATCCCAGATGACGCCACAGATGCTTCCTCCAGACTGTCGTCACTCGAACCTGGAACTCCAGCACCAGATCTTGGAAGCTCGCCACAAGTTTCGACGACCCCAGTGCCACCTGCTCCAGCGCCCATGCAGCCGCCATCGGATCCTTCTCAAGATTCAAGCTCTGCTGAGCCAAGTGCTGGACAGGATGCCAGCAAACGCAAGCGTGATGACGAACACGATGGAACCGAGGCCGCGGATGCTGCGTCAGAAGATGAATCACCGCACGATCGGTATAATGCTCCGAAGAGACGTCGCCTGGCTGCCCCTGTCACGGAGGACCCTTCATTACAATCACCCGCAGCAGCTACACTCCCGCCGAGTCAAGTCGCTTACCAAGACTGGCGTCTTAGGGCAGACGGCTTTGTCGGACCACCCCGTTCCCAACGAGCGAATACAGCCGACCCGTCCCTGCGTAACACACGGGAGTCAAGTGTGATGAGTGATGCGCCGCCCAAGCGTGGTCGAGGCCGTCCCAAACAGCCCAAGGAGGCACCCGAAGTGGACATTTCGCAAGAAGAGTTGGACGTGGAAACGTACCTCGAAGATCAAATCGACCGGTACCTGGCAGATGGGGAGGTCCAAGAGTCGAAAAATGAAGTCGACAAGCTCAAGGAGGAGGAGCGCATTCTGCAAGAAGAGAAGAGAGCAGCAGTCCTCGCTGACCAGCAACGCCAGATTGATGCCGACAAGGCGCGAAAAGATCGCGAAGATCGAGGTCTCCAGTTCTTCGGTGCCATACCTGAATGGAACCCCGGCGACAAGCTCGACGCTGCTGATCTCGAAATGGAGTTCGAGAACGACCTTGAGGTAGCAAATTGCCTCTTAAGTCCCGAAGAAGTCAAAATCAAATCTCAGATCTGGGTGGCGCATAATGAAGACTGGCTTCGAAAACAAGCAGAGAAAGACATGCTTGCCAAGGTGGCTAAAGCTACTGGTAACGATCGTGGTCGTGGTAGAAAGGGCAAGAAGCCAAACAAAGGCAAAGGCAAGAAACGTAGCAGGATGGGAGACGGCACCGTCATCACCGAAAGCTCGACTCCCATCGAAACACCTGCAGATGCGGCGCGCGCAATGCTGGAGAAACGCGCCCCGATGAAATCTCAGTTCGTCGATTTCTCTGCTCTCCAGAGAATTTATGGTCGTACTCCTTCCCGAGCGAGTAGCACCACGCCAGGTGCGAGTGCAAGTCGACAAGGCAGCGTCGTATCAGACCTTTCACCCTCGCCATCCGCCAGTCCAGCCCAGGAAGCCCAGTCCCCTGGCGCTCAATCCGATGAACACGATTTTGAAATCACCGAGGAAGATCTCCCCGATTATGGAACCGTTGATGGCGCGAGCTGGGAAAATTTCCAGCCGAGGAATAATGTTCAGGAAGATGAGGGTGCGGATGATGATGAGCTTATTGAAGGTGTGCTTAATGATGCTGGTGGTGGAGGTGATGGCGAACAGGATGAATTTGGGGTTGTGAGTGAGGTTTATGATGGGGAGAGTGATGAGTATGAATAGAGCTGGATGTCGGTATGAGGTTTTCGAACGGTGATTCTCTCTGCTGGTCAGCGTTGGTCACATAGAATTAATTAATTCAGTACTTTCGCATTAGGAATGCATGTGCATGCAGCCTGCTGCGATATCCCCACCATTATATATGCAGAAGAAGACTGACTTTACTTCCAACTGTTCGATCCCGCTTCCTCGCACGAATGCGTCTATCCTGTCCTGTCCTGTCCTACCCTTCCTTCTATATACGTTGGCATCCAAATCCTCGTAGTGTCCGAGTCTTCCACACAATTCTTGACCGAAAAGAGAAAAAAAAACTCTCAATAGAAAGTGGTCGATGGAAATGCTAATCTAAGAAGAAGCGAGATTTTTTCCACAAAAAAAAATCTATCTCATTCCATGTCATTCCCATTGCGAAATTGAATTCTTTCCTTTCCTCTTCGTGAATGTTGGGGTGTTTGGGAGGTTGTTGCATGAATGAGAATGGGAATGGGAACGCGAAAGGGAATGGGGATGGAAGAATTTGAAGGTTTGCATGGTGGTACGATACATTGTGCGAGGGAAGGATCTATCGCAGGGTTCGTGAGTGAGTAGTGAGCTACGGTGTGAGTGTGAAGATTTTGGATGGTTGGACTGCAGGATTTTCACTTGGAAGATGTGTATGAGGAGGATAGGGCGTGTAGGGTAACGTCGGGGGATGGGAGTTGCTTTTGGGACGTATTCGAGGGTTGGTTGTAGGTACCTGGAGATTGTAAAAAATGTCAATTTGGTCGCTATGGGAGTTCTTGGGGAGTACGGTCATCGTAAGGTCCCAAAGAAGGACAGTGATGACTGAAGAATTTCCTCGGTCTTCGCGGATCTCAATTTACATTCGTAGTCTTGCCGCGTTCCATGTGTTCCGATGTTAGTGGCTCCATGGATGAGCCTGTAAATGTAGGTTTCTCTCAGCCGTGCCCGTCTCATTCCGTGTGCCATTATTCCTCCGTTCTCGAATTCTCCTGGTAGTGCTTACACACCCAACACACTAGGATCCGCCACGGGTCACCTTCACGAACGCAGCTCAGGCAGAAACGGCTCTCCAACACTTTAAACTCATCGGCCTTTTCCTGAAAATCGAGGACCATCCGGGCAGAGTCACTGAATTCCTCTCCTATGCAGCGCTGGCAGCATTGCCAAACACTGGTAAGCCACCCCGGTCCAATGTTTCTCAAGCTCTGGAGACACTCGGCCAAAGACTGTGACTCTAACGTACTTCTTGGCCAGAGGTCCAGCTGCTGGAGTCTTTTCAAGAGCGCTTGCGTGCGTCGTGATTGGTAGGAACAGGTCGTGGTGAGGCATCCGATTTCGTCAATCTCATTTGGAGATCCATCTTCGTCGCTCATGTTTTCCCGTACGAGGCCACAATTAGCTCATGCATCTCGTCCACCGTGGACTCCTTCCTGGCGCTCGAGATCCAATAGAATGCGCTGTGATGCATGGCGGTGCAGCAGTCGTATTTGTCGGCCACGATGGCTGTTTCCAAGATTTCATGCGCCTCCGGAACGTGTTTCATAATGTCTTGGTTCATGTGTAGAGCCTTGAGCATCATGGTAGTCGGCTCTGCGGCATCTTCTGGAACGGGAACTTCGACATAGCCGTTGGTGGCGAGCGCAATGCCTTCTCGAAATTTAGGGCTCAGCAGCGCCTTGAAGACAGGTGAGGCGAGGCTGAGGACCACGGACGAGACTCGAAGTCGATGTCTATATGCATGTTAGCATGGCGCACCACTTCCAGCTCTTCTGTAGACCCACGGGACATTCGCCTTCTTGCTCGTGGCGCAGATCAGAACCACATCGCCGCCGGGCGCAATGTCGAGCACGTCTGTACTCGCCATGGTGATGGCTATTGAAGCGGTGTTCTGTGTTGTTGAAGAAAGCAACTCGCAAGTGAAAAGATGAGCTTCTAAAAAGCGCCGTTTGAAGTGGCTTGTGCTCTGCATAAACTTTCAGCTCACTTCACTTTCTTTCTTGCAGGATGGTCAAGTCCATCTGAGCATTCCTGAGAGGACCGTAAATCGCCCATTGATTCGAAAAGTCGTCCATTACCCAAGATATCTCCGAGTCGCTTCTTGTACCTACGGGTGCTCTGGATCTGCCAAAAGAACCTTTTGCGCGTGGCGGATCGTGTTACGAAAGAGTCGAGCAAGTGAAGAGGATCATTCAGCACAAAGCTGTTCATATGAATTTCCTGCTCAGGTGTTGGGACCACCAACGCTCTCGTGACTTCCGAAACTTTCAGCGTCCTCTCCTTCGATCGTGTCGTCGGATTCATGGATAGAGTGGGAGTTCCAAAGCTCTGGGTTCGGGGACGGCGACAATCGTAATGTTGCTACGAGCTGTTGCGAAACAGATGGCAAGTGGGAGACCGAAATGTCGTGATTACACTCCTGGTCCTCTCCCAAGGAGTACTTGCCTCCCATGATACACTCCAGACATAGAACAGGAAGATCCGCTTCCCAATGTCTGCCGGCTCTTCTCACCTGCGAGCAAATTTGTTCCGCGGTTTTCTTGTCCCGGAGATGGTGGCGACACTGATGTTCTTGCAAGCTGTCTCCAGACCACTGAAGCTCAAATTTCTTCAGGGCCTCAATGATGTCTCGTAGCCTGCCATTGGTGAGCTGAGTGGACGGGCATACTTTGATGCCTTGAAACGCCTCTTCAAAGCATCCGAGACGGCTCGCCTGCCACGAAGCCCGGCTATCGCAGAGGCCGGCCGTCTGACAGGGCGACGGAGTTTGTTTTCTGCTCTTTCGCCCTCAAGCAGTTCTTCCACAAGATTTTCGATCTCAACTTTGATGCGGGCTATGGCGGAGTTGAGGGTGCTGATCTACCGTTAGAAGTCTCTGGACTGGCTTTTGGAGAGCATGAGGACCAGCGCCGAAAGTCCAGGACAAGGTGTCAGTCGTGTTGAGAATGAGTTGTCTTCCTATTATCGCTACCAACCTCGGCGAGCGGATGTAGAGCGCAGCTGCAAAGAGACACAGGTTCGACTGAGTGACTAGGGAATCCCTAGTCTCGCGCGACCAGAGCGTAATTTGGACGACCTTTTCGTTGCTTTCAAGGGCTCTGTCAATCCAGCGTGTTACAATCACGGCTAGGTCGACGAGGTTTGCGTACTTGTCCCAAAGTCGTGTGAACCTGAAGATCTCTTCGGCCTCAAGACCGAGGAATCTGCTGAACGTTGGATCGTCATGCAAAATCCTGCCTGTGGCAACTCGAACAGTTAGCATGTATAGAACTTGAAGCGACGAGGTCGATTTACTTGCAACATTCGCCACATAAAGTCTTTCATTGTACCCGCTTGTGGTTCACTTACACGGATACTCCATTGGTCTACAGTCTTTGCTCTCCAGCTCGATCGCGACAGGTTGGATCTGGTCATATCGCATCCTTCGTGGTTTCAGCAAACTTACGAAGGTCGCAGAGGCGCGATTCAGTGTCTCTGAGTATACTCGAAATTTCAGCTCCCGGTCGGGGCTCACGCAGCTTAGCAAGATGTCGACTTTGCGTTCGATTGTGAACTGAGGGAAGAAGATGTTGAGATCAAAATTTTGGTGCGTCCCGAGTGCGCTGTAGGATCTTGTAAGCAGAAAATCCAGCTCACATCCGACGAATCAAAAGAAATGTCGAATAGCGTAAGAAATTTCAGAGAGTTCGGCCTTCTCCGATCGGCCTTTTCTATGAACGTACAAGCAAATATTGCTGAGTGCGCTGGAAGCTCATAAGCAAGTGCTCGAATGGATCAAGATTGTGGATGATTTGGCAGCTCTTGGCCGTCTGCAAGCCTCCAACCTCCAGCATTACCGCGACTCTGGCAAGGATCCGGTTTTCACCCTCTAGCTCGCTGCTCTTCCTCGTCGTTGTTGTTCTGATGTGCTCCCCTAGTCGTACATATCTTACAATTCATGTGAAATCAATAGTGATTCTTCGCCTTCGCGGGATTCGTAGTCGTCGGGAGGTAGCATCATGTTTCGCCGGCCAAGACTTCATTCTCAGTTCTCAACGCCTTCCGGTCCTTGCGGCTTCAGCCGCGCCCTCCTCTTCTGTTCAGCGTATTCGGAGCGATCGTCGCTCTTATGATGCCTGACCAGGCCCGACCAAGGCCTCCCCTTCTCGTCCATTTTCTTTAAATTTTCTTCGATTCCAGAGCGCTCGCGGCTCGACCTCCTCGTCTCTTGCTCGCGGCGATGCAGCCTCGTAGCTTCTTTATCCTTCTGCACTGCAGCCTTTGCAGCCTGCACGGCATCATATAATTCTCTCTTCTGTTTTGTCCGTACGCGAATCTCATAGTCCCTGTGCTTTCTGTCCTTTAGATCCCACTTCGTCTTCGCGAGGTAAAAATCAAGTTTGGCGCGCTGTTCTGTCCAGAACTCCTGTCGGTGCTCAGGAGTCAGCTCGCGACGCTTGAGGACGTCGATCGCACTAATCATGTCTTTGAACAGATCCATGGCATTTTGCTTGTCATCGACTCGCTGCCTCCTCTCCTTCAGTTCTGTCTCATCCATAGCGTCACGTCTATACTTGCGCTTCGAGCCTGCCAGTTCTTGCATTCGCTCTGCAACGGGCATGAGATGCATCAAGGCTGAAACGATCTGCGGCCCGTCGGAAGTGGCAAGCGCGAGGGAAAGATACTGCTCCAATGTGACGATGTCGGGTTGCTCGAGATGCTCCATCATATCATCGATAATTCTCGAGGCTGTGTCCATGATCCTACGATTCTTGTGGTCTCTCGCGCAGACTGCCATTGCAAGCTGGTAAGTCGCAGGCGTTGGTCGGACTCCGTATTCATTGTGAGCCTTCTCCACAGTGGATGCTGCTTTGTCGGCAGCACGATTAATTCGGTACATTCGGAGAACTTCTTTGAAATTGCTCAAATCTGGCTCTAGGCGATATGGAGGTGCTGTGATGACGTCCCAATAGGCATAAGCGATCTTCGGGATGCGCATGATACGGCACGCTCGGAACAGAGCTGAAAGAATACCATTGCCGGGCTTCACCCAAGCCAGCGCGGTGCCTCGTTTGGGGCGAGATGAATCACGTACTAACGGTGTGACGGGTTTGAATGCTGATGCAGCTGGCGAGGGCACGAAGCCTTCTGGATCTGCTACGCGGTGATGCTGACGACCCGGCTGGGTAGTGCCGTTATATTCGGGATCAAGAGTGGACATGCTCCTCGGCAGGTGCTGGACGTTGCGCTCTGGAGAACCGAGAGGAGCTATCAGGCGTTCCAGGTTTGTGGTTTGGTGGACAAGGGAAAGCACATCATCGGTGTCTTTCAGCCTCCTGCTGATCAGCAAGAGATTAGCCATGGCCGTAACTAATTGCTCGTCGATGATCAGATCTCCCGCGCGCCATTTATGAATGATTTCCTGCCAAATGCGCCTGCCTTCGTTCACTGCCTCTTGCCTTTGCGATTCCATGAGCTGCGGATCCTGCTCGTCACCCATAGCGGCATGTCGTATTGCTTGAAGAATGGTAGTGTATGTGGTAGTGTCGGCAGCATTTGGCCCGGTGTCCGGCAAGTGTGCCACAACACCCCAAAGCGCATCCATATCCAAAGCAAGCGAGCACGCGCGCAGCACGGCATTGATGTGCATAGCGCTCGGCTTCACCTTGCTTGTTGGGCTACTCATGCTATTATAGATGGCAACGGCCTTTCCCAGATGCTCTGGCTTGTCCATCAACCCCTGGAACAGTCTCATGTAGGTGTAGCTGTCGGGCCACTGCGCTCGCTTCTTCATCTCGTTGTAGACCTCCAAAGCCTGCTTGACTTTACCCTTCTCCAGGTTCCAGGCAATGACATGATTCCATGCTACGGTGCATCGCATCTCTCGACTCGCCAGTCGACACAGGTCCAGCGCCTTTTCGGACTTGTTGTCTCGCAGAATGTAGTGGACATGATCGGCCAGCTTCACCCTGTCCTTCAGATGTATGAGCTCTTTCCGCAGCGCTTTCTCGTTGCTGACAACGATAGTGCCTCCTCTTTTGCTGCGTATGATGTCCGTCGTGGGCTGTGCGACCGGCTCGAGACCTGACAGCTCATCTTGCTCGACTGCATTGGTCTCTGCTGCCGCCGTCGCCGTCGCCGTCGCCGTGGCAAGCCTCCTTCGTGTAGGTCGATTCGCGGGCTGAGGTGTGAGTATTAGCGGTCGCTGGAGGATCGATGCTGTTCCGTATGCATCGCCGGCAATGGCACGTATACTGCGCAGTACACACGCCCGACACTCCAGCATTTCCTTTTGAATCACTTCCTCATCTCGATGCTCGTGCGGCAAAAGCTCAAAAACCATGCCGGAGCTCGGTCCGCCTCGCCGCTTCGTTGCTCCTTGCGACGCAAAGTTTACCTTGCATCTCAGGATTCAGGAACGCGCTCGGCATAGAATCACTGCTATATCCTTGCATTCGCACATGGTGGCTTGAATACAGCTTCATATTTGGAAACTGACAGCTTCATCATCATGGAGCCGTCGAAAGGATCGTCCGCGCTCTTCAGCGTATTCTTGCGATTACGGCCCAGCACTACCGACAACGAGCGATTCTTGGACGTCGAAGAACCAACAGAAGACGCGCCGACGCCGACACATATCACGATCAAGCCATCTGCAAATGACAAGAGAAAACGGGCGGTTGAGAGATTCGCATTCACCAGAGTCTATGAGGAAAATGCAGGACAACGAGACATCTTCGATACTGCAGGAATTTTGCCCATGATCGAGGGCGTTCTTGGAGCGCCGGGAAGAGAAGGACGAGATGGTCTGCTCGCAACGCTGGGTGTGACTGGATCGGGGAAGGTATATAGCAAGAGAAATGTTGGGAAAGGGGCAAATACTGACCCAGATACAGAGCCATACCATTCTTGGCTCCAAAACGCAACGAGGTCTTACTCAACTGGCTCTTGACGTGCTATTCCGATCAACCGAGCCTCAGCTTGCCGACGCCGACTCGAGTGACTACACATACAATTCTCTAATCGCCGCAGATGCCACAGAGTCCACGCTCTTCCGAGCACAGGACTTCCTGGACAGCATCTACGACAACGGCAATGTCTCTCGACTCTCACGAGCCGCAACGCCTGCATTGGTACGAGAATCTACAACACCAGCGCCTGTCGTGCCAGGTGCTTTTCCTTCTGCTCTCAACGAACACCACAAGACTACAGACGCTTCAACCGTCTATGATCGCCTCTACCCTGATGTCTCCAAATATGAAGTCCCCCAACCCCAGAACCCGTCCAATCATACCCTGCACCACTCTCCTTCTAAAAACCACCTTACCAGATTCACTCGCAGCATCGCCAAACTTACACAGTCTTTTCGTGAGCAGGAGTCGTCCTTCCTTTCTGCCCCGGGTGCGAAGCGTTATACCCCTCGTGTTTCTGTCCTGCCCACCTCCCCTTCCATCGACGATATTGCAATGGAAATCGACGAGAGTGCCGAGTATGGCATTGTTGTCAGCATGTACGAAGTCTACAACGACCGCATCTTCGACCTGCTGACGGCAACCGCGTCTGGAAAGTCGCCGGCAAAGAGGAGGGCATTGTTGTTCAAGAGCACGGAAGGCTCGCCTGAGCGCAAAGTTGTCGCTGGTTTGAGGAAGGTGATCTGCTCCAGCTTGGAAGAAGCGTTACTGGTGCTCGAGACTGGTCTTCAAGAGCGTCGAGTGGCCGGCACTGGTAGCAACGCCGTCTCTTCTCGCAGTCACGGCTTCTTCTGCATTGATGTCAAGAAGCGGCATCGGGGTCGTGGAATACCGGGTCCTTGGACGAGCAGCACCATGACCATCGTCGATCTTGCAGGTACGTAAAATTATGACAGAAATGCTTAGAGCACACTGACTCTTTAAAGGCTCCGAGAGGGCTCGTCAAGCAAAGACCGCAGGCGCCACGCTCGCAGAAGCCGGCAAAATCAACGAATCACTCATGTATCTTGGACAGTGCATGCAGATGCAGTCTGACAACTCACACAACGTCAATCAGGCTCTTGTGCCGTACAGACAGTGCAAGCTTACTGAATTGCTGTTTAGCAATAGCTTCTCGCATGGCGGCAGCGGTCATAAGCCACCACAGAAAGCGATCATGATTGTGACAGCAGATCCTCTAGGCGATTTCAACGCAACATCCCAGATCCTACGATATTCTGCGTTGGCTCGAGAAGTCACAGTTCCTCGTATCCCAAGCATCACCTCACAAATCCAGGCCGGCACATCATACCCAGAATCTAAGTGCGGATATGCATCCGGTCGTCAGACTCCATCAAGCGTCATGCAAGATCTCGAAGGCGCACTGACCGAGATCACTCGTCTAAGAGAAGAGCTCGAGATCACACAAGTCCGGCTCGAAGAAGAGACGAATCGTCGCATGGAAGCCGAAGCCGCTTGGGCACAATCCGAAGTCCGCATCGATGCGATCGAAGAGCAGATCCGGGCCGAAGTGTACGATGAGATGGATGCCAAACTCGAAACCGAGCGGAGAAGATGGCGCGCGGCTCGAGACGAAGAGATGGATCGACAAGACGAGCACATGGACCGAAAAATCGACCTTCTCACGCGTGGAATGGAGGTTGAGGTCTATGAGGACAACGACCAGGAAAACATTCCACCTCCCACTCCTGCTGCGCTCGGAACTGCCCTGCGCCCGATCATTCTTGATGGAACGCCCGATGTCGATGGCTTGACTGAACGAGTGAGTAGTCTGGCATTGAAGGGACCTGGGAGAAAAGTCAGCGCTCAGCAGAATGGTCGTGTTTCTGAGCTTGAAGATGAGAATGCTAGACTTCGAGCGCAATTGGCGAATATGGAGCGTGAGAAGGGGCCGAGGAGTCCGAGTAAGAAAATGCGAGTGCTCAAGACTCGGAAGTGGGAGGGTGAGGGTATGAGCTTTGATGATGGTCTTTGAGAGAAGAAGACAGACGAGGAATTTTCGTGTTTTGTGTCTCGATGGCGTCTGTGCGGGTGTACAGATTGTGGCTTTGGATACCATAGGAGCTTGAAAATGATACCTGTTCGGGATGTTGGCGATGAGCGTTTCTTCTCCAAATAGAGGCTTTTGTCGCCTTTTCCATCGCCGAATACTCGTCTGAGTCTTTCACCTCTCCAAAGTCCGTCCACTCTGCTTCCCTTTGCACAAATAACTCGAAAACAAAAAAAGTACGGAGCTACGCCTTCCAAATGTTTCTCGAAAAGCAGCATTCTGCATATGTGCTTCGACTTGGGGTCTCGGAATGCTGCCTTCTGGGGTCTTTCTTCGAAGCCAAGCACAAGCTCAAGAGTGATCTCTAGCACAATCAGTGCATTGGACCAAGTAAGTCTGGTCAACAGCCATGGCAGACTGTAATCGGGGCGAATTTGGATGGCGTTCTTCGCCGAAGAACATGCTTCTACACTCTTGCATATGCGCGTTGAACTTGATGGCCGCAGACTGGACGGATGAACTTCCTCGGCAGCGGGGAAGTGGCTTGGGAATATGCATTCGAATGGACGTCGTCGAGCAAGGAAGCATAACACAAGGATGTGCCCAGGAACAGCTGAGGTCAAGAGCACTGGCGTAATGTCGTCCCGGAAGAACGTATCCGAGTACAGTCCGGCTTTCAACTCCAGATCAGCACTCGTTCTTCACAACTTTCTTATGGGAGATTTGAAGAATCGGCAAGCTGGAGATTGCTCTATGAGAATGATTAGCAGTCTCCGGCTCGACTTGGTGTTGTGGTTATGGCAGACATGAAATGTGTCTAAATAGCGGACCAGTTTGCTTCAGCAGGGCATCAGCGGCGTCAAGACCTGCATCTACCCGCAGGCCATCGCCAACTTTGATGTCGAAGTGAGTGATTAACACTTTCTGATGTTGGCTGACTGTGATCGTTCCATATCTGTGATTGCATGACCATCCTTGACAAGGAGCTCACATCTCGATTACGAGATGTCTCCTTTTCCAGCACTTCATCTCCGGCTTTTCTGGAGCAGAGACTGTACAAGGCAGATAAAGCACCTGACGTCTTGCAGTGGACTAGATTTGATGCGTTGTCAGAGTGAAAGTGCTGAAGTAAATAATCATTTACGCAAAGCCAACAAGTGCTGTCTGAGATCTCCAACTGAAGAGGCGAGGTCTCGCACTTGCCGTCCGTGCGTCATGGTCGGGCAAATAAGGTTTGGCGCCGCTGCCTTCGCCGAGCGCAGAGCCTGCCTCACAAAAAACTTCTGTCTCAGCCAGCCCTTTCTCGTTCATCAACACACGCGCGCACCCCAAACCCTCCTCCCCCTCTCCCTCACAACTCGACAGCGCAACTTGGCTGCACTTACAGAGTGCGCTTCTATTGTCACTCGCAACTCATCAAACTTCCACTCACTTTCGACTCCCAACACCCGACGGTCTCTACCACGCACTCCTCGAACATGTCTTACGGCGGTGGTGGCTACGGCGGCGGTGGCTATGGAGGTGGCCGCGGCGGCGGCGGAGGATACGCTGGCAGTAACGGATACTCCAACGGGTACGACTCATATGGAGGCTACGACACTGGCTCTCGCAGCCGCTACGATCGTCGCAACTACTCTGACGGGTGAGCACGATAATCAAGGCGCTGAGGGCCGTCGTATCTTTCTTCTTTCTGTTCCACAATCTTGACCATGTCTGAATGTATGCTAACATTTTCCAAACAGCGGCAGCAACGGCTACGGCGGTGGAGGCTACGGCGGAGGTGGATACTCGGGCGGCGGAGGCTATGGCGGCGGCGGTAACAGCTACGGCGGCGGTGCTGCTGGCGGCGACCGCATGTCCAACCTCGGCGCTGGCCTGAAGGCGCAGACTTGGGATCTCAACACGATGCCAAAGTTTGAGAAGTCTTTCTACAAGGAGCACCCAGATGTGGCCGCTCGTTCCCCGGCGGCTGTCGAGCAGTTCCGTCGCGACAACCAGATTACCGTTCAAGGCAAGGACGTTCCAAAGCCAGTCGAGACCTTCGACGAGGCCGGTTTCCCGAACTATGTCATGAACGAAGTCAAGCAGCAAGGCTTCGCTAAGCCAACCGCCATTCAATCGCAAGGCTGGCCGATGGCCCTCTCCGGTCGCGATGTCGTCGGTATCGCTGAGACCGGTTCCGGCAAGACCCTGACCTACACCCTTCCCGCCATCGTCCATATCAATGCGCAGCCACTGCTTGCGCAAGGCGATGGCCCAATCGTCCTTATCCTCGCTCCAACTCGTGAGCTTGCTGTACAAATTCAAGAGGAGGTCAGCAAGTTTGGCAAGTCGTCGCGGATTCGAAACACTTGCGTCTACGGTGGTGTGCCAAAGGGTGGACAGATTAGAGACCTCGCTAGGGGCGTGGAAGTCTGCATCGCCACTCCAGGTCGCCTCATCGACATGCTCGAGTCGGGCAAGACTAACCTTCGCCGCGTGACATACCTGGTTCTGGACGAGGCCGATCGTATGCTGGATATGGGTTTCGAGCCACAGATTCGCAAGATTATCAGCCAGATTCGCCCGGACCGTCAGACTTGCATGTGGTCTGCTACCTGGCCAAAGGAAGTCAAAGCTCTCGCCCGGGACTACCAGCAGGACTTCATCCAGGTCAACATTGGCTCGCACGAGTTGGCTGCTAACCATCGTATCACGCAGATAGTCGAGGTCGTTTCAGACTTCGAGAAGCGTGACCGCATGTCCAAGCACCTCGAGAAGATCATGGACGACCGCAACAACAAGATTCTCATCTTCACCGGCACCAAGCGCATTGCCGACGACATCACCCGCTTCTTGCGCCAAGACGGCTGGCCAGCGCTCTCTATCCACGGTGACAAGCAGCAGAACGAGCGTGACTGGGTGCTCAACGAGTTCAAGACGGGTAACAGCCCCATCATGGTTGCTACTGACGTGGCTTCCCGTGGTATTGGTATGATTGCGTCCCCACCCCTTCCCCTCCCCATCCTCGCCCGCCAGTAAGTGCGGGATCTGTCTTGTCGAAGTTGCACTCTGTGCGCTCGGTGTGCACACATAACCATTCGCGTCTAGGGCTGTTTGTGTTCCTTTGTTCTTCAAAGGGTCCTTGGAGACTTTCTCAGTGAAGCCTGGCTTCGCTGAACCTTTCCGTTTCTCTTCTCTCGCACGTCATCTTGTGGAGAAGCGGATCTTGAGTCTTTCAATGTTGCGTTGTGTCAAAGCTGCGCGCGTCCAAGGATCCTACCCGGAGAATGTTTGAACGGCCCCGTGAAGACTGGATGTAAATGTGCCCGCGTGAGCGCGAAGCTACAATGACTCTCTCTCGCCTTGAGAAGAGGTAGCCACCTGAGTGTCGCATACTGGCGCACCCTTGACAGATCTCGCTCGCATCCGTCAAAGGATTGCTATTGCTCCCTCCGACTCACTACATCAAGCACAGCATCTTACTAACATGGTACGCGTCAAAGACGTCAAGGACATCACTCACGTTTTCAACTATGACTACCCGAACAACTCGGAGGATTACGTCCACCGTATCGGTCGTACTGCCCGTGCTGGCCGCACTGGTACCGCCATCACGCTTTTCACCACTGAGAGTAAGTTCATCATACAAATTCACATTCATGATCATCGCTGACATTTCTTCCAGACGCAAAGCAGGCCCGCGATCTCGTCAACATCCTTCAGGATGCCAAGCAGCAGATCGACCCACGCCTCGCCGAGATGGCTCGCTATGGTGGCGGAGGAGGTGGCGGCCGCGGCTTCGGAGGTGGTCGTGGAGGCCGTGGTGGCCGCGGCGGTTGGACCGGTGGGAATAACGCTCCTCTCGGTGGCAACCGTCGCTGGTAGATGGCCTCCATCCACGCATACTTACTGCTTGCATTCTGATTCACGGTCTGGCGTTTCACGAGTAAAAAAGGGAAAGCGGGATCGGTGTTTTTCGTGCAGCATGGGCGATTACCCTCATGGGATTCTACGGCGTTCATGAAAAGAGGTTCAGTAATGAGACTGAGTGTGTTGGTGTACTTTATGCATCAGGGCTGGCGCCAGCAGGAAAGCGCCGCTGCAAGAGCAGCATGGATAAATTGGCTCAGAGTAGAGGTGCATGATTGATTCTCGGAGTGCTGAGGAACATGAGGTTCAATACCATTTCTGCGCCTGATTCATACATGTCGACGATGAACAAAATCAACCAACTCTACAAATCGCCGGGTTGTCACCCAATCTTGCCCAGCATTCTCGCCCGACACCCGAGCATTTTCCTCTACACTTCACCGACTGTTCAGAAGTCGGCATGCTCGGGCGAACAGTATGCTGTCGACCAGACAACAACTGGGGCGATCATGGTCACCGAGTATGCCGCCGCCGCCTCGGTTTTCAATGACCCTTCCCGCGAGCGGAGTAGATGACTAGATGTAGTGATCGACATGGATGGCTCGTCATTTTTCCGTCGACAATCTCAGGTCCTCCAATAGGCAGATGGACGGGTTCTTTGTCGCCTTACTCAGCCAACATTATTTGCAGGAATCTGGCCCACTTGCAGCATTTGCGGCATGAAGTGATTGACATGGTATAAGATTGACATGCCAAGAGCCTGGGCACGAAAGAGGAGATAGGACTAGGGTCTACCCTAACCCTAGAACTGCCATATTGCTAGACTTTGGACTGGTGAATTGAGAAGCTGAGAGAAGACTCTCCAATCTGTCTGGTATGGTGGCTTTCAACAAGGCGGCGTTGGTAGCTGCTGGCATTGCCTCCTCTGCAGCTTACGAGGTTCATGTCAAAGCTTCTGGTGGCAATGTGACTGGCAAGTTCGGGCACCCTTTTGGCTATGGCTTCTTGCACGAAGGTTTGTGAATTTCCAAGTCATTGAGGTGGAGCCCGCATGCTGACAGCGAGTGGCAGACATCAACAACTCTGGAGATGGTGGGATCTACGCAGAACTGATCCAGAATCGCGCTTTCCAGTCCAGTCCCGACTATCCTGTGAATCTGCATCATTACTTCCCAGTCAATGGCGCTCACTTGAGCATCCAAAACCTCAGTGAGCCACTTTCCGATGCTCTACCGTCTTCAATGAGAGTTGCGGCTGGTCACGAGATCGGTTTCGTTGGCTTTAAGAACGATGGGTATTGGGGAATAGATGTGAGGAAGCAGGAGTATTCTGGGTCCTTCTGGGTTCGCGGTGCCTATACCGGAACATTCACGGCAGCTTTGCAATCAAACATCACAGGCGAAGTCTTCGGCAGTGTCGACGTGACTTCAAAATGTGTGGCTGACGACTGGGTTGAGCATGTGTACACGCTCGTGCCAGAGAAGGATGCACCAACCTCAAATAACACATTGACAATCACCTTCGACCCCGCAAAAGCCGACACGGAATACCTGGACTTTAATCTGATCTCGCTATTTCCACCTACCTACAAGGGGCGCAAAAATGGTTTGAGAATCGACATCGCCGAAGCCTTGGCAGACATGAATCCGAGTTTCTTACGCTTCCCAGGTGGCAACATGCTCGAAGGAAGAAATCTCGCTCACTACTGGGATTGGAAAGATACCTTGAAGCCGTTGCGATATCGACCAGGGTTTCAAGGCGTGTGGAACTATCAGCAAACGCATGGTCTTGGACTTATGGAGTATCTTTACTGGGCGGAGGATATGGGTCTTGAGATAGGTGAGGTCGATGACAGCAATAGTCCGGATTAAGTTCTGATCTGAGATAGTTGTCGCTGTCTGGGCCGGCCTCGCGCTTGACGGCAACGTCACCTCTCAGGGCCAACTCCAGCCTTTCATCGACGACGCCTTGAACGAGATCGAATTCATCAGCGGTCCTGCAAGTTCAGAATGGGGCGCCAAGCGAGCAGAGCTTGGCCATCCGGAGCCTTTCGAACTGAATTACGTGGAAGTTGGAAATGAAGACTGGCTGGCAGGTTATCCCGAAGGCTGGAAGTCCTACAAAGAGTACCGCTTTCCAATGTTCCACAAGGCAATCTCTGCAGCTTATCCACACATCCAAGTCATTGCCTCAGCAGCGACATCTGACCCGGCGCCAGAGGGTGAGACTTTTGGACCGAACAAGACTGATGGATATATTTTCCCAGAAGGTGTCATGGGCGATTACCATCCCTACCGAGAACCCAATGAGCTTGTGGGCGAGTTTGATCGCTTCGACAACGACATTGCACATATTGTTGGAGAAGTCGCAGCAACACACGTCAATGGTGCAACTCCGCCCCGGTGGGATCATGGACTCTACAAGTTTCCATGGTGGATTGGTGCTGTCGGCGAAGCAGTTTCTCTCATCGGCTATGAGCGCAACTCCGATCGCATCCCCGGCACGTTCTACGCTCCCGTGCTCCGCAACATGAACCGATGGCAGTGGTCGATTACGTTGCTACAATATGCTGCCGATCCCAAACTCACGACGAAAGCTGTCACTTGGTACTGTTGGTCCCTATTCGCACACCACCCCATCACGCACACGGTCCCGACGACTTCCGATACCAGCTATGGTCCACTATACTGGGGCGCTGGAAAGGACGAGAGAAGAAATGCGTTCGTGTGGAAAGGTGCGGTATTCAATACTACCAACGGCAGCGATGTCCCCGTAACCGTCTCCTTTGAAGGCGTCGAGAAAGGCGCACACGCCAACCTGACGGTCCTCACGAATCCTGGTGGCGATCCATACGCCTACAACGATCCTTTCACAGGAATCAATATCGTACACACCAATACCACAATCCTCACCGCCGGACTTAAAGGTTCCTTCACGTTCTCCATGCCACAGCTCAGCGTAGCCGTCCTAGACACCGACTCGACCGCAGAAGGTGGATAGTGATACTATGGCCATGGAAAACCACCTTCGAAATCCTAACGCCATGGACGCGCGCTATAAAATAAATTCCACATTCTCAAAAAAATTTTCAACTCATGAATCATCCATCGTACTTTACCATCCTCCCTCCCTCACCCTCCTCCAAAACCCCGCCCCAATCTTTTTTTTCCTCTCACACTATCTATCCACATACTTCGGAAATTCTTGACTTTTCTGCTTCTTCTAATCACGCCTTGTTTTTTTTTTTGTTTCAATCGCTTCGTCTATATCTTGCTGTATGAACTTTTCTGTCCTGTCCGGGGTTTAGGTCGATAAAGTTCGTGTGCGAATTCTGCGGAGTTTCGACGGCCGGGTGGTTTGTTTTTTTTTTTTTTTTTGGTGGGGAAGTTTGAGGACTCGGGGTGCTTTCTTCGTGTTGGATGGGATTTGAGGAGCTGGGTCGTGATGGTGGTGCTGGAAGATGAGGGTTCGAGGGGAGCGAAGGCCGGAGAGGAGCTTTGCTTTGGTTTTTTTGCGGTATAGGCGTTGAAAAAGTTTTTTTTTTTGGCTTTGGATTTTTTGATTGCTTGGTTGGTTGGTTGAGGTGCAAACGTAATATCTGATCGCGATGGTTACTGTATCGGCCGAGTAGGTGTTGGGAATCGATAGACTCTGGGAGGGAGACGCGAGCGTTGGCTGGATAAGAAGTAAGTTGCAAATTTCAGACTTCATCAGACTGTAGCGATGGATGTTGTTGAAGGTTATTAGGTAGCATTGACAGAGCGGCTAACTGGCTCAATGTGGAGCTTGCAGTGGAGAAAGTCAGGAAAGGTCCTTCTCAACAGATCGTCCAGTGGTTCACTGATGTCTTCTTCTACCCTCCTGCCTTGTAGCATTCTGGCGACTTGGCATTCTTTGGCAGGCCGCCGACGGACGAAGCGTGGCACGAATGAGTTTATAGCCATCATAATACGATTGAGAGATTCCAGCATGCTGCGTCGTAGCTCTATCATCGACAGAGAGATTTGCTGTTTATGTCCTTTGTGCTATGAACAGTGGTGAGTAGTCATATCTCTTATCCGGGAGAGCGTGACATATCAACGATACATGTAGACCGGCATACATCCACAAATACCAAACCGACACAAAGCTCCAGTTCACCCATTTAATCCAATCTCGGCTGTCTTATCATCCACACCCTCATCCCCTCCTCCTCAACATACTCCTCCTCCCATCCAAACATCTTCATATCAACCAAAATCCTCTCAACCTCCACAAAACCCGACTTTCCATACAGCGCAAGACCCTTCGGCGTCGACTCCAGGGCAAGTGGAACTCCCCATCGATCTGCCTCGTTCATCGACCACTGGATCAACTTCGAACCGATCCCTTTACCTTGAAATTTTGGATCGACGAATAAGAGGTCGACTTCTGCGAAGAAAGGAAAAAGAAAAAAAGTATTAGTGTCGCGTCATGACCTTGTGGAAAGTTGGTGGCAGAACGCACGAATATACCCCTTCCCAACAAAACTCCTCCTCACCAAATTCCAAGAGTTAATAATAAAATATCTTCGTAAGGGCCAATTCCCTCCTTTAGGCCAGTTATCCGGTGGAGGGGAATTCTCACTCAAGGGTGAAATCTCTGTGGCGTTCTTCTCAGGATCTAAGCAGAACTTGATTTCCGAAGCTCCAACTATCTGTCCGGTTTCTTCGTCGATGGCTTTTAACAGATGAGTGTTTGGATCGTGTAATTCTTGGAGTTTTCTGGAGGAGTAGAAGGTGTAGACGTCGGGTTGGTAGCCGTTGGGCCATAGGATGGGAATTCGGGGATGGGAGCGGAAGGCTTCGAGTTCGATGTGGACGAGCGAAGGAATGTCCTTTTCGATGGCGGGGAGGATTGAGATTTTCATGTTTTCGGTTTTCTGGATGGGACGGGATAGTTTGGGAGTGGCTTGGCGTGGTACAATGCTTGCTTTGAAGCTAAAGTATTTGGCTCGAAATTCTGAGTTCGGATTGAGTCATCGACAGGGTGGTTCACGAGATGGCACGAGCTGTCGGGCCTCGATGATCACCGCGCTATTCCGTAAGCTGCTCACTTGTGATACACAAAATCAACAACTTGTATAGGGCGCGCAGGTGTGTAGAGGCATTCGACGACTTTCGAATAGATATTACTGACTGGCTGTTGCAATTGACTCGTCCAATGCGATGCCGTCTTGCACTGCATTCTCGCCGCAAGTGTCTTCGCCGTCATGGTTATCGTCATATAGCTGCTCCTCGTCAACCATGCGATACACTTCAGGAAGTCGTTGCCGCACGTGCTCTAAGCCATATTTCGCAAGGAAACGGTCTAGCTTGTCCACGACACTTGCCTCAACATCGGGCAGCTCAGCCAAGCGCCGCACAGCCCATTCAACCATACCTGTTGGCGTTAGGTCCCTTTCGCTGTCCGCATCGCTGGGCGGATCAGCATGGATTTCTTGACTACTTCTTGCTTCGTCAAAGCCAGCAGCTTCAAATTCCTCGAGGGCCTTGCCAAGTATAGTGAAGACAGTTCCAGCGTTGGGTATCACTGCACCATACACCACTAGATCCCCTGCTCTGCTTCCATCAATGTTGACTACTATCCGCTGGCGTTTGATACTGGCCATGATTTCGGGGCGGAATCGCGGCACTTGTTTCTTGGCTCGCCTGTGACGAGTGAACACAACTCCCGCGTCGATAGATCTTCGTACGGCGTGAGGCCAAAAGATATCCAGGAGGTGACGACCTGCTCGGGAGCCATAGGCTTTTACCACGCCGTCTAGGATGATGTTGAAGTCTCTGGTTTCCAAATGGAGGTCGTGATGACCTCGATAAACACGAATTCCAGAGCAGAACCTCGCCCAGGATTGATCGACTGCAGCGAGGACTGTGAGCACTGACTGCATGGGAATAAGCCGTTCTTGCTCTATAGTCGACCATCCGTGATAACGGAGAGCCAACATATCCGTCATGATATGCTTGGCGCGATCTAGGTGCTGTTGTGATTCAGGATCGCCAGATTCCGATTGTCTGGCGAGGACGAGCACGTGTCTAATGAGCTGGGCGAGATTTGTCATGTCCCACTTCGATCCCCTCGTGGTAGCGAGATGCGAGAGAACACGAGTCGCAGCGTCCCAGCGGTACATTCTGAATTGCGTCGAGATGATACTGCGCATTGAGCGTCTCGACAGCTTCAGTTGCTTGAGATTTTCCAGTAAGACTTTGTCGTCGGTCTCTGCGGCTAAGCGCACAATTCCCGGCTGCACAAAAGGATCGTCATACAGGGATACCGGTATGACTGGGCCATCGATGTCAGTGCTGTACAACAGCCAGTGACCAAAATCAAAGGCTTCTGCATCGCATACCAGTTCAAGAAATGGACCAAGTATGTTTGGAGGGATCTGGACGTTGAAGGTCGGGTAATCGATGCTACTGAGATTGCTTGTGAATAAGCCATGCTGTTGCAACGAGCGGAAGAGAGAAGACGCCGGCTTTGGGGGCTTGATATTCTTGCCGAGCAGATTTTCGCGGTCCGTGCCAAAAAATGTGGTTACAGAGCGGCTCTTGTCCAGGTCGGTCAATTTCTGTATCATAGAAAACACCTCGAGCGCAGACTCCAGGTTGTTTGCTGAGATTTGGCCACGAAGGGATCGGTGCAAGAGCCCCAATGACGCCGCAGTTCCATCCAAAACGTAAGCAGGCAGGTCGTTGGTATTGCTGCCATACAGACTTTGACCAAAACCTCCGCCAGCAGACGAGTATATAGCGGATCGTAGTAAAACGTGGTCGTGTTCTGGAGTGATGCTGCCCAGCTCAAGCAGGCGAATGATGACCGATTCCCACGTTCCAAAGCTCAGATTCTGCCGGCTTTGCAGCAAGAACCACTTCAGCTCAGCCAGAACAGTGACCACTTCATCAATTTGCATGCCACGTGTGCCGACACCAACGTCTGCACTGGTCGCAACAGCATCGATGTACGCACTGACAAGCTCCCCGCTGATAGTCCGCTCGATAGACTGCTTAGGCTCAGGAGGTGCATCCATTGAGGAGGTCGAACGCGTTTTGAAAAGATACTCCCACGCACTCCACTCCTTTGACGTGGTTGCCGCCTCTGGCGGTAGCTGTTTCTCGTATTGTGCCCATGAAAGAGGCTTCCATTGCCGCGATTTGACAAGCGCCTGGAGGATCTCAACGCCTTGTCGAATCCAGCCACCATGTAGGCACGACCACAGAATGAGCTCCATCCAGACTTCAGGCCGCAAGCCTGCGACATTAACACGATAAGCTGACCCCAGGAGCTCGGGTCGAAGAGAGGAGAACTCGCTTCCCGTGGCCTTGGCTTCCTCTATGACCAGTTTTTGGTGCGCTCTCCACGCGGCGTCTGACAAGGATGTCAAGATCCTGGAAGACAGCAGCGGTAGCAAGGGCGGCTGCTGAATAGTGCTTTTGTCTGGATTGGCGTTGGCCTGGTAGATTGACATTGGCATGACTTCTTGGTGGTGCAGATAGGCTATGATCTCCAAGACCTCGGATCGGATCTCGCTCCCAGTACAGGCCTGGGTCATGGCGCCCAGAGTCCTCCAGACTTGCCCAAGGGCATTGTGGGCGATGACTTCTAGAGGCATTGTGTTCTCTTTCGTAACGGTGAGCTCATCCAGTGTAGGGCGGCGTGATGATCCAGGTCCAGGCGATACACCAGGTAGTTCCACGTTGACCGGCCCGTTGGTCATTCTGTCGGTCAAGTCTGCCAAAGACCTGTCTGCGGACTGCCACGCACTGCTCATATGCGCATATTTCGGACTGCGGCCATGTCGTGCGGGGAATTTGTCGACGAGCTTTTTGATCAGCCACACGACAGCATTCCACCTGTTCTGATGGATGCCCAAATGGTAGAGGATATCAAAAGCCTCGTCGTCACGATTCCTGGGGTACTGCGCGGCCCAGAGAATTTCGGCGACCTCACCGGCACTCAATGTCGATGCAGGCGGCGTGACCTGTGGATCTCTCAGGTGCGGAGGCAATGCACCATCGATCAATGCGGCCCAGGCATCAATCGTTCGCTCAGGCCGAGATATTTTCTCAAAGACACTATCTCCATGTCGTCGGATGCGGATGGTGCCGAGTGGTGCAGGACGTGGTGCGGCAGTGTGAAAAGGTGAAAGTGCGCCGCGACGTGCAGGCAGCCTGCTGGACGGCCATTGCCATACTCGCGATGCAGCTGGACGCAGCCCCCGGGCGGTCCATCTTCTCATTGGCGCGTTATCATGATCGAGGGGAGAGTGGCAGAGGCGGACAGAAAGGCAGAGGCCTTGGCGAAGGGATTTGTGGTGACGTTCCCGAGTCGCGAGGGCGACGCGAACACGGACCAGGCTCGCGGTTGAACTTCGGCGGCAGCCACGGTAGCCTGAACTCTCGCTCCACGCCTCGCCAGTCGCGGACACACTGCAGCCTTCTACACTACTGTAGGTAATAACTTTTCGCCCTGCAGCGCGACTTCTCCATAGCAACAACCAAAGATGCCGGGCAACTATCGCGTTGGTGAGTGGTGTGCTTCTGTCAGCTGCAGAAATTCGCACCAAGCTGATATTCGACAGAACTCGCACCCTCGGCGCGCGCAGCATGCCAGCAGACAACCTGCAAGAAGGAAGGTATCAAGATCCAAAAAGGCGAGCTCCGCCAGGGCGTCTTGGTCACGATCAGGGAGCACGATACAATCAAGTGGCGCCACTGGTACCGAAGCCTCATTGGCAATCTCTGTTCACTCTGTCTGACCTTTGTAGGGGCTGTGTTACGCCATTAGTCCTCAGCAACTGGAAGGACGTGTCTGGTGGCGACATGGATCTGATCGATGGCTACGACGAGCTTCCAGCCGATGCACAGGAGAAAGTAGAGCGCGCTCTGCAGCAGGGTCATGTCGACGACGCTGATTGGAAGGGCGTGAGTCACTTCTTGACCACTATTCTACACTATATCTGACTGACACCACCTCAGGACATCGAGTTGAACAGACTGGAGAACAATCCAAAAGGGGGCCTATTCTTCACAGCCGCACAGAAGAAGAAGATGGCCAAGGAGGCAGGCGAGGTGAGCTCAGTCTCGATCAACGTCTGGATATACATTGACCACGTGCAGGACATGGACCAAGATGATGCGCCAAAGAAGAAGACGACCAACAAGCGCAAGCAGGTCGATAGTGACGATGAAGCTGAGGACAAGCCTGCACCGAAGAAGCGTGGTAAGAAGGCTAAGGTCGAGGAGGATGCTGTCGAGGAGCCTTCCAAAGCACCTGCCAAGGCCGCTGTTGACGACCAGGCAGACGGTGAAGCTCCTGCACCCAAGAAGTCCAGAGCTAAGAAGGCAAAGCCAGTCAAGACCGAGGATCCGAGCGACGACGTTGACGAAGCAGTGCAGCCTGGCGAGTCCGAGGACGAGATGCCGGCTCCGAAGCCAACTGCCAAAGCAACCAAAGCCAAGGGCAAGAGCAAGGCTGCTAAGAGCAGTGATGCAGAGCCAAAGCCTCAACGCAAGGGCAGAGCTCGTAAGGCTGCCGTTGAGGATGAAGACTAAGCTGCACCTACCCTCCCTCTATCAGTCTGGATGCGAAGAAAAAAGCACCCTATTTACTCGTACGATAATCTGCACGGTGGACTCTTGCACATCTACGGCCTGCAAGTATTTCTATCTGCATCGATGCAAGTGCCAGGCGGGCATGACAGCGCGAGGTTGTTCAAGTCCGCAGCGAAAAGCAGAGCATGTTCTTATTTGTTAGCACGATACCCAGCGATATATCGCTTTGTTTTGAGGAAATCAATCATTCAACACCACGACAGACGTAGCTCTCGAGTGCTTTCAAAGGAGCCAATTCCTGATCCCTGTGGCCAGTGCTAGATGTCTGCGATACGCGAACTGGTCATAATAAAGCGCCCGCGACTGCCATGAGCAGGACTCTGTTGTCAATACCACACAGTCACAATGCACGAGATATCATCGCGTCACGACTCACGAAATATAGGGTTCGCGATCAGATCTGCTGAAGATCGGATCGCAAAGCCTAAATCTGCCTCCCTAGTCTGTGCATCTGTGCCCGCGCTAGGCTCTTTCGCCGACGTCGATAATGTCTAGTCCTCTTCACAAGAACGCTTTCTCCACGACTAACAATCTAGGTATCTATCAGCAGAATGAGACACGGATGTAAGTCTCAAGCGTCTAGACAGTAACTTGAATCAGACTCACTGCTTGCTATTCATGATCATTGCCGACATGCATGCGAAGCCTGTCGATGTTGCTCGATCTTGAGTATGTATTTCTCGAAAGCTAGGCTAGAAAAGGGTAAGAATATACTGAAGTGTTTGCTTGGTTAGGTGAATCCGGTCTTAAGGGTTGTTGGAGAATTGCTGACGTTGAATTTGTCGGCGTTTGAAATGGCATGTCCATCCCCGAGTTGCGTTCTTGCGATGCGTAAACCTGTCATACCGCCATCAATCTTCGTAGCGGCTGTGCTCACTAGACGCCGTGCATGTCCTTAAAACGCAGAGCGCCATGTTATGCTGCAAAGGTATCAGCGTTTTCGAAACTCCTTCGATCTATTGCGATCTCTAGCCATCGTCAGTCAATTAGTCTGGGCCAAACTTGTGCCCCGTCACGCCGGATATCACGTGATGTTTGCAATCGCACAGTAGCTGCTCGCCATCGGGAACCAAACGGAACGGCGAGAGACAACCTATCAATGCATGGCCAAGTTCGCAGAGGAAGGCATTGCGGTGACGTGTCGTTATCAGTGCAAACATTTGTCCCGAAAAAGTGCAGCGCACGCTCATTGTATTTCCACAGCACTGGTGTTGGCTCTTTGCTTCACCGTAGTATGTTACACGTCCTCTTCCCAGTCTCCCTCAACGCATCTAATGGTGACCATGGGCCTCTTCCTCTTCATCCTCCTCAACAAACCAATCCTGAACTGGAGCAGACTCTCCCGCGCTTGCCTGACCTGCTACTTCTGGTGTCTGCTGCTCGTATGCCTGGAGGTCGTTCTGGAGGTCGGCCTCTTCTGGTGATGGTGGTGGCTTTGGGACGGTAAACTTTTGAACTTGGCCTTCGGAATCATTGGCCTTGAGCGGAGCTGGCTTGTAAGCCTTGAGCTCCTTGAGGTACATATCTTGCACGAGATCCGCTGGAGCTATTGTTAGTCATTGGCGCAAATTTTAGCTTGCTATTGTCGTTGCGTACCCTGCCTCACTGCGGTGGGCGTGATGAAGGTGCGGCGGAGGGTGACGGCATTCTGGCGCAGGGCGGCTCTCGCGAGCGATTGGGACTGCCAATGTCAGTATTGTCAGGAGCACCAATGTGTATAGATACCTACCGAAGCCCTCAATGTCTGGCCGAGCATGATTATGGAGTGCGAGGGGTGCGGATGGCGTGTCGGCTGCTCTGCAAGCAAGCTCGTGAACGAGGTCTTCTTCAAGTCGGTCTCCAAAGTGGCTAGCGCCGCGGCTTCACCCGAGCCGACACCCGAAGGCAGCGAGGCAGCGAGGCGAAGTCAAGAGTCTTCGCCAGCCTTCTACACTTCTCATTCTCAACCCTCAACCTCCCTCTGCACCGCGAGTCCCAGATATCGCTGTCGCACACGCCGAAATCGAGACAAACACTTCGTCACACTCAAAAAGTTGCTGGCAACTGATTTTAGCGAGCCGACGGCGCCCTTCTACGGTCTTTCTGCGAGATTGCGACACCAGCTGAGTCGCACGCTCAAGGACACCTTCACTGGTTGAAGACCGGACCCAACGTGCAAACACCCTCGTTCACCACCTACCCTCACGCTCATCGTCACCGCAAACGCGAGTCGTCCCATCCGACAAGCACAAGCACCGCGAACATACCGCGCGCAGGTCACCGAGCGTGAGGTACGTGGAAAGTCCCCTCCCCTCCTACGTAGCAGCAAGCATTTGCGCCTTTGTGCGAAACAAATAAAGAAAACTTTCGTACCCTTCGCTTTCCGGAAGCAAATCACCTTCACTGCAGTTTGCTGTTCACTCCCTTCTTCCCTTCACATGCGCCGTCGCTAACACGAGTGTCCTTAGCTGCGATCACTCAGACGCGCCTTTGTCCATCATTTAGTTCTCAACACCGCCAAAACGTATTCTCCACTCTTCATCCGCTGCTACGCAAAGAACCACAAGCTACAGAAGAGTTCCAAAGGTATCAAGAAGCGAAACACCGCGCGCTTCGTGGAGACAATCAAGAGCTCTTTCCCGATCCGCAAGCCGCTCGAGGCGATGACTCAAGGGTTGTCTCCGGGAGCGATCCCAGAGGCACCCAAGATGCCGGTAGAGGAAGAGTGGCACGAGAACCTCAACGTCCGCTTGATGTGCCGCGACTGTCGCGAAGATCCACCAGATCTCCGCGAGGACCACGCCAGCGGCGACCTCATCTGCGGCAGCTGCGGACTCGTTTTGCAGGAGCGCTCCATCGACACTAGCAGTGAATGGCGCACCTTCTCTAACGACGATCAGGGCAACGACGACCCTAGCCGTGTCGGTGATGGCCCGAACGCTCTTCTGAACGGTGCCCAGCTGAACACCAGCATCGCGTTTGGCGATGGTGGCATTCGCAGCAAGGAGCTTCACCGCGCCCAGAACAAGGCGAATCTTGACAAGGGAAATAAGACCCTTCTTCAGGCCTACAAGCAGATCGGCGCTCTCTGTGATGGGTGGCAGCTTCCCAACAGCGTCTCAGACACGGCCAAGCACATCTTCAAGGATGCCGATGAGAGTCGTCTGTTCAAGGGCAAGTCTCAGGAGGCTCTGATTGCGGGATGCGTCTTCCTCGCCTGCCGTCGCAACAATGTCGCGCGGTCCTTCCGCGAGGTCATGGAGCTGACGAAGGTCAGCAAGAAGGAAATTGGTCGTACGTTCAAGCTCCTCGAGAACTTTTTGATGAACAAGGAAAAGGACAAGGGCGCTTCTGGCGCCACTTCTATGGTTGCAGGAGGTAAGCTAACATAATCTACGCATAGGCGTCATCCGGCCATTGATTCACATGCTAACACTTTCAGGTACCGTCGTCTACAACGAGCAGTACAAGGGCAGCACAAGCTCCGACCCGGCCGATCTCTGCCAGCGCTTCTGCAGTCAGCTCGATATGGACCAGCGCACGACCAACATGGCCATCGCGCTTGCAACGCGTATGGGCGTCACTGGTGTCCTTGCTGGACGTTCGCCACTGTCCTCTGCTGCTGCCTGTATCTACATGGCTGGTCAGCTCATGGGTCAAGCGAAGAATCCGAAGGAGATCCAGGCCGTTGCCAAGGTCAGCGACAGCACCATTCGACACGCGTACAAGCTGCTGTACCTGGAGAAGGACAAGCTGATCACCGAGGAGATCATCGGTCGTGGTGCCGACCCCGAGAAGTTGACCAAGCCATCTTAGAAAGGTGGTCGAGATGATTCAGCTTCCTCGGCAGTCCCACCAACACCCGCTTGTGACGGGCCACCGCCTGTCCACACACCTGTCCGCTACTTCTGAGGGATAGCCGTGATTGGCTCAGACCCATCGAGTTATGGACTTTTGAGTCGCGATTACTCACGATTTGCGACTTCTTCCCAGTCACGGAAGCTTTCTGTCTGCGACTTTCCGCGACTACAACACGAATAGCAACACTTGCTAGCACTGCATCATTTCGATCGCATCGGTGTGCCTCACGGCTTTACTTCTGACTTCACTGTCGAAGGCTGATTGCAGCGATCCTCACCCTCACTACATGGCTCTGCTATGTTGCTCTTTTATGGAGCTGGGACTGGTTATTGGAAAATTTCTTCTTCGAACATTGTGTTATACAGAGCGATTTGCTCATCAAGGGCTAAAAAGCACCGGGATGGGATTATGGTTGGGAGCGTTCACTGCGATGCTTTCTCAGATTGATTAAAATGCATGCTATCTCACGATACCCCGAGAATGGTCATGTTTTGAATTTTTGCTGAAGCGTTCGTTGTATTTGCTACGGATAGACGAGACAATGAAGTGCGATAATGGTGCGATACGCTGTCCCTTCGACGCTCCGCCTGGTTCCCATGCTTTCCTTTCCAGGTGCTTCATATCCGAGCATCTCCATACCAGGGGATGAATCACATCACAACGGACATGTGAGCCTGCGCTTTCTCGTGCGAGAAATCGAGCCGCAACCGTCCCGACGTGGACCCAAAATGCAACTTCCCGTTCGGTACTCCTTGTAGCAGACACAGACCACCTTGAAGCTGGAGCCACACATGGGCCGGATCTCCTTTGCAGATACAACCTTGTTGACCACGTTTCTTGACAGGATAGTGCGACATTTGACACCTGCGCCTTCACTCCCACACCTCTACTACATCCTATACCTCGTCTATGCGACTTCCAGATTCGGCGACCAGCGCACGGAATCCCCATGTTGCCGTAGACGCTGGAGTGCTCTTGCGAAGACCAAACCATCACATCCACAGACCATGAGACATACATGATCATATAACATGTGCGATTACCACAATGAGAGATCAGAGGTGACGTTCTCGGGGCAGACGGCAAACCGTATCTACAAAATCCATGCCTCGGCATGACGTTTTGATTCGCTCCATCTACATCTTCTACTAGTGTTTATGTGGCTCGAAGAGCCACAAGTGAAGGACGAAGTGCTATAAGTGAAGGCCGAAGAGCTATAAGTAAAGGCTAAGGCGACGAGCGGGGTAGGGTAAGCTAGATTCTAGAAGATTCTACGGCGGCTATAGCCGTGCCGCGCTAGGTAATAAGGCGGAAATCGTTATAAATCGCGCTTTATAAATCGCGCGCCTTTCTAATAATAACTTCTTCTACTTATTACTACTTACTACTACTACTACTACTACTACGACTCGTTACTACTCCTCTTCTATCTTTACTAAGCTAGATACTATACCTACCCCCTATACTAGCCCTATAGAAACCCCGAGTAAGATCTCGAGCGCTACCGGTAAGTTTAATATTATTACTAAACCTTTATAACCGCGTCGCTAATAGTATTAGTCGCTTAAGTATTTAAGAGTAAGGAGGTTATCGATCTCGCTAGTACGTCGTCTAACGAGTCTCTACCTCGCTCTACAAAGCGAGTTCTATCTAAGAAGACCGGCTCTAAGAGGGTCGCGACTCTAGTAAGTCTCGTTTATAAATACTGTTACTAGATATACTAACCCTTAAAGCTCGTTATAGGCGAAGTCTTCGTATATTTCGTTAGTAGCGTAGTACGCCGCCTTATATTCTACTATACCGTCGTCCTCTAAGAGGGCTCTAAGACTATCGAGTACTAGTAGCCGCTAGGTACCTCTACTATAAACGTATAATCGTACGCTATACTCCTAGGATCCGATTTTACCTAGGACTTCGGGGCTAGCTCTCCTTTCGTCTAGATAGAACCTAGCAATCGATTTGCTATAGGAATCTATATCGCCGCTGCTCGGAAGAACGCGATAATCTAAGAATAGTATACTAATTAAGAAGTTAAAAGTTAGAAAAGGCGAGAGGAAATAAGATAAGATATACTATCTACGCTATAGGGCGCGGACCGATATATATACTCTACGGAGGTTAGTTAGCTCTCCGCAAAAAATAAAATCTATAAAGTAACTTACAATCTTCTCCTTCCTATTTTTATCTCGTCTGCCCGTATAATAGATATATACTAGGCCTATAATATCGGTTAGCGAAGCTAGTAATATTCAATCTCGCGTTTCTTAGTACGTTACCGCCGTTATTACTATTCGTATTATAGTCGGTTTAAAATGTATACCTAATCTAGTTAAGTCCGCTCTACTACCGCGACGACTTCTATACGAGCTCGCTTACTATCTGTTTTCCGTATATAACCGCTTGTAATCTCGCTAATACTCTCGTAATATATGTCTCGAATATACTACGTCGGAAACGTAGGAGAATTAGAATATAATAATTCCGCTAGAAACTCGAAGAGTTACTAGAGCTATACTTCGCTTATACTTCTCCTAAGTTCTTCCGCTTTCTAAGACACTTCCGGGGTAAAGTCGTATTCCTACTAGCAGCTAGTATCCTTAGTAGAGATAGTCTCTTAATGTTCTAGAGTGCCCTCTTCCTATTCGTACTCCGTAGATAGAGGTCGAGTGTTCGATTTCGAAGCCCGCCCGCTATCTTCGAATTCTAGTAATACTACTCTCTTCCGGTTATAGTTTATATAGCTAGTATAGCTCCTAGGATCTCCTCTATAAGCGCAATTACTATATAGTAGCTTTAGCGCTAGGTTATAGGAATAACGGCACCCTTCGAAATAACTACGGTTAGATTCGTAAGTTCTATATTTCGAAGGAAAGGGACAGTTTAGTATAGCGCAACTTCTAGCGTCTACGCCGAGGATATAGACTAGCGCCGCTCGCCTCGCTCTCTTATCGGTACCCTTCTACGTTACGCCTTCTCCTAGTATATATATATAGCCCTCTCGAAATACTAGATCTCGCCCTTTACCGCTTACGATTTTCTTTGCTAGCGCGTAGTCCGTAGTTCTAGTTTCCTAAATTTCACCTTTTTAATATACTTCTACTACTGCTTATACGAACTGTTGCGCGTAATCCTTTCCTACTTTAGGTACAATATTAAGGCTCGACATTATATTAGCGCTAGGAATATAGTAGAGAATCCGAAGAGAAAGGAGGATAACTAAGAGAACTGCCGGGAACTTAGCTTATATAGATAGGGGATAAGCGGCTAAATAACAAGGTTCTCGGTGCCTCGGAGAAGTAGTAATATGCTAACCGTATTTAGGTAGCTAAACTCTATACCTAAAGAGAAAAAAATACTAGTACGGATAGAGAAGTTTTGTATATATATATTATAGAGAATAACAACTAATCGCAGCCTAAAGGTCTTCTATATCGAAGTCGAGATCTGCGTCTTAAAGCATACTAAGGATCTTAGCTTCTTGTTTATATGCGACAACCGGAGTCTTTGCCTTAGTAATATCGCCTAGCCTTAGAGTGCGAGGTAGCGTTAGAGCGTATAGTATCGAGGTCGGAGTAGAGACTTAAGTACGGGATATAGGCTTCGAGAGCAATACGGGTTGTCCGGATAGTCGCTTCCTAGAGAACGAAGGACCTAGAATAGGCGTAGTGTCCTTAGAAATCTATTAGATTGTACGCGCCGCAAATACGGAACGAGGTATTAGTATAGGTACTAGCGTAGGTAGTATCGACGAGGCCTTAGTTAGATCTGCCTACGTAATCTCCTTCGAAGGTATTATTTTGCCTATAACTTGTGTTATCTATTAGGCGTTACTAGGACCTAGGGCTAAGTTCTAGAGGTAGACTAAGGAGTCGTCTAGTTAGTATCTAGGAAGTTCTACGAATAACGGTCGGCGCGAAGTTTTCGCTAGTACTATAGTTAGCGTAGTTTCTCGCTAGCTTAGCTATCGTCCGACTCTAGTGTCGACTAACGTCCTATCTTCGTCGTTACCTAGTACGAATGCCCTAGGACCCCTTTCTACCCTACGCGGAAGGCTGCTATCGCTACCTGCTTCGCGGTCTAGACCCGCAAAGTTTCGAGTATACTAGTTAGGCTCGTCTTCGGGTTCTATAGCGTCTCGAGTAGAACCGGTAGGCGGTTTAGCGATTTCGGGAACGTACGCTCGAGGTACGTAGTTAAGTATACCCTACGGGCGTCGCGGTTGCTACGCTAGTCCGGTAGAGCTAGTAGGTATAGCGTATATCGCTCCGCGTAATAGGACGTTCGAGGTTATACCTATAAACAGACTTCTATCCTTAAAAATAAAGTCGTAGAGACGCTTAGGTAGATGTAATAGAGCCGAGCGAAATACCTTGTTTAGGGAGTCGCCGCCCTACGTTAAAGCATACTTTCCGTTAATAAGTACGCGGAGGTTGTATACGTCCGTAACGCGTAAGAATGCTACGAAGAGTTAGCTATAGCTAAATACGGGCCGTCGAAGGTCGATGCCGATATATACTAGGGATTAACCCTAAGATTTATTTATCGTTATTACGAAACAAGGTCGAAGCGGAAGTTAATATCGCTTAAGGGTAAACGGTAGGCCTTTGTTCAAATGTATCTAGATTCGCGGTATCTAGTACACTTCCTAATTATCGTCGTCTAGCAGTTTCCGAACTTTAACCCCGAACTAGAGTGTTTTTACGACGACAACCCGCGTTCTATTTACGAGTCCTACGGTCTTATAGATGTTCCGTATAATTATTATTAGTATACCTATCCGGATCCGCAGGTAAGGAATCTAGAGCTCGGTATTCTAGATAGATTTTAAAAGGCTTAAGATTTCCGGAGGCTAGTCTTTGTCGCTAGGCAACTTCTCTATCTTATCCTCGTAGCGATATTCGCGAATTGTACCGTATAGTAGGTCGTCTACGATACGTTCGTTAATCTCGTAGGCGGTATCGTTCGTTATATAAAGGATAGCTCGAGAACGATAGAATACTAGGTCGTACTTAGCCTTAATAATACCTTGTCTTAGAAAGACGAAATCGATAAGCTCGCTAAGGTCCTAGACTCTTCCGACGTATATTAGTAGCTTAATAAATCGATCGAATACGTCGTCGTATATAATACAGAGGGTTTAGCGGTAGAAGTCGACGTTCCGCGGATTGCTATCTACGAGCCGTATATTTTACTAGAGATAGAGCACCTTAATCTTGTTCTAGATTAGGAAGGCTTTAAATGTAATCGCTATTACGTCTGCTTCCTTCGAAGACTTCTTATACTCGGGAAGCACTAGAAGAGTCTATGCCTAGTCGCCGCCGAATACGACGGGGACTCCCGCGAAGAATAGTTCGTTACCCTAGCCGTTACTACCTAATCGTAACTTGTAAAAGAGTCGATATATAGCTATAATATCGCGTCTATTCTATATCGCGGCTTCGTTCTAAATAACTAGATAAGTCTTTCGGATTAGCTTAGCGTCTATTATGTCTTGCGTAATAGGACAGTCCTACTGCCCGGTATTGCTTAAAGGAAGTTTAAATCGGGAGTGCGCTATACGACTACTAGGAAGCAGCTATGCGGCGATACCTAAAGACGCGATATACAGTACGATAAGGCTACGTGCTCTATAGGTCGCTACGAGTATATAGTATAGGAACGTCTTCCCGTAGCCTCCCGGACCTTAGATAAAAAAGTGCGCCGTTAACGGATTCTAGTCGATGTCGTTCGTAATATCGGTAAAGGCTCGCCTTTAACCGTTATTAAGAAGGTAGGCGTTTTGTTATACGTAGAGTTTGTTCCCGTCTTCGTTTCCTATATCGACTAGCGCTTCTTCTTAAGCGATAGCGTTATTGCTACTATGCATTTTCGCCTACGAAGGATCGGGACTCGGCAGTCTATAGCCCGATACCTTATATCCGTTAGTAACTAATTCGGTATATAGCTACTACTTACTATAACTTTTAGTAGTAGCATTCATCTTCTTATACCTTCCTACGTACCCTCCGCGCCGCAGTTCGATATATAGATCTTTATATATATCCCTCTATAGAAGACTCTACTATCGCGTAGAGTCGGCTCCGGATATCGTATCCGTTAGGATAAGTAGCACGAATATAAGACGCAATTGTCGGGAGGTGTATATCTTCTCGGCCTCCTAGAACGTATCGAGCTATTTATCTTCCGATCTTATAAGACTAGATGCAATCGCCGCCGCTCGAAAGCTCTTATATACGGTGCCGCTATATGTCCTTAAGTCGTAGAAACATTTAGTACCCCGAACGATATAGAGCAATTTAATTAAGTATAGCATCTCGCCTTTAGGACGTAAAGGCGGGTTAAAACGCGCGATAGAGTGCACTACGCGCTTAGAACGTTTCTTCTACGCTTTATTATATAGCGTATAGTATTTTAGAAACTTAAGATACGTTAAGCGCCGGTAAGACACGTCGTTGTCTAGTAGCAACGCGTTGTACCGAAACTACGCAACGAGCGTAGTACGTTATCGTCTATCGCCGCGCAAGTCCGCTATCGTCGCGTTATAGTTAAATACGATATTACCCCTAGGGCGCGGTAGGTAGACGTCTAGTCGAATAACCGCGGGCTATTCTTTATAGCGCTTGCCTCCTAAGATGTTATATATCGCTATCGTAGGACTAATATATCGTATATTAACGTAGTTAGCGATCTCGTTACCGGGAATCTCGAGGCGGGCAGTCGCACGGTCGGCGCCCTTATAGACGTACTTATTAATATATTTGATCGCCCGTAATAAGCGGACCTACTCGACGTTAATATAGGCGTTAAACCGCTTTAGTAGGTATAGATTGTACGGTACGATATAACGATTGTCGAAGAGGAACGCGCGATTCCTCCTCTTATTCTATGTCCTCCCGTTACGGCGTCTGCGATATTTCGGAAACGCGATATTAGTTACTACTATCTCGTCCGAGAACTCTATAGGGAATCCCTTAGAATACGTCCCTTCGGAGTGTCGAGGTAACTATATATACGGGACGTATAGAAAGCCCGCGCTATAAGGTCTATAATATATGTGTTCCTTAACTAAGTTCGTTACGCTACTATCCGGGTCCTCGGCTAGGCTCGGAAGCTTAGCGCGGATAAAGTTGTCGATCTTAGATATAGTATCTAGCGCTTAATAGGGCGCGATCTATAGCAAGAGGTAAAGGTAAGGGAGGCTACGCTTCTAGTATTCGACCGTCTAATATCTCGCGATATAGCGACCGAACACGTTCCTATAGCAGACCTCGTACAAAAACTCCCTAGCTTTCTAAATAAAGACCCTTATCGTAATGTCTAGGCGGTCTATCGCGTCCTAATAGTCGAACAAATAACGCTTAATCTCCGGCTAGTTAGGATTAGCTGTAAACGTAATAAAGTACGTAGGGACGCCGAAGTGGCCGACGATAGCTATAGAATCTCGGTAGCACTATAAAATCTACTAATCGCCGCCGACGTATAAGGACGGGAGAACTATTCGTAGAGCTTATAGGATACTATCGGATAATAGAGCCCCGTTCGTAGGGACGACTAAACGGTTCCGCTATAGCAAACCGTAACGTACGCTTCCCTCGCATTCCCCGTACTATACCTTAGTTCGAAGAATATCGTAACGTAAGTCTTCGCTAATCTGTCGAGACAACTCTCGTTAGATATCGTGTTTATTCTTATTGCCTAATAGTACGCGCGTACTACGCTGTTTCGGTTGTTTTAAGTCGTACGTATCCGCCTATACTTCTTTCTAATAGTTGCCTAGGAAAAGCAGGTCGTTTAAGTCTACTACGGTATATACGTCGACGTACAATTATTGTAGGAGCCGGCGACCGTAGAAGATAGTAGGAAATTAGTTTAGTCGATAGTGCAAAATGTACCTAAAGTAATCCCTAAGCGTAACGTGCCTCCTACTACGCGTACGAAACTAGTTCTCCTACGAAAACCTAGGAGTTCTAGCCGCCTAGAGGAGGACGTAATATATAGGGAAGTAGTATAGATAGTAGCGATTTATACGATATAGAGTAGTAGATACCTCTTCCGTACTTAACCGCTCTACTACTACAAAATCCCTTATTCCGCTAATAGCTTCTAGATCGTAATCCGGATAGAGGGCGGCTACTTCGTTTACGACCGGCTTATTATATCGACGCGCGTCCTATATACCTTCGTAGACTAAACTAAGGTCTATAGCCTTAAGAACGAGGCGCCTAGGTCCTTAGGAGGACATAAACATTTCCCGAGCCGCGACGAACTTATAATATAGCGCGTTGTATTACGTAATTATCTTATATAACGCGATTATAGTGCCGTAGTCTAGCTACGGCGATAGTATAGATTTCTAGTTCCGGCTAGCATATCTACGATCGCCGGATTTCTATATACGCCTCTTAGTAGTATATACGGGGTCGTAAAAGTATAGCTACGCGTATTAGGGATCTTCCGTTAGAGCGAAGAGACCGCCGCCTAAATAATACGCTTCCCCGTAGATCTAGAACGAACTATACCCTAATACCCGTATATTACGCTTAGCTATAAACGAAGTTATTGCGAGGCGGCAATTATAGGCTCGAATATTCTCCTAGAACGTTCTTACTTCTATATCCTTAGATAGGTCTGTAGTAAGCAGTCGCCGTAGTAACGGAGGTAGTTTAGGGATCGGAAACATACCTTTTACCGCGCCGCTACCGTAACATATTATAAACACTATACCGTTCTTATCCGTAGAAGAAGACGGTTTACTATCTGCTCGGACGTTCGATGCTTTACGGATCTAATACTTAGCTTAATAGTGTTAGTAGGTATACACTATATCGTTAATATTAAGTATTACTGCCTCGTATAGTATCGAGATATACGCCTTAGGAAGAGTAGACCTCTCCGGGCGTAAGAGGTCGGCGTTAGTAGCCTACGATCGACCTAGGCTACGGTACGCCTCGGCGACCGCCGTAGGGAGGGTATTATAATCGTTTAGACGTTTAAAAGATATCCGCCCTAGAGAAGGCTAACTAGCTCGTACCTAAGGACTAGAACCGCTAGCTCTAGCCCTACTAGTAGGGGTAGTAGTAGTATCCGTCGGTGTTACTCTAGGGGTAAAAGGAAGGCTCGGTAGAAGTAGCGGTTAGATAGGCCCTAGCGACGGAGCTCTAGGCGCAATAGAGCTACTATTCTTAATTAAACTCGTAGAGTTAGCGTTATAGGAAGGCTCCGTAAATTCAACGTCTATCGGTCTAGAAGGATCGAGAAGGTCGCCGAAGTCGTAGTAATTATCGAAAGCGTCTAGACCGTATTTATTAGGAACCTCTATATCCGGTAGCGTCGGACCTTACCTCTCGGCGTCCTATATAACGGTGTCTCTAGGCAAGACAGACTAATCGTCCTAGTTATAGTCGCGACCTATCGGACTTAGTAGAGTGTAGATACTAGAAGCGCCGCTTACTAATATAGATATAGAATCGGACCTGCGACTAACGCTCGGAATTGTAACGGTAGGTAAACTCTACGCCGAATACGATAAAGGAGATAGTGTTAGACGTAACAGGTCGACAGTGTATAACTCGTACGTAGGCGGAGTATAGGGACGCTTAGTAGATAAAGATATAAGAAAGGGGGAACGATCGGATAGCGTTTTAGATAAAATACCTTACGTATATAGCGATAATACGCTAGGGAGGTCGCGCGTCGTCCCTAACGCCTCTAACGTATCGTTAACGATAGGACTTGCTCGACGTAACCTAGGTAATAGTCCGGTAGATGCGTCGTCGTACGCTAACTATAGATATATAGCATTAGAATCGTAGTTGCTACGGGCAGAAAGTTAGGCTTTCTATTAAAGTTAGGGAATATTATCGCTCGAATGCTAACCTACGCGCTAATATACTACTAGAGTACAGACCCTATAGAATCGTCTATTCTTCCTCTAGAAGTTAGATACTAGTTTAACGATCTAGTAGAATTTGCATTAACGCAGTTCGACTACTAGTCTAGGAGCGGGACCGGTAACGGGAATACGGTTATACGGAAACGATAGCCTAGCGGAAGATTAGGAGATACCCGCTCTATGCTTCGTCTCTTTATCTCTATACGATATCGTTTAGAACGGATTATCGTCTTATACGACGTTTATCCTCGTCGACATTTTAACTAGTAACGGGGAACTAGATCTCTACTTCGGCTTCGGCTATCGTCGCGAACGCCGCAACTTAGATAGACTATCGTCCGATATTAGGTTAATCGTAAAGTCGGGCGGTACGAAAGAGCTAGGTATCGCTCGCTTCTTACCTTTCCTCGCGCTCTCTATATCCGGTAGCGTAAGTATCGGGCGCTTAGATCTAGAAGAAGATAGAGTAGATAGAGAAGATATTTTACGTAAGGAAGAGCTAAGCGAGTACGCCGTACTATAGAGTTCGAAGAATCGCGGCCTTTCGTACGAAAAGCGAGGTAATTACGACGCACTATTAGTAGACCGACGATATCGAGGCGTCCTTATATGCTACCTCTCGGAGATAGGGACAATTCTAAGAGCGAGCCGTTGTTTTCTCGTAGAGATCGTCGATAATATAAGCGTTAAGGTACGCCTCGGAAATTAGGATCCTAGAGCGGTATAAGGTATACGAATCGTAAAGAGTCGATATTAGGGATCTCGGTTAGGAGGGACCGCGGCTATTAGCCTACCTACCTCTAATGCTTACTAGTCCTAAGTAGTTTGTAGATAGAATAGCTAGATATTCGATATTACGAAAGAAGTCTAAGATCTAGGGAGGACGAATCGCGAAGAATCGATAGCGGAGACCCTAGTTAGGAGGGCCTATACGATTAGTGCTTGCTTACGAATCGTAATAATTCGGAAATTAATACTAGGAAGTTCCTTTAACGGAGCTAGTTAGATTATTAGAATCCGTAGATTAGAAGATTCCTAGATCCTAAGGTAGTATTAGCGGAGTATATAGATTAAATAAAGGTTACCCGGAATGCTACTCCTATACGAGCCCTCGAGATCTAGTTTAGACAAATTATCCCTAACTAGTTAATTAAATCTAGGGTATATAGTTTGCAAGAGTAGTAGGATACTCGCCGGCCGAGATTACGGAGGAGGACTAAGTACGAATAGTAGGTTCGTATAGGGTAGTTCGTATAGAGGGGGGAGAGAGAGCGAGAGTACTCGGTAGATAGGCGCCTCTTTAACCGATCCTAAGAAAGCTCTACGTTTACCGGCGTAATCTAATCTTACGTAGTATCGATCTCGCAATTTCTCGACGCGGAAAGGCTATAGGCACCCTATAGAGCGCCTAAAGTTAGGAGACTAGTAGGATAGCTACTAGATTCCTTAGGCGTTAAGTAGATTGCTCTATACGGGTCCTACCGGGAGTACTATCCTCTAGTCGCCGATTATTAAAGAGAGATACGTATATAGCTAGGGGCTATTTAGAAAACTAGATCCTACTAGAGCTAGTAGTGTTAGTAACAGCCGATTAGAGGTATTAGGCGAGGACGCCTATAACTCGCCTTTAAGCGTCTAAGACATTAGCTCGCTAAACGATAGTCCGGCATATCTAGAGACAGTATCGTAGGCGGCGGATATAGAGGATTTTAATATAGAAGAAGGTAAAGAAGCTATAACGGTGCCTACTACGCCTAAAGGAAGGTAGATCGCGGTTAAATATATAGACTAAGCGCCGGTTAAGACTATATATTCTAAGAGGGCAATTTCGGTATTAAAGGCCTAGATTAGCGACATAGTACGTGTACGCTAGCTCGGATAGTGTGTTCTTCGGCTTAATTTCCTGTACTCGGCGCTCTTAAAAAGCGATATTCGTTCGGGTAGTATCGCGTAATTCTAAAGACCTTTATTTCGAAACCCCTTAGTCCTAAGTGCATCTCGAAGTAATATACGCGCCGTATATACGTAGCTGCCTATTTGTTTGTATACGTAACGCGATCTAGAAGTGATATATTAACGCGATTATTAATACGAACTTAGAGCGCGATACGGATATTAACCGTTATTCTATCGACCGCCGCCCTTCTATATACTTCGCGTAGTCTAGTACGACTATTTCCCCCTCGATTTCCTTCGCCGACACTATTATATTAGCGATTGGAACGCGCGCGATAGCGGACTAGGAGGACGTCGATTTTATAGCTATTTAGTAGTAGGAGCTAAACTTCGCCGCTAAGTCGCTCTATAACGAGAATAACGGCGTTAAGCCGGAGACTAGCCCTATCTTCGATCGCCTAAGGGAGAACTATAGAACAGGCCGGCAACCGGATATAGCGTACCGCGATAACTACCGCTACGATATATACGCTAACGAGATCGTAATAGCGGTTAATAGAAGGATAAACGCGAAACTAGATACTAAGTTTGTAAGTATTAGCGCCGCGTATAGATGTCGAAACTAGAGCTAATAGTAACTAGACGTACTAGTACGAAATAGTAGACGGCGGCGTAGTCGAGCTTACCTTTTAGCTAAAGGACGATAGCTCTCCCTACCCCTTCGATCGTTACGACTTCTTAGAGGTAGATAGCAAGATTCCGGCCCTAAAGAGATTCGTAAGTTAGCCCGTCGGGAAGGATTGCCTATTTTTGATCTCGTACTAACCTCTATAGGCTCGGATAGGTATATTAGGGCGAGCTCCGTTTCCGGACTATCGCCGTAGAAGACTACCCCCTCGCCGAATACCCCCTCCCGCTTCTCGTATACCCTATCCTCGACCCGCGGTCGCCTTCCTTCGAATTAGTAGGCAAGGTATAGCTATTCTATACCTTCGACCCGAGGTAGCTAAGCTATATCTCGACTAGCGGACCTAGTACTAATCTAACCTTGCCTAGCAAATAGGCCCGCCTGTTCTATTTTCTAGTAGAAGGTACTCGAGGCCTCTAATACAATATTGCGTTCCGCTCCGTATAAGATAGGGAGAACAAGTATCGGCCCTAGATATTAGAGAAGGCGTAGAATAAGGCTAGCTTTAGATATACGGACTAGCAACCTAAGATATTATAGAAGTAGGGAGTTAGCGACGTATACTTAAAGGCTATTAACGAGCTAGAGTTTAGAGGTAATTAACGGCCGTATCTAAAGATATCGCGATTCCGGTAGTACCTAAATCGGTAGAAATGAAATAAAAATAGTCCTACCCTTACTGTCGCCCGTATCTAACTATATATTTTACTCTCCTCTCCTATACTCGCTACCGCCGCGAAAATTGTACCGACCGCGTACGCCGCTAATCCTCTATTTACTCCCTACTCTTTCGGCGTCGCGAAATGCTAGTAAGACGTATCGATCCGCGCTATCCTAACGGCGAAAAGGGAGTCCCTCTCCTAAACCTCGTCCGCTTTTCGCGTTATCTCCGCCGGTCCTCTATTTACTATCTACGCTTTCGTCGTCGCGAAATACTAGTAAGATACATCGATCCGCGCTATCCTAACGGCGAAAAGGGAGTCCCTCTCCTAAACCTCGCCCGCTCCTCGCGTCGTCTCCGCTAATCCTCTATTTACTCTCTACCGATACTATACGTACTCCTATAGCGAAGAAAGGCGAGGTCGGATAGGAGCGGCTTTATAATATATAACCGGAGCTAAGCGAGCGGGGACGCTTATAGCCGCTACGTAAATAGAGACCTCTAGCTAATTAGGTAGTCCTAAAGGTTATACCCTCGCTAGTTATTTAAAGCTAGCCCTAGTTAGCGAGATGCCGAACTATATTCGCTCGAATATATTAGCCGACCGTACCTTTAAGGGTGCGGTAAAATTAGTATAAGGCGATCTACGATCTGCTAGATCGTCCGGATAGGGGGTTTAATTCCCTTATTAGCTATACCTTTTTTTTTTAATCTATACAATTATCTATATTCTATAACCCTCTAGCTAATTAGATCGGTTCTAGATAGTAAGAGTTATTCGCTCGTAGTCCTTATAGAGATACGGGATAGCGACTAGCGAGGGTATAACTTTTAGTATTAGAGGTTCGAATCCTCTATTAGCTATCCTTTTACGCTCGCGTAAGGCGGCCGGCTATAGCCGCGAATTCTAGAGTTCCTATATGTAATTTTCCCCGCATCCGGGAGCTACCGCGCTAAGCGGGAGCGCCCGCGTGTTTTAGGGATACTAGAACTTTATATATATAAAAAAAAACCCCTAGCCTTCTAAGGTGCGTACTTTCTTATCTATACTAAGACGAGATAGAGACTAAAACTAAACGTGTCGGTCTATCTAGGGCCTCTAACTTGTCCGGTACCGCCGTCTATTTAGAGAGCGTATTGTCTTTACGCGTAGCAAGAACGAGATACAGCTTTAAATGCACCCTACGCGCCGCTACGCTATCGAAGACGTCGCGTAAGAGCAAATTACGGCCTAGAGACGACAATAAGTACAGAAAGTTTATAGACTAAAGGAGATAGATTGCTCTACCTACGATACCGTACTTAGGCTCCTCCGCCTTCTTTCTAAGTTACGATAGCGTCTGTCTCTAGAGCGCGAGTACCGTACTTATAGTAGTCCTAAGGAAACGTACTACTCTCCCGTTCCCGTATATATCTCTAGACGATAAAACTCTCTATTCCTACGCCCTATATCGAGGATTACTATCGCGTCGTCCGTATCGATTTAAGTATAACCGAAATTAGCCGCATTCTATACTAACTGTAGCCTCCTTTTTATATCGAAGTCCCTTCCCGCCTCTACGTCGAAGAAGTCGTAGTATTTAATATAGCTATCGTTTCGCGGGAAGTCGAAGGGTTAGTTATATTATAGTAAAGTATCGATAGCGCTAGGAAGACAGATTTCCTCTAATAACCGTAGGTCGCACCTAACTAGGACCCTCTATACGAAGGTGCTATCCGTTCGGCTCGTTATAGTAGGATATACGTATAGAGGAACGACGACGAAGCGATCTATACCGAACGGCTATATAGTAGCAAGCTTTATCTACGCGAATTCGATCTAGAACCGGTTAGTAAAAGCGCTACATTCTTAGGGAGCGCGATAGATATACTTAGCGACAATGCCGAGGAAACAGCGAGTTAGACTTTTAGAGATATAGTCTCGGCTCGAACTCGTCGAGTTCGTCGAGCCTATTAGTATTCGTATATAGATTAACGTAGACGATAGACCCTTCTATTTGCTCTTCCCGTTACGCCTAAGTAGTAACAACGTTAAGGTTACCGTCTAGGTACTTATCCTACGACTACTTAGGTACGGAGATCTATAGGAGTTAGCTTTCTACTACTATATACTAGACGATATACGAGAATACGTACTATGTATTCTTTGTCCCGAGACTCCGTCCGCTAGTAGATCTTATTTATAACTAGAGATACTAATCTCGATATATACCTAGACAGCCGGTAATCTATAACGCCGTAGTGCGGAGGTTTAGGAGAGAAGCCGTTATTCTTGTCTATATTGCGGTTCTCGCGTACGCGGCGTAATACCTCCTTAGTAACTAGCTTATATATGTCTTGTAGCGCTTCTTAATATACCGGGGCCCGGCCTATAGCGAGCAGTTAGCGAAGTCGTATAGAAGCGCGGGGGTGCTTAATCTCGGCTATAGCGCGATTCAATTCCTAATATTAAAAGGCTCGCTATAGTATACTACGTAGAACGTCTATCTCTATAGCTCGATATTAGCGAAGGTAGTATACGGCGACCGATACGCTAGAGACTTACTATTAGGGAGGGCTATAGCAGCTAAGACTATATAGGAGGGGCGCCTTTATCGAGGTCGCTACTAGTAATATCGATAACTAGAAGGAGGTAGATATAGCTACGTAGAAGTAGTCGCTATATTAGTTATTATAGTAGTAATATTTAGACGACGCGCAACGCCGCAACATTACTATTTATATACGTAACCGTCGCCGCGCGCTAAGCCTATACTAGCTAATAGATATAAAGCGACGATATAAAGCGACGATATAAAGCGACCTGCGATAATAATAACGGCCTCTCGCGACGCGACGACGAACACTCGACCTTGCGCTTACTACTCTAGCTTAGATCCTACTACTATAACGTCAGCATCGTCGCTAGGGAGGTATTAATACGAACGAAGTCGTTAAGGACTCGAGTTAAGGCGAAGGAGCGCGTCGTCTGCCTCTAACGGTATAATCTAGTAAGATATATCTTCTAGAGCTATAAATTTATATCGTATCGAGGGATATAAAAAGATATCCGTTAAGTAGATAGTACGCTAAAAATCATAATAAATGTACTAAGATTATCGTAGATTTCCTTCCGCAACCTCTTTAAATACTATATTCTCTTTTACGCTTAGTACTACGATTACCCGCGCCTTAGTTTATTATAACGCTCGACTCGCTATAATACTCCTCTAGTAGGGCGAGACCGAATAATAATAATAAAGGCTTTCGCCGGACGGGAGCGCCGTATATAGTTAAGAGATAACTCTATATCGCTGCCTAGTCGAAGCCTATACCGTTACAGAGAAGCCGGAAATAGTCTAAGAAGTAGGTTATCTTAGCGTACTTGTCGCTAAATAGGGCCGGGAGCTACACCGTCTATTCCTAATCGCGAGTAGCACTCTCCGAGAGCAAGGCGACGCTAATACTATAGCCGGATATCGTATCGAATTAATACTAGATCTCGAGGACCTTTATAGCCGCCTTATTAGCGACGTCGTTATAGAAAAGGCTAGTAGCGATATAAAACACCTTAAGAGGCTTCGCGATAGTCGATCCTTCTACTAGCTACGATTCGAATATCTACCTAAGGTCTAGCTTCCGAGGGACGATACTAAACGAAGGAAATAAGCCGAACCGCCGTAGATCGAGAATCCTCTATAGTAGGCTAAGTAGTAGCGAGTCTTACTATATCTTTATAAAGAAAACTACCGACTCTTGCGGTAATTCCTACCGAGTACCGTAAACCTCCTTATACTAGAATTGTTAGCCGCTATATCGGGGTACGACTACTACCGTACTACTTACTATAGCTTTCTATACCTCGGACCCTTTAAGACCTTAATCTTAAGCGTACGTCTTTGCGAGTATTACGGTAGGCCTCGAGAGACTACGATAGGTAGTTAGTAGCGGGCCCTCGTTAGATCTATACCGGTACGACGCGAATAAGTATCTAGCGGCTAGGGGAGTTAGATCGAGGTCGGTTCTAGTAGAGTCTATAATAGTCGATCGCGATATTAGGTTATTATAGTAGTAATTAATAACCGCGCGCCTACTAAAGTCGTTATATCTCCGGACGTAGGCGCGTTATACGCGGCTACTATAGTCGTATACGCGACGCGCGTCTTCCTTAGGACTTACGAGTAAAGGATACCGCAATTTTATATAGCTTCTCGAAGGCCGTAGAGGTCGATAGAGCTACGATAGCGACTAAAAGGGTCGATAGTGTCGCATTTATAAGACCCCGATAGCGGAGCTCGCGATAGTAGGGCCTTAGTACCGATTATACGTACTAAATTACGCTTCCCGTAGGGCTACTAGCGCGATCGAGTATACCGCTTCGAGTAAACATCGCCGGATAAGGTATATACGACGAAGACGCCCTTTTCGAGACTACTATCGAAGTTATAGCTCGTCGCGGTATATACTGCGACGTCTACGCCCTTCCGGATCGCTAAGGTATTAACGTTCCTCGCGTCTACTAATTAGAGGCCGCCGTTAGCCCGTTTTGAGCCGCACTAAGCCTAAAGGGGCCCCAACTTTTGTTGAGTTGTCATATTATTGAAGTCTCGGAATGCTACGAGCCGTAACAGGTAGACTAAACAGGGCATATGACCGCGCTACCATTCACAAGATATGAGGAGATGGTTTAGACAGTTGGGATCGAGTCGTAGGTTTTTTTCGTTTAATCCTCCTCTTTCCTTCTCTAAACGTATCTTACTCGCTGCTGTGCTTATAGAAGCAGATATACCCACCAACGAGCTATCGGCGAAAGAGGCATAGGAGTCGGAGACAAGAGAACAGCTGCTCCTTTCAACTGTCGACCAGCGATCATGGACTCGCCTATAGCTCTCCTCAAGTTCATAGCGCCACAGATACCAGGTCTATCATACGCCGCGATGCAGCACACATTTGGTCTCACGGATACTTCAACCAAATGGGATCTGCGAACAGAGTTGACAGTCAAGGTCTTGAGAGATATGACGCGTAGTGGAGGAGGAAGAAAGAGAGTGACACCGATATCAAAGGTACAGGCCGGGACACTTCGCGACCCGGGTGTCAAGGGCAAAATGTGGATAGCGCCGGCTTTTTTGCCCAAGCCTCCTAGCGAGGATGAAGCAGATGGACACGGAATAAGGGATGTGGTTTTCAAGGCGATAGACGAGATGGCGCCAAACAAAGACACGATCAATTACACGAAGCCAGAATTGGACGATATCAAAGTTGAATGGACAGGGTACCGCCCAAATGCTGGCAAGAACGAACCACTTCCCACCGACAATGCGGAAGAGAACTACAAAAATCTCATGCAAGAATCTGGCCGCACGAGCGAAACCACGATTCTGTACTTCCATGGCGGAGCTTACTACCTCTGCGATCCCATAACTCACCGAGCCCTCACATCTCGCCTGGCCAAGGAATCTCATGGCCGGGTGTGCAGCGTCCGATACCGTCTCGCACCACAAACAGCATTCCCAGGCCAGCTCCTCGATGCTCTCCAATCCTACCTCTCCCTCCTCTACCCACCACCAAACTCCCTCCACGAAGCCATCCCCGCAGAAAAAATCGTATTCGCAGGAGACAGCGCAGGAGGAAATCTAGCCTTCGCCCTCCTCCAACTCCTCCTCCACTTCCACCGCTCAACCCCAACCCCCAAAATCCGCTTCCACGGCCACGACCTCCTCGTCCCCTTACCCGCCGGCTGCTCCGCCAACTCCGGCTGGTTCGACATCTCCCGTTCCCTCCCCTCCATAACCTCAAACTCCAAATACGACTACCTCCCACCCCCAAACCACGACGACGCAATCTCCACTTTCCCCACCGACGACCACCCCGGCGTCTGGCCCTCCACCCCCCCTCGCGGCGACCTCTTCTGCGACCTCTCCCTCCTCGACCACCCTTTAGTCTCCCCCGTCCTCGCACAAAACTGGAGCGGCAGCTGTCCCCTATGGCTCTGCACCGGTCAAGAAATGTTAACGGACGAAGACTCCGTCGTGGCGAAGAATGCCGCGAAGCAGAATGTTGCCGTGCAGTTTGAACAGTATGAAGCCATGCCGCATTGTTTTGCTTTGTTGTTGCCGAATTTGGGGGTGAGTGGGAGGTTGGTGAGGAGTTGGGGGGTTTGGGCGAGGAGGGTTACGGAAGAAGAGGGGCGGCGGTTGGAGACGAAGGGGGTTTTTGTGCCGGTGAGGAATGGGAAGGAGATTGCGTTGGATGTTAGGGAGATTGAGGCGCCGACGTATGAGGAGGTTCAAAAGGCGGTGGGGGAGGTGAAGGAGAGGAGGGTTCAGGGTTTCGTGGAGAGGGAGGGGAAAGTGGTGATGAAAGCTGCGTTGTGAGGAGGAAGATGTGTTGGGAGATTGAGATTGAGATTGTAGATATACTATGACGAGCGAATGGAAGATTTAGATACCTCGTTTTTATTTTATTTTATTTTTTTGTCAGGAGGTGCATATGGTTTTCTAATCGCGACAAAAATTCTGAACCTTGAAGATCGGCCGATTTTTTAAATGTGTTCTCCTCATGATCGTTATAGCTTCTTCTTAAGTCCAGTGGAAGTCAATAGTATTCTCGGATTTCATTTTGTCCTGGCTTTCGGCTGACTGACTGACTGTTCCTTTGCTCACCGTCTCTGCGACCACTTCCTCCTTCCACTCAAGAAGATCCGCCTCACTATGCTGTGAAGAAGAACCCGTCTCTCTGTCCGTGGAAGAAGAAGCCATTGTGTACTGAGATACTCCGGAGCACACGGCCGTCGGTCCTTCTTTATCTCCCGAATACCGTAGCCACTGACAAGTTAAGTGCATTATAGCCCTCAAACTCAAGCTCGCAGTCGCATTGGGCCGCCTGCCCTGCAGAGCTCTTGCCAACTTCGCAGCGCAGGTTGGCGATACTCATCGTCAGACATCAACGTGGGCATGGATCATCGTGGTGGATCGTTCGTGTGGCCCTGTCTGCAACGTAGGATATCGCGAAGGTAATGTCCGGTGGCGAAATCTTGTTGCCATGGGCCAATCTGAGAAGCGCTTTCTTTTTTTTCAGATCGTCGGTGGTTGGGCTGAGGCGATATGTCGACCGATTTGGTGGGCTGGAAATGTGTAGAAGGGAGGAGGTGATACTTGTGATGAATTTCCGTCTGTCCTTGAAATGTAAGTCACAGCACAGCAGAGCGTGATAATTCCACGCAAAAAAAAAATCACAAAATTCTTCACATTCTGGCGATCAAAGAACTCCCACTCGACAATCATTGTTCTCGGGACATTGTCTGCAGGATACCACTGTCGTCCAAATAGAAACGGCGTCGTGCAAGTGTTCCCGCAATAATTGTGAATCTCATGTGTTGACAGTCAGGTACAAGTTATTGATCGTCAGTGTACTTCCACTCGACCCATAGCAGGATAGCATGACATCCAGAGAGTTGTAGCTGTAATCAGTCTCACTGTGGACGTTAATTGGAAAACTTCCGCCCGTGCTGAAGGTTTGACAGAAAATCCCGCCTCGAAATGATGTGAACGTGTCGCAGTCTGAGCCGGAAAAGGGGTTCGTCTGGAATCCCAATTGTAATGTGCATCTGGTGCCACCAGGAAGCGCAACCTGCAAGTCCGCGGTCAAGGTAAAGCTTTGTGCTTCGAGGACCGTCGGGATATTGTATTGCTGAAAGGCAGAGTTCGCATAAGAGTAACTCGCCCCCGCGACGATCACGACCGGTACCACGGGTGCAGGGTCATAACCGGGACTAGGCTTGTAGGAATAGAAAGCGATGTCGTCGAGCGTGACGGTCCATCCTGGGCCTTGAGGACACTCGGCAAGCATGTTAAACCATGTAACATCTGATCGGAGCGTTCCACTTGAGTAGACGACTGTGGGCGGCAGTATCTCTGAATAGCTGGTAAATCGTCGATTGTTCATGTCATAGTTGTTCGTAGATCCTCTGAAGGTGCAATAGCCGTTTCCTGGGCCGGTCATGCTGACGTTGAAAGTTATGAGGTAGTTGGTGCCGGCCATGGCGGCGAAATTTTGGGTCAAGAACCCATACGCATATTGACCGCTGTCCATGGCCAGAGTTCTGTTTTGTGGTTAGCAAAAGTCTCAGCAGCGAGATTTCCCCGTACATGCGCAGCATTGCTGACGACATTCGCGCTAACACCAGGATACAGATTTAAAGACCAAGACGAGAAATCGCCAGTATCGAAGCCGCCATTGCTTACCAGCTGAGACCTTGTGCTGGCACTCGAAGGTCCTGTCAGTCTGAGAGCACTGTCTGTGTCGCTTGAGGAACCCAGGTGCAATGGTGATACAGGAATCATTCGCTTCTTCAGCTGGCAGAGACTACTCGATGCCTGCCAAGTGATACCGTTGCAAGTCGTTCCTTGAGCGCTGCATTTTTCTATGCACGAAGAGTAGTCGCTGGCCGAAACGGTAACGCCATACAAATCATAGCCTGCATTGCTTTGCCCACACATTATCATGTACAGGCTGCGGTCGCTGGCAGTGTATGTCTGGCCATTGTTTCTGCTGAGACAGGTGGGGATTGGACTTGGGCCAGGCAGGTATTGAGTCGACACAATGGTAGTAGGCTGTGTGGTTAACTCGGTCCTTGTCTCTACCCGAGAGGTTGTCTGAGTCACTTCCCGGGTGCTCACAAGTGTACTATAGACCAGGGACGTAGCTGTTGTTGTGATCGTACTTCCAGGAGCAGTAGACACCAAAATGGAGGTCTCAACATATGATGTGGTGTAGGTGACCGGAACCGAGCTGATCACAACACTGTAGATCATCGTTGGCTGTGTACTAACCAAAGTCGTGGCTGGCAAAGTCGTTTCCAATTTCTCCGTTATCGTGCTTGCAAGCTGTGTGCTGACTATGGTTTGGGGCTCCGTGAAGGTCTCCGTGACACTAATTACGTAGATTGTGGTTGATGCAGGAAGTGTTGTGGTCACGCTCTCGGTTATGAGACTCGTGAAAACAGCTGTAGTGATTAGCCCAGGAGCTGTACTCGTGAGCAGCACCGTAGAGATCGACTCGATGGTCAGAGTTGATGCGGGGATTGTGGATGTTACAGTCTGCAAAGTCACCACTGTCTCTGCAGGTAGCGTGCTCACGATGGTGCTGAACAGAGGCAGCGTCGTCGTGATTGTGATTGTCGAAGCAGAAGCTGTCAATGTGATGCGCTCAGTCATGATTGCGGTGGTACCTTGGTGTGTAGTCGTAGCCAATTGAGTGGAAACCAATGTACTCGCAGGAAGTACTGAGATAGTCGTAGTGGTATAGAAAAGCGCGCTTGGGTCTTGAGTGGTTGTGACGCTTTGTGTTGATGGTATCGGACTTAGAGTGCTCACTACCGTGGAAAGGAACGTTGATATAGGGCCAGTCTATACGCAATAGGTCAGCTCCAAATTGTAACAGAGGCCGTCTCCATTCACTCACAGTAGTATATGTCACCAATTGTGTCGTCGACAGAATAACAGTCGTTGTTACTGGAGGCTGAACGCTGGTGTAGACCGCGGTTGTAGTCTGACCAGGAGCGGAGCTAATAACGGTAATCGTCGAAGCAGGTATAACCTGTGTGAAAGTAGACGGCAGTATCTGCAGAACCACGGTGCTCGTGCTGACGGAGACGATTGTAGTCATGTGTGTGGTTGTAACTGACGAATTTCCAGCGTTGGAAGCCTCGAGAACAAGCCGTACCGCGGAGAAGGCAGCGGCAAGTGCATCTCGCTGCCCGTCGACCATGCTATAGAGGGTGCAGGTGTTCCTGGTGAATGACAATGCAACACAATCTTCTGTTTCGCTGCATCGAAGATAACAATCATTGGCGGTGCTTCGTCTGTCGATCGCGCGGCGAGTATTGCTGGAAATTACGGTACTGCTGTAAACGACGCCGCATCCCACAAGCAGAGGATCACCCGAGGCTTCATACACTTTTCCGCTATAGGCTGGGCATGGCCCAATTTCTGCATCGGCCACAGCGCTTGGGGTTGATGTTGTGATAGCAGTCACGGTCACAAATGTGGTGGTACCGCCTGAAGTGTAAGTCGTGGTCAATCCTCCGGTAACAATGGCAGTCAGCACGCCATTGGAAGCATATGGCCTCGTCTGGCCTCCAATAACGGTGGTTACGATCGATCCACCATAAATAGACGGTGACAACATCGGTGCAGCGCTTGGGGTGGAAAATATGTCGCTCGAGAGTGTTGTAATTGCACTCGATATCGAGATGCCAGTGCTTTGTGTAGATGTGCTAGTCGCAAACTCCATGCCCGATGCAGAAGATGGCGAAGGCGGTAAGGGTATGGACGTAGATGGCATCGTCTGCGCTGGTTCCTGCATTTTCAGCTCGACATAGTACTTTAAATCGACGATGAAGGCGGTGCTTTTATCAGTATCTCTCGTGGATAGTGTTGCCGAACTTCTTAGTGAACAACTCTGACGGAGCGCGTCGAATGCTACTGCTACACAGGCACTTTCTGCGGAGCATAACGCAACGCAGTCTTCTGCTGCCTGAATATTTTGTCGCGAACGAAGCTCGTCTCCTTCAAGGATTTGACCACACAGGACCAAGGAACTGTTATTAGATGAAGCAGGCGAACAGGAGCCAGAAGGCGCAAAAACAGTTCCATTAGACCTTGGACACGACAAGGGTATGTCGTTGTCACTCATACAAGCTGCACTGCTCGTCGGAAGGACGGAACTTGTGCGAGATATGGATTGTTGATTCAGGGTCGTGATTAAACTTGTCTCGGTGGGTTTCCTGTTCGCACTAGAAGTGGTCGCCGAGGCGAAAGTGAACGGCAGTGTGGTTCCGTTTGTAGATATCCATCCATAGGAAGGAAATGGGAAACTGGATCTCGGGATACTGCAAGTGGAGTATACTGTCTTCGTAATAACCGCATGCTGTGCTTGTGATATTCTGACGAGGCTTAGAATAATGCAGCTGATCAGAGCGTTGAAGCCTATTATGGCGATGTCTGCTGTTGACAGCGAGGCCGGTCGATACCTTACACAGTGAATTCCACGCGTATGTTCTGATTGATGGACTGACAGCACATTCCGGCTGGGTTCTGGAATGTCGATGCATCTAGAACCTGAATGCCAAGAAGACTCGATACCAACTCACAAATTGCAATTGGATGCCATCCATGTATGTATTCGTCCATAAAAATAGCATTTTGTCACACGTTGGATTCCGGTCTTGTTATTGGGTCTTGAGCCAAATGCGTGTGGAACGAGTGCATCGCCATTTCCTCCGACCGCTGGCTTTCGTATTCGTCTTCCCACGGCTTCGTTGCTTCGGAATCAAGTGTCATGATGGAGAATCACGACGACATGAGAGAGCAGGTGGGTCCACTGCATTTCCAAGCTCAGCTCCTTTGAAACAAATCGTCCATGTTGGATGTAGTCCTCTACGGCGAGTCACTGTCAATCGTCCTGATCGTTTCGCTTCCGGTTGGTGTGGTTCTCGCAGCGGGAAGCCAGAGTGCAGTTACGTCAGGTTGGTCCCTTCTGCAGCTCAAACTTCGTGAGCTCTCGGCTCTCGATATCGCCATTGGCAGAGTGTGTCGAGAGACGTGCGTGTTGTTGATGTTTGTTTGCGAGCGAGGAAGGGTCGGGAAGGGAAGGTTGGAAGGTGGAGAGCGATGGCTGACTAATCTCGGAAGCAGGCGGCTGCCCCACATCTGCCGAACGTGCGACATCCACAGTCCTTCCTCCGGCACCGACCCTTCACACTCGCCGCCCTCAGCAGCCATCGAGGAATGGAATGCGTCGACTCCTCCGGCGCACGTGTTGACCAAGCAAGCATGAGCGGAGAGCGTCCGCCACCGGCAGCCATGGTCTAGCATCGCATCGCACCGCATCGCATCGCAACCATCCATTGCCGAGCTCACGTGCACTACCGTACCGGTATGGAGAGCGCGCAGAAACGAGACAATCACACGCCGTCATGTGCCGTGTGTCAACGGCGCAAGGTCAAGTGCGATCGGGTGTGTTGTAGCCAAGTCAAGCCGCGCCGCGCCGCGCTCGACCCATTCAGCTGACCTTCACATGCAAGCTGTATCCGTGCGCAGCATGTACTAAGAGTGGACTTGATGTGAGAGCCTATCTTTTCCTTCTCACCGCCTTGCATATGTGCCTCAGCCTGACGGTAGCAGTGTCACTTCCCGCCACCTGGCACTCACGGCAAGCGCAAAAGACGCAATACTGTGGTCCATGCGCCCCAGGACTCAACGCGGAATGACTTCTTCACCGATCGGCCATCTGCTGGCACAAGACCCCCCACGAATGACTTCCCTTCACCAGAGTCGACCGGATCGCATGGTACTCAGACTGGTACCGCTCGGCTGGTGTCAGAAGGATCTGGCTATCGATATGTGAACAACCACCTCTGGAGTGCTATCCCATCAGATGCACATGCAAGCAACAGCAGTCCTGGTGGTCGCCGCTTTGATTCCACCGAATCTCGAACAGGCCACGCGATCTACGAAGACATTGCCAAAGATGAGCCCCCTAACGGCCGAAGCTTTATATTCGGCAGTGGCAATTCCTCACGACCTCCGGCGAGCATGGTCCAAGTCAGCGCGAGCCATGTTGTATTTCTCTGGCAGACTTACCAGTCCAATGTCGATCCAATGATGAAGATCGCGCACACTCCTTCTGTACAGACAGTAGTGCTCGGTCAGATCAGTCGTCCGGCTGTGTCACGTACTGAGCTTGCTTTGACCATGGCCATATATCTGATCAGCATTGTCTCGCTGACAGATGAGAAATGCTTGGAATCCCTACAAGGCACGCGGACGGCACTGATACAGAAGTATCGCGAAGCCACTGAGATTGCCCTTTCAGCAGCAGACTTCATCACGACCAACGACATTATGGTTCTGCAAGCTCTGGTGCTCTACCTCGCAGCCCTACGATCGCTCGGCGAGATCCAGATTGTCTGGTCGATGCTCGGAATTGCCATACGCGTTGCTGGCACGCTTGGCCTTTCGCGAGATGGTGCTTCATTTGGATTGTCTCCTTTTGATACTGAAATTCGAAGACGGCTGTGGTGGGGCATTGTATACTTCGATGGCCGGATGGCAGAGCTTGTTGGTCAAGATGGCGATCTGATGGGCAACAATTTCGACGCCGGTCCGCCTTCGAATCTGAACGACAGCGACCTGTTTCCAACCATGACGAGACTACCGGATTCGAAACGCGGCCCATCAGAAGCGATATACCTCCAAGCACGGGTGTTGAGTGTTACTGTAGCGCGAAGCCTGCAAAGCATCACCGGACCCTCAGGCACCTGGCATAGGTTGCATGACTCAAGCATGCCAACGGCAGAGAAGCTGGAGATCATGCAAAGAATTGAACAACGGTACAACGACGAGATCCTCGAGACTTGTGATCCTGGAGTTCCGTTGCAGTACATGAGCATCAACACCGCCAGGGCGTTTGCGACCAAGTTGCGCTTGATCGCCCGTATCCCGATTGTGGATGTGGACCGGGAGTGGGAGGACTCGAATGGTTTCTCGGAGAACGCTTTCCTTCTCAGCATGGATCTGCTTCAGACACAACTGGATCTGTGGCTTGAGCCATCTGTGCAACAATGGAAGTGGCATTGGCAAGCTCATTTTCAGTGGTATTCCTTGGTGACTCTCCTCCGCCAGACACGCTTACGGCAATCGGGACATGGGGTGTCTCGGGCGTGGAACATGATCAAGAAGGCCTTCGAGGTCATCGTTCCAGATCTCCAGCTTGGGCCTCGTGAAAGTCTTCTGCTGGATGGCATCCAAGCACTTCTCAACGCAGCCAAGAAACAGCAAGACCAGCCAGGACAAGCTGTATCCGGCGACAGCGAGCAAAGGACGCCTCGCATGGCCACGCCTAAAGAATCTGTTCCCGCCCAAGACGTGCGACCATACGCGGTCAGCTCGTGAAAGTCTTCTGCTGGATGGCATCCAAGCACTTCTCAACGCAGCCAAGAAACAGCAAGACCAGCCAGGACAAGCTGTATCCGGCGACAGCGAGCAAAGGACGCCTCGCATGGCCACGCCTAAAGAATCTGTTCCCGCCCAAGACGTGCGACCATACGCGGTCAGCACCGGACATGGTGCCCGACGGCATTCTGCATTATTTCCCAGTGCGGAGGCCAGCCAGGCGGTGTCTGCACCAGGCAGCCATGCCCGCGCAATGATGGACACGGCACATGACCCAATGCTAGGATTTGACCTCGATGCCATCGATTGGGTGGAATTTGATCGTTTAGCAACAGAGCTATGTCAATGAACAGAGTGCCCAGACTCCGGGCCATGGACCTGCACAGCCTCCACGGTGCCAGTTCGCGCGCGTCAATGGAGACAAGAGACAAGAGACTTCGCAAGGATCATGTGACCGGGTGGCTTGTTCGCGGAAGGTCATGGCGCGTGGCTCGCGTCGAAGGCATGGCATGGCGTTGATGTGCTTTGGAGGTGGCTGGTCGTGTTGGCGGGCGAAGACGCGCCTGTTGTACTCTTTTAGCATGAAGGATAGCAGTGACTCACCATGCCATGCAGTAGTATCCGAAACACTTCACCATGTTTGAGCGTGTGCGTGCGTGCATTGGAGAGTTCGACGTCGGCACCGGCACCGGCATTGCCCCCGCCAATCACCGCGGACAAACGCGCCCAGAAAATCCCGTCCCTCGCGCGTTTGCTTGGTCTGTGCTCAGCTCGAATACGCGCCGACCACACCTTTTCTCAAGCGCCGACAACAAGCGAAGGAATTGCGACATACACCACCAAGTGGGCCTACTGCAAATGCTGCATACACCGCAGCCGGGAATCCGAAATGTGTTTCATCTTGCTAGCCGCCTGCATAGGCGTTTGTTCTTCCACCGCGTGGCTTGGTGAAACGCAGAGCCACGGTATGAATGCCCCGACCCGTTTCATACACCTCCATCCGGGCTGTAGCCTCCGACTGGACTGCCTGCGATGCTAGAATTGATCGTGGTATGCCTCTAGCATGAGCACGGATGTTCGTTGAACGGCTCAAAGGCATGTTTCAGAGCTCGCAATGACGCTACCTTACTTCTCATCCCAGACTGTCGTGGTGTGACCCGGTATGGATTCGCTGTCTGTGTCTGGCACGCATATAGAAGCAGTATACCCGCGACGCATCGAGCCTCTTCTCACACGAACACCAACGGCCTCTTTGTCATCCTTTCCTTGTTCATCCTTCTCTGGAGCTGGCCTCCGACCAATGCCAAGTTTGAATACTAGTGTCTAATCATTGCACACACCTTACAAGCGAGACTCGGGCAGTCGACTAAATATACACCTCCAACATGCACTTCAGACATGTCACACCTCCAGCTGACATTGACATCAGTAGCTATGACGACATGCAATGCCCGGGCGGCAGCGCAAGCACTGATTGTTCCTATTTGCTACATCAAGACTGGTCACCTCAGACTGCACTTACCGCAGCAACGACACCGCCAAGATCTCCTCGGATCATACGAGAACACGGCTCACGCCTTCTACCAAAACCTCGGGATCAGGATCAACCGAGCAATCATTCAGCTTACCATCACGGACACAACAGAACCGCTTCCCTCCCTACCAATGTCTTCTCGATGCAGTTCGGTCCAGCGCTACCTCAGTCAGCAACGCATCGAAGATCTATCAGCCCTTATGGACATACTCGTGTTGCGTCAACCGCATCAATGCCAACTCCGGCACCTTTTGATCATCTTGGCATCAGTCGACCATCAATGTCCAGCATGCGATCAGTTTCAAGCTCGGCCATTCGTACTCACACGCGAAACATCTCATCGAGCAGCATCGATGCCACTATGCTCAGCCGTTATGGCTATCCCACCTACCGGCACAGCCCAACTCCACAACCAGCCTCTCGACCAATGTCTCGCACGCCCAGCGCCATGAGCCATCTGACCCCCATCGCCATGCCAGGTGGCCAGATGCAATCCTATCCAAACAGTCGAAGAACAGCTAGTCCACCCGCAACCTCTTCCAGCCTTTCCCTCGAACCCGAAATTCCTGAAGACTTCATCACAGAGACCTCCACAGTCCTCGACTATCTCACCTCACCCAATCCAACCCCATCGCTCATCCAACGCATCAACGACGGAGTCAAATCTCAAGCCAATCATTTCTGGTTCGATATCCGCAACATCCGTCCATGGTCCGACTTCAACATCGACACCATAACCTCAATCCCCGGCCTCCTCGACCTCCTCAAAATCGACGTCCCAGTAACCTCCCTCCCCACTCCCCCCCAAGTCAACCTCTCCCCAGAACACCCCTCCCACCTCGTAGACCTCTGCGCCCAACACCACGCCATAAAAGTAAACGCCGCCCTCAAAGTCGCCCAAGGCGAAAAGCACATGGCAATGCGCACCCTGACTCCAGGCCCCAAAAAACCCCGCCACCAACAACCCGAATTCCTCGCCAACTACCAATCCGACAGCGAAAAACCCCTGTACGGCGACGGACGCGGTCGCGTCATCGGCGTCGTGAAATCTTACCATCAGTGGAACTCCGGGTATCGGAACGGCTCCCCGATAGAGAAGATTTACTACCTAGAACACCTCGCGCACCTGCACAAACACATGCGCGAACACGGGACGAGATACGGGTTTATAATAACGGAAATCGAACTCGTGTGCGTCCGGTACGGTGGCGGCGGTCCCTCATCATCCAATCACGAAGAAAACAACAACAACAACAACAACAACAACAACAACATCCCATACTTCGGCTCCCTCGAACTCGCCCCACCCATCCAAATCTCCACTTCCGGAAGGAAGGATGAAGACGGGACTCCCAACCTCACCGTCGACCTCGCCCTGTTTTTCTTACACATGTTGGCGAAAGAACAGAGCTTCCCGGGACAGGAGCATTGGAAGTTGGAAATTGGGACGCCGAGTGCGATGACGAGACGACACCATTTGAAGAGGGATGAGTGGATGCCGAAAGTCAATGTGCAGGATAAACGCACTTCGAAGAGAGTTAGGGGGTGGACGTTCCCGGATGAGCCGTTGCATAAGAGGGAGGGGGGGAGGGGGAGGGGGAGGGGGAAGTGACTGGGAACGGGGGATGGGAATTTTAATGGCATGGAGCTGGCTCTATGTATGTATCATTGGCTGCTTTTGTTGCATATATATATATTTATACGGTCGAGTGGTGAGGGAAAGAGAACGATATGTGTGTATAGTGGTTTGCAGCAGCGATGGCGGGGATTTTTTTTTTTTTAATTTTGTTGGATTGAGATACCCATACCTTAAATACCTAGCATAGCGAAGGGCGCTCTTGCAATGCAATCCAAGAAATCTTTAGCATGCGTGATTCTCCAATGCAACTCATGCAGCCTCATCATCGACCAGAGAGGCAGCCTCGGTCTTCCGAATGCTACCTCCGATCTCTATCCATCCATCCATCCACACTTCCCCTCCCTTCTACCTCCGCCCTCTATCCCTCGATTCCTCCTCATGTGCAATCTATTATACATCCCTTTCCATCCCTTCCCTACCTTTCGTATCAAATCTTCCCCCTCACCAAATTCCGAATCATCTCCCTCCCGGTAACCCTCGTCGTCGTCCAAAGCGTAGGAAAATCCAAAGTACTACTAAAAGTATCCGCATACCCAAACCCCAACATCGGAGGAATCCATCCTCGAGCATATTCCAAAGCGAAACAGGAAGATTCCATTTTATACCTAGAAGCAGAAAAAGAAAAAAAAAGATAAGGTGTTAGTGAAAAGAGAAAGAGGAGGAGGAGGAGTGTGGTGGTGATTCTTACTGCTTCACATCCCCCCTTTTCAAATGATGCACCGAACCCACGGGATATCTTTCAGCCTCGAAGTCTCCGGGCACGAAAGCCAACTGTTCGCCTTTTAAAATATGGAAGTAATCATCTGCGGTGTGTCGGCCGGTGTGTCCTTCTGTTCCGATGGCTGTTCCGAAGATGATGAGGTATTCCGTGATGCCTAGGATTGAACATCAACAAGCAGAAAAACAAAAGCAATGATGGGATGGATAGGGGGCACTTCGGACTCACTCGCATGAATGATATACATGGCGCCCATCGCCCCTCCCGCGTTATTAAACATCCACTCTTCGGACGTGGAGAGGTACGGGCGGAGGGAATCTTGCGAACGTAATTGCGAGACGATGTCGGAAACCACGGCGGCAGTGTTGTTTCCGTGCGTCTCGAGGGCTGACAGGGAGATTTTGTGCAGCTGGTCTGGGGCGAAGATGTAGAAGTTTTGGAGGTTGGATTCGAGGGCGATGGAGAGGCTGTAAACGATTGCGAGGATGAGGATGAGGAAGGAGAGGGTGGTTGTGAAGGGGGGCATTGTGGGGTGGTGAAGGAGGGACTTGAAGTGGATGTTCTCGATGATTATTCTCGCCTGCCCTGCCGTCGATAGTGTGTTGTCGTTGGTTGATTTTAACAATTTCTGACTTTTGGAAGGGCTGGGATTGCTTATCGTATGATTTTGGGAGAATGTCCAAGCTCAGATCGGCGCATTCGGTAGCGAGGTCCGTCGCGCGTGTTCTTCAATGGAACGACATCAACGTTCGTTCCTTCTGGAGTTCGCGGGCGACGTGATGCTAAGCTGCAGTGGACGTGCGAGCGAGGTTATTGAAGATCAGCAGGTCAGTCAATCTTGCTAACCCATCATCATACACGAGGCGAACATCCTGAACGCGAACCGCCAAACGCGACGTATCACGCGACGCGACGCGACGCGACTTCGAAAGCAAAAGAGCATGTCAGAGCAGAGCAGCCGTGTAGAAAGAGGAGAAATAGAGAAGCTCGTGATATAGATCGAATTGGCATTACTCTCCTATCATGCTGCATGCTGCATGATGACCTTTCGAGTGCTGATACACTACTGTGGCCTTGTCATTACTCCCAAACACCTCGCTTGAACCATCAGAGTGCACACCAACAGTACAACTGCTGGGATTATTCTTCCAAAAAAAAAACACCAACGGGCTGATACCAAAAATCACGGTCTGACCAGCAGGCCTCTAACCTGCAACACGTCTAATCCACAGCCCAGTCTCCTCATCGCCCTCCTTTCTACGCGCCCGCGCGACCTTGATGCCAATCTCTCGCTCCTCGAGCTTGATCTCCTCCAGCGTAGCTCGCAGCTCCTGTAGCTTAGTATTTGCATCGCGGACTTGAGCAAAGGACACCTCCATCGGACTGGCCTTCTGGATCTTCTCGAGATCAACGATAGCGTGCTCGATGTTTCGTCGCTGATGAAGCTTGTCTTGCTCTTCGCGCAGCAGCGAGTCAAGGTGGCTTAGGGGTGAAATGGGTGACACCATGTCAGGTGGTAGTGGAAGCTGCTTCTTGCCCGAGTTTGGCGTGCCAGTTTCGGCGGACATCGAGCGCGCGTGGTCGGTAGCCAGCGACAGCTTAGACCTTGCTGAGCTTGGTGTGGACGAGTCAGGTGCAGATGCCTTGCGCGGCTGAGGTGTCCACTCCTGACGTTCAAGTCGTTGGATGGGCCGGTGACGTGACAGTATCGACTGCACTGGTGGCGCCTTGTACATCTGCGGCACTGGCGGTGGTGGACTGGGAGGCGGAGAGTCGGGTCGCGTTTGGCCAGGCATGTTTGTGTTGACTGTGCTCCAGCTGAAACGCGACACAGGTGGCTGCTTGTTGTCTTGGGAATCCCGGCCCATATGTCTTGGCGAATCTATGGAGGGTCGATCAACAGACGGTCGGCTCTGCGCGTCAAAAGACGGTCGCAAGGGCGTTCCGGTACCGTAAGTGGTCCAGCTCATGTGGCTCTTCTGATTGCGAAGCTCGATTTCTAACACTGAGCCGACGTCTGTTCCTCTTGATGGCGGCGGGCTGTGGACCGGTGGTGGTTGCTGCGGTGGGATGTTCTCTGAGAGGGACGTAGATCGCGGAGCCGGTTTCCGCTTGATAAATCTAGCACTGGGACTTGCTTCCGCAAAGTCGCGTGTTTCAGAGTTGGAGACGGCGTTCACGGATACTTGCATCGGCCGGCTATGTCTCTCCTCGTACACCCATGTAGGAACAGCAGATATTGCCGAGACAGGTGAGGGTTCGTGGATGGCGGCATTGTTCCGGTCACTGCCAGATGGAATGGTCTGCTCCCATTCATCGCCCTCGAGCACAGAGATGGGTGAGATATCAGGAGAATGCTTTGTATCTCTTCGTGGCGAGTGTCGGCGAACTTCAAAGGCTCCTCTCAGTGACTTGCGAGAAGGTCGCTTCGCCACCTGGGGCTTCGCTGCATCGAAAGTGACTTCTCCAGCGACATCAGGATGGATGACACCGTTTGTGACCAGAGGTGGCGGCTTGTGAAGAATGGAGCGGACCTGGTTGAAGATGGGCAGTCGAGACTGTCTGACTTGCGGTCCGTGGTCGTTGATGCGCTGGTCTGCATGTGCGTGATAGCCGCTCTCTCCGATTGATCCCATGAATCTCCCCCGTTCATGCTGGGGCTTCTGCAACTTGTGCAGCCGCAATGGTGCGACTTGAGGCATGTCGGGCTCGTGCAGATGTGACTGGTAGCCGTCTTCAGTGTAGGGTGGTGAGGTGGAGGAAGCGTGAGAGGCTCGAATGGTCGAGCGGATGGGATGTTGCTGGATTGAGTATTGCGGCCTGCTATCGGCCTGGCGGACATGCTTGTGCTGATCTGACATTATCACGCGTGATCCCGGCGAGCATACACTTGTCACATGAAGTCGAGTCGGTTGCTTGATGAGCGGGCGTGGGGTGGGTCTGGGATGGAAGGTGGTGCAGAGTCAGTAGTGGTATCTGGGGAGAATGAGGCGGAGAGCAATTCTACGGATGGTGGCAGTCAATATTTTGATGCGTTCTGGTTGTCCCCAGCAAAGCCGTGACGCAGGGTGCCAGGGTATACTCCCTGGCACTAGCAGTTCGCGCTCCAATACGCGCAAGGCTCGGTGGTCCTATCATCTCATGAACATGATGACAGCCAGTAACGAACGCCACGTCAATAGCAATGCGTGGTTTGGCTTTGCAGCAGAAGGCTGAGGGCCTGAGGCTTTGATTGCACCGTTTCACCTCTGACGCCGTTGCAAGATGAAACAAGATGCATCTTGCACACCACGACTGATTGGACACGAAGCTCCCGAGGTCGTTCCCAGCACGTGCGCAGTGCCAAGCTTCGGTGCAGTGCAGTGAATTATGCTTGGATGTCATAGTATTTTAGATATCCGCATCTGAGAAGTGTCGATATTTGTCAGGACCAAAGAGGTTACACGTGATTGGCATGTAACCGGGCTCGAGTGAAGCCAGGGTCTCGATGCCTCAGGCAGGACTTGGCGCTTGGCGTTGGGCCAACTGGCCTGCCTTCCTCCCTCTCCTCTTAGATCTCTATCGAATACTACACTGATTTACTACTACCCTATCTACCTGCTAACATAACCCTTCTTACACAGTATTCGATCCACCCTTTAAGGGCAGCAGCTAGATAGTCCTTATTTTAAGCTTTTAGCGGTATAGCTACGAAAAACTATCGATTTAACTATATTATGCCCGAAGAACGGGACCTATACGTACTATTCTACCAAAACAACCGTACCAATCATCAAGTAAGGCCTTCTATACAGCCTATTACACTAAGTTAAGCATATTAGGCCGATACTCGCTAATTCTACTATATCCGTACTATAAGGGGCTATAATACATTATTAGTACTACCCCTTATTATAATAGCCGGTTTATTACGAAGCAACAACAACCGTGCTGCCGCTAGCAGCGCTAGCAATAACAACGCTAGTAGCATAGTACCTGCTAAAGTGCCTACTAAAGTACCTGCTAAAGTACCTACTAAAGAGCCTACTACTAGGCCTACCGAAGAACCTATAGTTCTAGGCGACGATCTAGAATTGCCTATTAACGACATTCTTAACAACATTGTTAATCGACGATATAGCTAACTAGCCTTTAGGCCCTAGCTAGTAGCGAGACTTTAGGAAGCTACCTAAAACAGGCTCGCTGCTCTACGCTAAGAATAATAGCTAAAGGATAATCTCCTTAAGATTCGTCGCCTTTAGGAGGCTCTAATAACTAACACTAAGCCGATAGCAGGGCCGTCCTTACTATTAGTCCTAGTCTAGAAGAAGGATGCTAAACTTAAGGACTATACTATATTTAATAGCTCTAGTCGAAAGCAATATAATAACTATATTCGTAACTATAAGCTTAACTAGCGCAATGTACCGAGAGCGCTACTAGATAACTATTCCTTAGTTGTCTATACTATACAGTATATTAACAGTAACCCTAAGCGTATATAGGATAACTATTTTGATTCCCTTTACGACTAGACCGCTGTTTAATAGCAGGATTATAAGACTATTATACTAAACACTCTTAGCAACCCTATATTACGCTAGCAGCACGCCTAAGACTAATACCTACGTACTAAGCAAAAGGCCGACTAAACCTCTCGATCCTTCGAGGCCTATCTAAAGACCCTTAAGGACGATTTGCTACCTAAGACCGACTCTATCTAGATATCTGAGATACGACCTAAACTAAGATAGGAACTAGTCCTTAAATTAGACCGCCGCCGTGTGTTCGAACAGGCTAATCTTACACGCATTTAATTTATAGTTAAAGTAGAGACTGTAGAGCGTATAGTATAGCTATAGCAACGGTTAGAATCTAAGATACGACTATCTACTAACCGTAGCCGCGGTAGAAACTAAGGAGGTACTCCCTAAACTAACACTGCTAACAATAGAAACAGTAACGACTAACGTAGAAGAGGTAGGGGCCGATACCGCGGTAGAAACCCCTAGTAAGGAAGAGGACAAGGAAGGGGCTTATTTCTATATACCCCTAATCGTTTATCCAATTCTAGTACTAATTCGAGCGGACCTAGCGGTGCCCTAACTAGATATAAGTGCTTTAATTGTAATAGCACCACTTATTTACTAGGCTAATATAATAGGCCCCGAGACTAGGCCCGAGTCGACCGTGCTACCGCTAAACACCGAAAGCACCTCTTAGCCGCTAATACTACCCCTATTAGCCCTTCTAACTATTCGAAAAAAGAATAAGCGCCGCACTAACTGTTAGCCTTATACGGCGTAAGACTATCGACATTGTGCTAGCTATTATACGCACCTATCTCGTATCGGATACATATAGAACTAACTATAAGACTAAGGTTATACTAGATCTAGGAAATTTAGTTAGTGCCCTTATTAGCTATCGCCTAGCTAAGTAATTAGACCTTCGACAACTGCCTAGGACTAACCTGCTAACCCTTGCTTAGTTTAATAACGCTCGGCACTTAACCTACGGAGCCTACTATATCTATATAGCCCTAAGAGACGACCTCGGCAATAAGCGCCTACTAAACTTTACTGCCTACGCAGTAGACATAGACAGCCTCCTATCTAAGATTGTTATTAGCAACCCTATTCTTAAGTACTATGCTATAGTTATAGACTTAGGCAGTTAATAGTAGCGATTTAGAATCGCTAGGAAAGAGGACATTAAATATATCGATATTAGCGAGTGCCCTAACGATATTAGGGTTCTATTTATCGGCAACCTAATACCTGCCGTAGCTAACCTAATAGTCGACCTATTAGGCGATAACGATAAGCCTATGCCCCCTAATAGCGTAGACCCTAATCAGCTTGCTCGTATACCGGAGCCTATTCGAGAAACCTATATTAATATGTTTGAATACTACTTAGCATCGACATTGCCTATGTTTAAAGAGACGGATTATAAGATTAATATTATAGAGGGCAAGGAGGTCCCTTTTAGCCCCCTTTACAACCTTAGTAAACGAGAGCTTGCTATGCTACGTAAGTACCTAGAGGAAAACCTAGCTAATAGTCGCATTCGGTATAGTAACAGCCCTACTAGCGCCCCTATCCTATTCGTACTAAAGAAGGATAGTAGCCTACGTCTGTATATTAATTATCGTAGGCTTAACGCTATTACTATTAAAGACCGCTATCCACTTCCTCTTATTAATAAGACCCTCGATCGCCTTTCTAGTACTTACTACTACACTATATTAGACATTAAGGATGCATACTATCGCATCCGCATCCGTAAGGGTAATAAATAGAAAACAGCCTTCCGTACCCGCTATAGCCATTTCGAGTATCTAGTTATACTATTTAGGCTAGTAAACGCCCCTATAACATTCTAGTCCTACATTAATCGGGCCCTTTCGGGTCTATTAGACTACCTCTATATAGTTTACCTAGATAACATCCTAGTTTATATATACTCTCCTAATATTGCGGAACACTAGGCTATAGTCCGTAAGGTACTTAATCGCCTAAGGGCCTATAGACTATATTGCAAACCTTCCAAATGTACCTTTGCTACTAAAGAGGTGTTATTCCTTAGCTTCCTCGTATTAACTAAGGGTGTTAAGGCTAATCCTAATCGGGTTAAAACTATTACTAAATAGCCTGTTCCTACGTTAATTAAGGAGCTACAGTCGTTCCTCGGTTTTGCTAACTTCTATCGCCGATTTATTAAGGGCTATTCGAGGCATGTAATGCTACTAACTGAACTTACTAAAACTAAGGCCAACCCGACTAGAGAGTTCAAATAGACTAATAAAGCGCGAGCCGCTTTTAACGGTTTAAAGTAGCGCTTTACTAAAGTCCCCTTATTGCACTATTTCGTACTAAGCAAACAGATCCGTATTAAGACTAACGCTTTACAGTTTGCTATATCAGCTATTATGTTACAATAGGCTAACGACAATTACTAGCACCTAATTGCCTTCTTCTCGAGGAAGATAATTAACGCTAAGCGTCGCTACGAGACCTACGAGTAAGAGCTCTTAGCTATTATTAAAGCCTTCAAGCACTAGCGCTACTATCTCGATAGTACCTAGCATACTATTTAGGTCTATACGGACTATAACAACCTCCGTAGAATCACGAAGGTTACTAGGGTTATAGGTCGATAGGCTAGATAGGCCGTCTACCTCGCTAGGTTTGATTTTAATATATTATATCGGCTAGGCGTAAGCAACCCTACTAATAGCCTATCGAGGCGACCTAATTACAACAGCGGGACTTAGTAATCCATTAATTTATTGTTTCTAACCCTATAGTATAAGATTGCTATAGCCCGTATTATTAATAAGCAAGCGCAAGATAAGCGGCTTACCGGACTCCGCGACGGCTTAAAGTATGTTAATGCTCTTACTATATTAATAGTGCGTATTAAGGCAAGGGCTAAGGACACAGATAGGAGAAGTTATAATAACTCCCTAGTCGATATCGCTATATATAGTAATAGCGATTAAAGTACTAATATAGTTAATCCGGCTGCTAGTACTATTAGATGCATACAATGCGTACCTCGTTTAATAGCGAGGGTGCTATTAAATAACCTTGTAGATAGGGATAGTTAATCGTTTATAGATAAGCTATTACGGGCTTAGCAGAGGGACGCCTTTACTGCTAAACGTATAGACAAGCTTATAAGTAGGCGAAAGACTCGATCTAGCAAGAGTAACAATTAGTCGATCGATAACAAAGGTTATTTAAAGTTCAAGGGCAGGTACTATATTCCCGCTAAACATTCGATCCGACAAGAACTTCTTAAGCGACACTATAATAGTAAGCTTGCCGGTTACTATAGTATAGAGAGGTCGCACGAGCTACTATCGCGCACATACTACTAGCTAAATAGTAAGCGGGATATAAAGGACTACGTAAACACGTATGCCGTATATTAACGAGTTAAAGCGCCGAAGCACTTGCTATTCGGCGAGTTGTCTTTACTCCCTATTCTAAAGAAGCCATTTGTAGAGCTTATAATAGACTTTATTATAGGACTTCCGCCTACTAAGCGTAGAGAGGAAGTGTATAATGCTATCCTTATTATAGTAGATCGATTTACTAAGGGCGCTCGATATATCCCGGCGCACAAGGATTAGACTGCTATTAATATAGCAGAGGCGCTATAGACTGACATCTTCTATACCTATTAGGGAACCCCTAAGGGGATAGTCTCCGATAGGGGCTCGATATTCACATCGCACTATTAGAGCGAAATATGCCTATAGCTAAGACTGAAGCATCGGCTATTAATAGCCTTCTATCTATAGACTAACGGTTAAACAGAGAGGCAGAATGCTACCCTGCAGCAGTACCTACGCAGTTATATTAATAAGAACCCCGAGGACTAGGTCAACCTCCTATAACTAGCTGAATTCGTATATAATAACAGTGTCTACTTATCTACTAAGGTGTCGCCTTATTTTGCTATAATAGGCTAGAACGCTGCCTTACTACAAGATCCATTTACCTCGCTCGAGGCCGAGCGTAAGGAAAGGGAAGCGCGTTAAGTACCCGAAACACTAGCGGCTATTAAGAGGGTTCAAAAGATGCGAGAAATTCACGCTAAGATAGCTAACAAACTAGCAAAGGCCTAGGCCTATTAGAAGGCCTACTATAACAAACACTACCTTCTAATGACCTTTAAGCAAGGCGACCTAGTTATACTTAGTACGAAGAACCTCCGTATCCGCAAACACCCCTCGCCTAATAGCAAAACAAGGCCTAAACTCGCACCGAGGTACATTAGCCCTTTCTATATCCGAGAACCTAGGGGCACCTAGGCCTATTAGTTATAGCTTCTACCTTATTATACTATCTATAATACCTTCTATATATCCCTCCTTAAGCCGTACTACCTACGCGAAGGGGATAAAGCACCTGCTAAATCCGAAGACATACTAGCTAATAGTAAAGAACTGTAGTCTATAGAACGTATTCTAAAGCACTAGACTAGGCAAGGCAAGAAGGAGTACCTATTAAGATAGCAAGGCTATTCACCTAAATAGGACTTATAGGAAGCTAAAGGTTCCTTTAAGGACATAACTAAGTTGTTAGATAAGTATTAGACTAGTGTAAAGAACAAGAAGAAGGCTAAGGGCCTATAATGTCGCCTAGGAATAATACTACCCCCGGGGTGTTATTAGCTAACTAATTAGAGACAAGCAATTGTTAGTAACAAAGGATAATAAGACTATACTAGGCGCGCTACGACGCGTTAATTAATCAATCGCATACTCTTTTAAGGGCTCTACCTCTTTACTAATACGCCCTATAAGGCCCTTCTCCTAGTATTTAGGTCCCCCTCTTGTTCCTTTATTCTGTTAAGGCCTAAGGCCTAGGCGGTCGATAGAGGAGGCGCGCGCGCGCGTAGGCGAATAGTGCTAGTAATAATAATAGTAACGACGGCGTTACGCTTATACTAAAGGGCGATACGGCCGGCGCGGCTATGTTAGTAACGGTGTTACGGAGTATATTATTAGTCGAAGAAGGAAATCGAAAGCAAGGTAGAGTTAGCGCTAAGACGACTAGCGCCGCTATTGTTAATATTACTTGCTATTGTTACTGCGCCTATAGATACAACCTTACCTACACTACGAGCCTAAGGCACCTTTAATTAAAACTTTAATCAAAACTTTAAGGCTAAGCTAAAGCTTTAAGCCGCTTAAAAGATTAAGTAGACTAATAGACTAACTAACTAAGGGCAAAAACTATAGAGCTAAGCTAGCCGGGGTCGATCTTGCGGACAATAGGTTACTCCTCGATCTATCTAACCCTTTAAGCGAGGCGAACCTCTACTACTGCACTTATAATAGCCTTTACCTATAGAAACTAGAAGAACTGAGTTTTTTAAAAAGATATAATTAGTTAATACTTAAAGGCTACTAAACCTAACTAATTTAGGCTAGCGAAACTACGAACAATAAGAACAATAACCCTCGGAAGCGGACAAACCCTCGGAAGCGGATATTGCTAGGTCTTTTAAGAGTAGACGCAAAGAACTCGGTACGACGTTACTTAGAGCGGAGGCAGGGCTGTAATATCTCGTACGTCTACCTATTATAGTAGGGAAGACGCGCTCGTATTATAATTAGTCGATAGTCCTTAATTCTTGTAGTTATATATTACTTTATTATATGCAAGGATAGCGTAGTTAGAGTTAGATATTGTATTAGAAGGTAAGGTTTAACATAGTTACATAATCGGTAGTTGTGCGTTTAATTTAGCGCGGACTAAGCGGCTTATTAGGCCTGCTAAGTTAGTAGCAATAGAGGTTGAGACTAGAACAAAGACCGGCTACGAGGGCGCGGCCTTTAGAAGGGAAGCGTATATTAGGACTAAAGAGGTTACACGTAATTAGTATGTAACCGGGCTCGAGTGAAGCTAGGGTCTCGATGCCTTAGGTAGGACTTAGCGCTTAGCGTTAGGCTAACTAGCCTGCCTTCCTCCCTCTCCTCTTAGATCTCTATCGAATACTATACTAATTCACTACCACCCTATCTACCTGCTAACATAACCCTTCTTACAATATTACTAGCCAAAATAGGCCTTCCGAAGATACTAGGGTCTATAACTTTATATAGTCGAAACTTAGTAGTATATAGCCTATTCTCGATAAAAGGAGGTATTGTAGCCGTTACTATAGGTATCTATTTAACCTCTATTCGGCCAATCTATATACTAACCTATATACTAACCTACAACCTATTATCCTAGCTCTTTAAAATAGCCTATCTTTTGCCTATTTCTATAATATATTAACTGCGACAATCGCTATTTAGTCTATTAATCGAGGGTAGCTTCTTAAAGGCTACTAAATATAACTAGGTATAGCCCTTCGTGTCTAATATATAGGAGAAGAAGCCTCTAGCTCGTTTGAAGGATAGGTTAACGAGAAGGACTATCTATTACTATCGCTATCGGCGTAACTTTAATCGTAGTTATAACGACTCGGAGGGTATTCGCAAGATAGAATACAATAAGCTACCGTATAACGCTTCGATCGCGGTAATTGCGTTGTTTAACAAAGGTATAAATAAGCCGTATAGATATAAGATTGCTCGTAGAAGTCGTAACTCGGCAGCGGAAGGTAACTGTATTTACAGTTATATACTAGACTATATAGACGTCCGATCGGCTTCTAATGGCCTCCGGGTTGTTATAGAAGGCCTAATAGATTAGCATAATTATAATATAGCCTATATATTCCACCTATTAAAGAAGAGACCTAATGTACCTCGCCTAGCGATTATTAGAGCGCACTAGGCTAAAAAAGGTGTTATTACGTAGTCTACAAAGAAGGATAAGAAGCGAGTTGCCTAAGCTAATAAGGGCAATATAAAGCTATAGCTAGATAACCTTAACCGTAACCTTAGCCCTCTTACGGACGATATATCTAGTGTAGGCCTCTCCTACGAGGCTATATCGGTCTGTATTAATAGCGTCGTTTATAATAGAGTAGCCTAGTAGAGTGCTTAGCAGCGAGAGATGCTAAATAGCAATATCGGTAGAGATGTAGGTAGATATTTCCTCGACTAACTTTCGGTGCCTTAGGTATTAGCTTTAGCTTTCCTAATATTCAAATTATTATAGCAACGACTAACCGTCTATATATAGTTGTTTCTATTCGACGCTACTTATAAAACGAGCGACAACGATTTTTACCTATTTACCGTCTATATCTGCAATTCCTTTAGCTCCTAGATACTAGGGGGCTATTTACTACTATAGAGTTAGCAAGCAAAGCTAATTAAGGCTAGGCTTTAGGTTTTAAAGAAGTAGGCTCCTCGGTAGAAGCTAAAGATAGCTATTATAGACGACTCGGCCTAGGAATAGCGCGCTATTCGACTAGCCTTCCTCGAAGAGATTACGATGTATCTCTACTAACGATACGCTAAAGAGACCTTCCTACGACACTTCCCCGAGAAGCTGTATCTATAGGTCTAGCGGCTATTCTTATACGCTATCTACTATACCCGTAGCGAGATCGAGGTTTAAGAGACAGTAGACGATATAGCTATAGAGCTACGTAAGAAGCAGGCTTCGGATAAACAGGTCTAATATCTTCTAAATAACTAGCGTAAGAAGTTATATTTATAGGCGACTTAGGCACGATTAGAAAACCCTCTGCTTATACAGATCCGGACAACTTCGCCTTTAGAAGGATACTATAACGCTATTAAATACGATAACAAGAAGGCAATAGTCTAGCTATCTATATATAGCACTATTATCGAGCTAATAAGGATAGACGCTCGGCTACTTTACAAGGCCGACCTATAACTATATAGGACTACTAAGGGCACTTAGTATTAGAGGATTAAACAGATGCTATTCTTCGAGAAGCTACAACTACTAGCTGCTTAAGACTATATTAGGAAGCAATTATTAATTACTAAAGAATGTAAGGCAAAAGGACTTCTAATATACTACGGCCTTATACTATATAGAGGTAACTAACCGGCACCGGCCTATTGCAACTGCCTTCTATAGTTTCAAACGCACCTACTATACTACTATATCCTTAGGTTCTACCTATTTATTACGCCCTTTATACTTAATTAATAGCAGCTATATATCTAGTAATATACTAGATTAAATAGTTAGCGAATAGCTCTATATTAGAAAGAGAGAGATAGTTATTAATTGTAGCTAGAAGGCTATAAAGACACGCGGAAGCCGTAGACTATAGGAGACCTATATCTTCGTAATTTAAGGGCTTACTATAACGAGGCTATAGAAGGCCTATCTTAGCACTTTTATCGCATCTATAACGATAAGACAGTCGATCTAATAGTATACGATAAATACATACGCGGCTTCCTACGCAAGGTTAAAGACACCCTATATAGCCTAGCTAACTACTTACTAGCTAACTTCCTCGAGACTAGAGCTCCTAAAGTTACGTTTATAGGTAAGCGGCTACGACCGTAGACCTTACGCCTTCTACCGCAACTAACGACTCTAACTCGGTCGACAACCTTCTAATCTATCTTCTAATCTACTAATATAGCGCTAGCTATAGCGCGTACGCTACGATAGCAACTACGACGTATTAATTAGGCTCCGCTATCTTTACCTACGCGCCCTTACTTTCCTTAGCTTCCGCCGTTACCCTTACGTCTATTACTATTACTATTACCTTAAAGGCCCTAATAGCCTTAAAGGCGCGTTACTAGCCTTTATATATAGTCCGCAAGGAGAAGGATAGCAGCGAACAATCAGAGACGAAGGGAAGACAGTTAAGAAGGAAGGGAGGACGAATAGAAAGCACTATATACTAGGGCAGAGGAGGTGCTAAAGGTAGAGGATAGAAGAACCCCTAAGAGGGCATATAGGATAATAATTTCAGAACTCCTTAGAGGACTAAAAGCAATCCACAACTAGGCAAGCTACGTAATTACAAAGGTAGCTAATATAGTCGTAGCAAAGATTACGAAGAAACAATAGGAGATAAGCCTAAACTACCGCACCTAGGCAGTAGTAGCTAGTTAGGAGGCGCTAAAACCCCCGAGGACAGTAGTTCGAGTCTATATTACGGACCTATAGGAGCAAAAGGAAATCTAAGGACTTATAGGGAAAGAGATTATAGAAAGAATTGTAGTTAAAGAGGTAATTAGGGCTAGGAACGAAGGTAAAGGGGTAATCAAGCTGTTTATAGCATAAGAGCAAGACAAAAAAAAGCTAGAAATACAAAAAGAATAGACAACTAAGATAGGGAAAATAGCAAAGGTCTCCTAATAGCAATTTATAATTATAGCCTATAGTATAATAAGAAGCTTTAAGGAAGAATAGGATATTAAGAGCCTATAGAGACAAAACCAAGCTATATACCTAGGCCTAAAGATTACAAAAGTAGCATAGATTAAAAGGAAAATCGAAGAGATTAAGAAGCAGTCTTCCCTAATTATCTAGGTAGGGAGTGTAGAGCAGGCTAATATAGTGCTAGACTAGAGGTTGTTCTAGGACTTTAAAAGATTAGAAACAGAGATACATAGAAGCAACTATAGGATAATGCAGTGCTTTAAATGTTAATACTATAGATACTTAGCAGCTAAATGCATAAAGACAACTAATACCTGCTCCTATTATATAGGGGAGCACTAGGTTAAAGAATGCAAAGCATATAAGGGAGAAGTAAGATATGTATACTGCACTAAAAGATACCCCTCTTAGGCGAAGGAATGCCTAGTAAGAATATAGGCAGCTAGGAAAGCGAAGGAAGCCAGAATTAATACACTAAAAAGATACACAATAAGCTAGGGTAGCTAGGTATAGAAGCAACCTAGCTAAGTGCTATAAAAGAGGTCTAGGCAAGATAATAGGTTCATATTTAGGGCCTTACTAGTATAAGAGAGTTACTAGCAACTAGAGAGACTAAGATACCTTAATATTGTAGGAAAGGAAGTAGGGCAGACAAAGCTTAGTCAAATATTAGTCTAAAGTAAGGGAAGACTAAAGGAAAACTTATAGGGAAATGATATAGATAAAACCTAATAAACATTGCAACATTACTAAATATTATATAGTACAATGTTAACAAGAGTAAAGACAAGGTATAGAGGAGCTTCCTTTAAGCACTAAACCTAAAAGAACATTACATTATTATAATCTAAGAGCCCTAGCTTAACCTATATACAAAGAGACTAGCAACAGTTAAAGACCTAAGATACTACCTAATTATCTACAACTAGGGAGCCCTAAGGACATATATCTATATTAGTAAGGAGATAGATATAGAAACCTAGTAGGCTATACTATAGGAGGATAGGGACCTAATATTAGTTTAAGTAGAGACATCCTAAGGTATACTCTAAGTCTACTGTATATACAACCTACTACTAAACTCAAGAAGCAGTACCTAACTAAAAACCCTAGAAAGACTACCTAGAGTTATCTAGGGGAACACCTACTAAATCCTACTTAGGGATTTCAACCTCTACTACCCCCTCTAGGGCTTAGACTTTACCCTAGCTTACTACTTCCTAGTAGGAAGACTAATTAATATATTAGAGAGGGAAGGAATAGAAATTGTTACCCTAAAGGGACTGATTACTTAGGAGGCAAGAGGAAGCAGCAGCATACTAGACCTATACTTTGCATTATATTAGATTAGGAACAGGATTATAAGATGCAGGGTCAACTAGGAACTAGAAGAATTATTAGACTACTTCCCGGTATAGATTGAGCTAAATATCTAAGCTAATTAGGAAAGGGAACTAGAGGAGAAGCTTAACTAGAAAGGTGCCTAATAGAGCAGGATTAGGGAGGAACTAGAAAGGGACCCAAAACTAGAGGAACTCTTAATAAAGCACCTACTAAGGCTAGAGGATATTAATAAGGCAGTAGAAGAACTAATAGGAATCCTAAAATAGGTAGCTAGAAAGCATACCCTAGCAAAGAAACATTTACTATACTAGCAACTATACTAGACTAGTAAGTATACAAAGAAGGTTAAAGCAGTAAGGAAGGCTAGGAGATAGTAGATACAAACCTATACCTAGGAAGCATAGGACAACTATAATAAAGCCTACTAGGAAAAGAAGATCTAGATCAAGAAAGATAAGATACAAGAATAGAGATCTATAATAGGAATAATTACAAAGAAACTAGAGGAGATATAGAGGATAGCTAAATAGGTAAGGAGACCTAAATAGGACAAGGATATACTACTACAATTCCCGGATATTATAGACTAATAAGGACAAATGTAGACTATAATAGAAGGGAAAGCAAGAGCCCTAGGCTACTATTTCTTCTATAGAGAAGTATAAGCAGACCTATTAGATATAAAGGAGAAAGAATAAGAGACTCTACTGCTAGGTACACTAAGAGACACCTAGGTCAAACCCGAAACTATTAAAAGGATCCTAAAGAAAATTCTAGGCAATAAGGTACTAGGAGAAGACAAGATCTATAACAAACTCCTAAAAGTATATAGGAAGGGGCTAGCCCTAGTACTAGCTAATATCTTTTTACAAAGCCTAGTACTAGGACACTACCTAAGACTATTTAGGAAGTCTCTTATAGTAGTGCTAAGGAAGCCCTAGAAGGAAGACTATATATAGCTTAAGGCCTATAGACTAATAGCCCTACTTAATATAATAGGCAAGGTACTAGAAAAAATTATCGCTAAAAGGCTAACAACCTTTACCGAGGAAAGGAACATCCTTCCTAAAGGCTAGATAGGAGGAAGAAAGAAGAGGTTAATACTAACAGCTATAGAACTAATTATAGAACAGATTAAGTATATCTAGCACTATAGTTAAAACTAGGTAGCAACCCTCCTCTCCCTAGACATCTTAGGAGCCTTTAACAATGTCTCCTATAAAAGGCTCCTATATATACTTAAATAGAAAGCTATACTAAACTGGATAGTCTAATTTATTTAGTCCTTCCTATAGGAAAGATCAATATAGCTTATTCTAGGCAAATTCAAATCAGACCTAATGCAGCATGCTAACTAAGAAGGGAATTCCCTAAGGATCAATACTCTCCCTAATCCTCTTCCTTATCTTTATAGCAGACCTACTCCTACTCCTAGAATTAAAAAACATATTAGCATTAGGGTTTGTAGATAATACAAACATCCTAGCCTAGTCTAAGATAATAGAAACCAACTGTAAGATCCTAGAAGAGAAGCACTAAGAGTATAAAAAATAGGCAAGGAGGTATAGAGCAAAATTCGCCCTAGAAAAGTACTAGCTTATCTACTTTAGCAAGGCCAAATCAACCTATAATATAAAGCAATTAATCACTATCTAAGGCTTTAAAACCTAACTATTAGTAGAGCTTAGGGTACTAGGGATCTAGCTAGATCCAAAACTGAATTAGGGACTATAAGTAAAGAAGGCAAAGTAGAGGGCAGATACTAATATACAATCTATTAATAGGCTTATAGCCTCTATATAGGGGGCTATATTCGAGAAAGCTAAAGTTATATACAAAGCAATTGTTAAGCTAGCAATGCTATATAGAGCATAGATATAGACAGCCTAGGAGAAAACACTAAAGAGGATTGAGCAACCGGTTAGTAGGTCCTAAACCTAAAGCCTAAAGAAAATCCTAGGAGCATATAAAACTATACTAATAAGGGTAGTAGAAATGGAATTAGGGATCCTACTAGTTAAATAATACTTCAAGGGACTAAGACACTAATATATAGCAAAGACAATAGAATACCTAGTCTAATAGACTATTCAAAAGGTACTAGACAAGATAAAAGCCCAATATATTAGGACTAGGAGGCGAGACAGACTATAAATAACTCCCTAGAAAGTTAAAGACCTAGAGCAATATAGAGTCTTAATAAGAGAAATGCTAGAGAAAGAGCTTTAGGGACCAAATATAAGGCTAAAGAAAGACAAGCTAAAGGGAGAGAAATAAAGCCTAGCAGAATTAATTACTAAATACCTATAGGAGTAGGAATAGAATAAAATACAAGTTAGACTAGGAACCCTAAAGGTACTGATTAAATTTGGTTAATATAACTACTAGCTCTACAAGGACCTAAACAGGGCCGAGGCAAGCCTAGCTATCTAAATCAGATCTAAATACATTAGACTCAGATCTTACCTGTTTAGAAGAAACGTCCTAGGAATTAAAAGTAGAGCTTACTAATATAGCTACTAATCTTAGAACCCTAAGTATATGCTACTAGTCTACCCTTAATAGTTAGAAGGTAGAAGTGATTAGAGACTAAAAGTAATAGAAAGGGAATACGATAAGCTAATCTAGAGCAAAGAAGACCTAAAGAGGATAGTAAAGTAGATTATTAAATAGGGATTTGTATAACAATTCGCACTAGTAAGGGAAACTAAGGAGTAGATAAGAAGGAGGGAAGAAGAGGGGGAAAGAAGGGCAGGGCAGCAGGCAAGGTAGTTAGAGGGTAACAACTATAATACTAGTATACCTTAGAGGAAGGAAAATAAGGAAACGAGGAAGATTAACACTTATAAATAGGACAGGAGGGAGGTTTTTACTAACTAAGTTAGTTTCCTACCTAAAACAATATATAGAAACAGACCTATATAGGCCGAAAGGCACTACAACAGGCAAATGAAATATCTATCTATCTATCTATCTATATATAGTCCGCGTAGCCTATCGACTTTAACTTAATTAAAGAGGTAGACTTAACCGAGCCTAGAGCTATAGCTATAAGGTCCTTCGTAGACCTTACAACGCCTTAGCGACCTTCTAGGGTTATAAACCTTAGCTTAGAGTCTATAGTAGCTTCTTAATATAACTAGATAGACGACGACGACGCTATACGTAAGATATAGTATAAGAGAAGGACTTCTAACTAATATAGAGACAGTAGTAAGAGATAGCGATAGGTAGTAGATATAGCGATAGCGATATAGGCCTATAGGCTAGCAATATAGGCCTATAGCTAGCAATTAATATTAGTGCTAACCCTTATTAATCTATCGACCTAATTAGGTAGGCCGGCTAGCTAAGAACACCCTCCTTCTTAACCTATATCGTTACTACAGCCTATAGCTTACTTAACCCGGAACAGGTTATCTTCCAGTATTGGGGCGGTGCCTGCAAAGTTTGGTGGCGCCTGCCCAGAAGAATGGTATACTAAATTTCTGGGACATACAAGCTATGCTAGTGCAGTGCAGTGCAGTGCAGTGGCGTTTCAGAGGCTCGTGCCTGAAGCCCAGGGTGTTGCTTGGCTACGAGTACGAGAATAGTGCTGAAGTGAGTGCATTATTGTTGAGAATGTCAACTGGGCGTGGTGCTAAGTTCTCTGCGCCATCACAGTACTTTCTAGCAACAGACATCACCAACCCACCGACCCTGCATAGAACTACAACCCCGTCGGCTCTCGGAGCTTAGGAGCGTTGCTGCACACGGCATCGGCAAGGCACGGATAATGACCGACAAAGCATAATCATAAGCTCTCGCACCTGAAAGTCGATTCAACTTGACAACTGCGCTGCTTTCTTCACAAACACATCAAACATCAAACAGCCTCCAAACACCTCCGCCATGGCAGACCGTAAGTTGTCACCAACCCTTCATTCGCCGCAAACGCCTCATCACACCATGCAAGTCGCAACAGCTGACAGCAGTCCAGAACACTCCCCAGTAGAAACTCCACCCTCCGGCGGCGTGTACGAAACACCCCTCCCTCCTTCCAAGGCACGCCCATCTGGTAAACTGACACACTTTCCACAGCATGGAACTCGCGACCCCCATTAACCTCATCCTCTTCTCCCTCTTCCTGGTCATCCTGTATTTCCGCCTCCGACCGCAAAAACTTGCCGCCGTCCTCTCCGCCGCTCCGCCTCCAACCGTCTTCAAAGTTTTCACCCCACCGCAATTACTCCCATACAACGGGACCAAAAATATGCCAGTCTACCTGGCTGTGCGCGGCAAGATCTTCGATGTGACTGCTGGCCGCAACTTCTATGGGCCTGGCGGTCCGTACCAGAATTTTGCTGGACGGGATGCGAGTCGAGGGCTTGCTTGTGGGAGTTTTGATATGGAGATGTTGACGGAGGATTTGGAGGGGCCGTTGGATAAGCTTGAAGATTTGGGTGAGGAGGAGATGGATGCGTTGAGAGGGTGGGAGGAGAGGTTTAATGAGAAGTATCTGGTTGTGGGTAAGCTTGTGCCGGTTGGGCATCCCGAGGCCGAGCCTGATGAGTGAGGAGTGAGAGACTTGTTCGTTTGCATGAGCGATGTAAACATGACCGTCAAAAGCATAAGAGGAGGACTTCCAGTTTTGCAGCACGATTGGGGTGATGAAGACATGAACGTCCAAGACGACCCAAGGTCTTCCCGCCTTCGTTTGACCGTGACCTAGAGCTCACATCTCGCAGACAATGACTCTCCGCAATCAGCAGGTACCTGTATACCACACGTTCTGACGCCCAGCCTAACTACAAGATCCTTAAGATGAATCTACATCAACGCCCTAGAAATCCGACTTCAGCATCTCTCTCTCACTCAAAGCACACCCCGTAACCTGTACAAAGAGGATGTCATGATTCCAGCTTCTCGTCAGTGCCAGCTCTCGACGAAGAAGATCTTCCGTTGTTTCCTTCACGGACAAAATCAAAGAAGCCTTGGTGTGGATAGCTTTAACGCAATGCATGTTTGACGACACTGACGGCTTGAAGGGTGCAGTGGGCAGTCTTAAAGCAATCGCGAGTCGGATTCGAACATTATTGTCATGGCCTCCGTCGGTGATTTCCTAGAGTCATCGGAAATGGAGACTTGCGTGTGATGAAAAGTATCAATGTGCGTGATGATCGTGGGAGGGAAGGAGAAGGTAATCATCATGTTCTCGTCTTATGAACTCAAAAAAAAGCTAGAGCGCCTTTGGGGTATCTCTTCCCGTGCTGTGTGTGACTGTATCCCAGGTACACATACGTCGTCGCTTCTTCACGACGCTACTCCCCATCATTACGCGTCACACTGTACAGCAGCTCTCCTCCATCTCAACTTTCTTTCTCGTTAGAGAAGTGGTATCCCATCGCAACTTTCTCGTCTGAGAAGTGGTATCATTCCGTGCAAAGCCGTAGATCAATCATAATACAAAGCAATGGTGTCATTGCTTCTATCCCATAACGCCGAAGTAGTAACCCATGGTATCGATACAGCTTCTACGTGAAGCCATTAGACCTCTCGAAGAGATGCTCGTCCCAGCCGATGTTACCGCCATCCAGCTCTCCGCCGCTCAGAGTGCCTATCTCTGGCAGGACGGGCAAAGAATGGGCATCCTTAAACCGCTTATGCTCTGGGCCGTCTTCGCTGAGGACATCGAGGTCGTCGGTGTTGGTGAAGAAGCCGCTCTTACGCTTGAACCAATTGCTGGATCGCCTCTTGCGGAGACTAGCTGAAGTTCCTGGTCGGTTCTTACTCGACGAAAGGAAGAAAGGTGTTTGGGCGGCGGATGGCGTGGTCGACATGATGGATGGCGACTCGGCACGCTGCACAAAGCTGCCATTGGAAGTGTCGGGGCGCTGATTCTGATTGAGACTGAATGAAGTGCGCGAGCTGCTGAAGGACTGGCGCAAGCTGGTCAGGCTGAACAAGCGTCGCACACTGGGCGGCCTACGCTGCGATGGCGATGACGGCATGTTGGTTTCGGAAGTTGGAGATGTCGGTGACTGTGGGGTGTCGTCTCTGTTGATGGAGGTGGTGTTGGTGTCGGTCGAGTGCTTGAGGTGACCGGTGAGGGTAGGACTGGGTGGAAATGCGCCTGGGATATGCATCATGGGCTTAGGGATTGAATCGTTGGTAGGATGTGATGTCAAAGGGCCTCCGAGTGATGTGGGAGGAGTCGATTGACGCGGCTCTCCAATGGACGTTGGAGGCGAGTCAGGCGGAGCAGGGATGTCGGTGCCTTTCGTCAAGGAGAAATCGTGACGCGGGACGTGGAGCACGAAGGAGTGTCGCTGCGATGCTGCGGCGGCGGCGGGCATTTTATTTTTTTCTTCTTCTTCTGCTGCGCAAAGCTGCCTGACACAGCGTCGCTCAGCTCCTGGAGGGTGCAGCGGCTGCGCAGTGCGCACTGTCGCGCCTCTAAAACGAATCTTGTGTCTGCTGCCACCTGCAGTAGCGCACTATCGAACAAGCCCAAAAGGCGCAGATTCGTGGGCGAAGGCTGCGGGGTGCCTGGATTTTCGATACTGCCAGGCTGGGATCAATGTGGAAGTCTGTGGCACATGCCGGGATGTGGTGAAGACAGTTCTGGAATTGCAATGAATTGAATGAGAGAATGAGAGAATGCCGACTCACGCTGCACCTGCCGTGGCCGTACGTGCTGGCCGTAGTTCTAGGCGAGAAGGAGTGCTACTGCCGGCGATCTGTGAGGTCGACGTGTTGCGCTTTCCCTAAACGAAGCCGGGATGGACGTTCTGCTTCCCGCCGTGCCTTGCAGCAGAAGCCGTCCAATCAACTGCCGAGGCAGAACAGATGCCTCTGCATTGAAACGCATTTTCCCGGAGACGATTCGTGCGTGTGGTTGCGATTGCCACGCCCACATGCACTTCGAGAAAGACATCGTCATCACTTGAATGACTCGCACGCAGCACATGCCATTGTGAGCGTTGGAGCGGACCGTTCGGTGCCCGATGTGCCAAACAGACGTGCGCAGTGCGTGAGCGGACGGCGACCCTGCAAGAAGTATTCAAGTCTTACATAGCAGAACATTTCTCTTTCGCATCGATATTGAGCCGAAGGGCAGCGAGGCTGCTGCATTGATCGGAATGCGCAGCGGCTGAATCACGTTTCAGTGACCCGCTTCATCCTTCATACCTCACCTCACCTTTGTCCCAATGAGGGTTGAAGGACAGCCCCATGTGCTCACTTCTTCCTGGGCCTCTGTGTTGTAATCAGAGTAGCAGAACTCACCTGATCGGGAACTTGACTTTGCAATCATTTGAACCCTGCTTTCAGCCTGCTAATCACGAATTGTCGAAATCTTCCCGAGCCTTGTAGGCCACCTGCACTCCTTGCTCAGCCTATGCTCCTTCCTCAGTTCCAGCCTGCCTCCAAATGGTTTGTGCATCTGCACATGCTATGGAGTTTGGAGCAGAAACAACTCCTGCCGTCTCGTTAAAGCTCTACTACACCATGACCCCACTTCGTTGAACTCGGCTCTGCACCACAACATTCACTGGTCCATCTCGTCAGACGGACCTCCGCTCTTAACACGCCAGAGTAGCATCCACTGAGTCGACAGACCTGACTTCGTCGTCTCACATAACATCTATCATTTCTGCATCTGACCTGCACTGACGAGACACTTGACTGTGCAGCACTTCTCACATTAAGGAAAGAGCCCATAATACTTTGAGAATCAAGCAGCATGGATCAACTTGAGAAGAAAGAACTCGATACATCTCGCGGTCTTCACTACCGCTACTTCGTTTCTCCACTTTCCACACCAGACTCAAGCAAGCCGACCATTGTTCTCTGCCATGGCTGGCCCGACAGCGCAGAATTGTGGCAATTCGTCATCCCACAACTGCTGCAGACGAAATGCAGACTGCTCGCTCCAGACTTACTTGGCTCGGGTGGATCTTCGAAGCCTACAGATCCAGCAGCTTTCCAGATCCAGCTCATGGTCGACGATGTAATGGAGGTTCTTAAAGCAGAAGGCATTGAGGACAAAATCATCCCAATGGGTCACGACTGGTACGTCCGCAAATCATCACACACATTAGACACAGTAGTCTCTAACGAACATCCTCCCAGGGGCTCCTACTTCGCCCAACGCCTCTACATGCTCCACAAGTCCAAAATGTCAGGCCTCATAACACTAAACGTAGCATACATGCCCCCAAACCCCGAACCCTTCAACCTCGACGCCATGAACGCCCAAACCAAACAAACAGTCGGCTACCCAATCTACGCTTACTGGGAACTCTTCGCCGACCCCCAAGTCGGAAAAGTCATGGACCCCAACCTCGAATCAGTCTGGTACGCGTGCCACGGCGCCTCCGAAAAGAACTGGATGCTCCAACTCTTCTGCTCACCCGGTGAAATAAGAAAATTCATCTCCGCAGGACGTACAGACGTCCCATTAAAATCCTACGGGAAAAACGAAGGTTTAAAAAATTCCTGGCTCCACGAAAAGAAGGCTGAAGGGATGACTTCACAATGTTCTTGGTATCGAGCCATGACGGAGGGGTATCAGGATTCTACTGATAAGTTTTTGGCCGAGGGGGAGAAGGGGAAAGTCACGACTCCTTATCTTTTCATCGGGTGTGATGGGGATGCGGTTTGTTTGACGGGGTTTATTGAGGTGGCGAAACAGTCGGGGGCTGTGAGGGAGGAGCTTTTGACTGTGAGGGAGTTGAATTCGGGGCATTGGTGTCCGTATGAGAAACCACAGGAGGTGGCGGAGATTGTTGTAGAGTGGTTGGGGAGGGAAGGGTTTATTTGAGGGGAGGAAGTACGGATTTATATAGGATGTTTGGTGAAGAGCACATCGAAGGTATCGTCTTTCAGTAGAGATGAACGATTCCTTATCCGGGAACTTAAAAAAGCAAGCAAAAAGTAGCAATCGCTCTTACCTTGATAGTAAATCCCACGTCATCAAGTCTTTCTTGGAGGCTTGGTAATAAGTTCAGTGAATTGTGGAGCTCTTCCTCAGCGATCTTCAGCGACCCATGCTTGTTTACTAAAATGCAAAATGTATATGAATGCCTGCAGTGCTGGCGGGTAGTAGGTACGTTCCTTCCTATGCGAAACACGAATTGTGGGTCCTGGGGTTTGCTTGGTCAGTAAAGGAAGGAGCGATGCGGGACCTACTTTTCAGGAATTTTATAATGAAGTGCATTTTTTTGCAGTTGGGCCGGAATTGGGTGGGCGTTGATTTGATTCGAGACTTCGAAATCGATTATCTAGGGATGAACTACCTACTATAGTTGCAGGCAGGAGCTTGGGAGGATTTAGGCCAGATTTTACGAGTTGGTGTGGGAAGTAGAAATGTTAGGTTATGTGTTGGCATCTAGTAGTAGGTACCTATAAACAAACTGGAAATGCAATGATAGATGCTACTAGTGCACAGCATTGAAGAATGGTATCTGTCGGGGTCATGGGAGTTGTGTGCTGTTCAGAGAACTGATTCCCATTTCTCATTCCATAACTGTTAAGTTGGAGCGCTGATGCCAGGTTTTCTCGGTCCGTTTTGTTTACCTTCGAGGTGATGAGAAGGTGTTCACCTCTGGGGTATGAGCCTGGTCGATTTGGGATGCTCGTGGGGTAAATCGTCGTTGAGACTCCGTTCAAGCAAGACGAGAGTCTACCCAAACGGGGAGACATGCTCGTGGGCACGATATAGGAGCTACATCATCTTCATTTGGGGGTTTTTTCTGTATTCGGCCGTTTTTCGCTTGATGGGGCTGTCGTCATGTATGTGGTCGTCGTCAGTGGCCTTCGTGTATACCGAGAGAGCCTCGTTGGTTAGCGGCCTTACTCCTCGACTCCTGGGTAACTGGTATGCTTCTTCAAGTGAGGATGAAAGTCTGCGTCTCTTCCTCAAGACGGCCTTCAGCCCGAAGCTGGTCGATGTATTCCCCCTGTTGATACTTGAGTCAGCAAGCTTCAAAATCCTCTTGCAGTGATCCCTCTGCCTTACTTTATGGATATCCGGAATGTAAGCAAGGCCTTGAATTTTATGCCTCGGGCCTTCCTGCCTTAACACAAATGCATCTCTTCCCCCAAATAAGACGCAGATATGATCACCACGACTCAGTCTTGCATAAGTGACGCCAACCCTGCCGTCTGCAAGTTGAAAGAGAATTTTATCTTTGAAAGCGCGTTCACAGTCAAACATAGCTTCACCAGCTCCTCGTAACTCGAACTTGGAAACAAAACGATCCAACACAGATCGTGTCGATGGACTGCATTGATCCTTCCAGTGATTGATGAACGCCATAAAGTATGGAAGCAGATGCGTCGCATCGTCCACACGCAGGGTCTTGTAGTTACCACTAAACAAAGCCGCAGCTGTGTTCTTCGGATTGGTTGTGTCCAGATCTGCCGACCAGACGCCAACAAGCCATTCGAGCAGCGTGGTGTTCGAATTGCCTTCTAGATCCAGCAAATTGACCACTTCTCCAACGCACACACCCTGAACGTGCAATTCATTCGATGCCTCGTGCCCAATATGAACGACAGCCTGTTGATTCGCATGGACGCGAGCAACAGGTGGGCTGAGATAGTGTATCTGGTCAGCGGCTATGATATGCAATCGTGGAACCCAAGAAGGCCAATCATAGTCACTTTCTAGATAAGGAACGGAACCTGCTGCCAGATCTAGGACTAGCAAGGATTTCTCTGATGTGATGGCAGTGGATGTTGCTTCACGATACACAGTGAGAAGGTCCTTCCCATAATCAGGTACTATTTTTCCCTTTATGGACTCTTCGCTTGAATGTCCTTCGCGGTGTGTCATGCCGAGGAGAGCGTATACTTTATCCCATGCATTGCTTGTCTGGTACATTGTTGCAAGATCAAGTCGCTGAGAGAGATGAAGATCCTTTCCATTTTGCAATTGGCGCCGTAGGATACAGAGAGTACATCGGGAAATCAATTCATCCACGAACTGCTGTGGAGAGAAGAACCAGGATACATCGTGCAGATAAGTCCAAAGTATGGCTTCCTCGAAAATTTGCAATGTCATAGCGTGTGTTCCGTTTATAATAAATATCCGCTTTACAACGAACATTTCTTGCACGATCCACAGCCTCGTAAAGTACCTGCATCGGAGAAAAGACAGACAAGCACGCCTATCACACGTGGCAGGAGGTGCGACACGCATGAAGGGTAGATTCTCACAATGGTATCGAGGCAAATTGAACAGATAATTAAGATCGTGCTGATCACCAGTCAGCTGACGATACTGTCGTTGAAGAGCCTCGAAACTTTGAATCGCTGCTGGCGTCGTCCCATCGTCCGGACCTAGCCAGGAGAACACCAGGTGAGCCTTGGCAAAAACCCTACCCATCATGGCAACCTGGTGTGATTTCTCCTCTAGATCATCTTGGTTGATACAAACGGCGTCGATCCATATGAGAGTGGCTTGATGACTCTCATCCGTCCTGATTGCTCGTAGTATGCCTCTTAAAGCTTCTTCGGCACTGTCTGGAACGAGTGCTTCTCGTCCATCCATAATGATCGGAGCAAGACCAGGATTCTCGCCCCACGCGTATGATATGGCATAGTATGGTTCCTGCAGGTCGGTGTGCAAGGTCAAACTTTCCAATTTGAAGCGCAGTAGGTGATCGTCATCAGGTTGACCCTGCTCGAAACGCAACACTCGTATCTGCTGTTCATCATGTGCAAGAGGGTGGTATTGGTAGGCTTTGGTCATCGTCGAAATATTTAAGCTTGTGGCAAGGAGACCATCGAGCTCTGACGAGCCGTGTGAAGCCATCTCCTCCTTCTCCCCTTAGAATATGGTTTGGAAGCACCAGCGTTTCCTTCGGTCGCGTGAGATATATCATTCGGGGGAATGATAAGTTGCAAGAGGAGCAGACATGAGAAGGAGCTGAAAAGAGGAATGTTGTTCTCACGACTTCAGAACGGCTGAGTCGTGGAGATGGAGATGCTGAGCGGATGTGGCGCAGACTTCGCTAAGGAAGGAAGTCGCCAGTTGAAGATGCACGTGATTTTTGACTTGGCTGCAGTCGGTCGGTCGGTCGGTCGCAAGGCAACATAGGGATACCTATTCTATACAGGTCAAACCCCGTATCGATGGGGCCTGCTGAGCCTGAGCTACTTTGGAGAAACAGCGGTCACGCACGACCGTGAGCTGCAACATCGACAGACCACTGAAGATGCCGAAATATGTCCCAGAGATCACTGTGGTCTTGTAGAATTGAAGATGCTCGAACCTCAGCAGTCTCGGCCGTGAAATGCTCAAGTTCTATGCTCATGCTCCTGCGCCCAACGCCTCGCTAATACCACAATACGTTCAAATGCTTCGAGGCCCAGACTCCACGGATCACTCCCCTGCCATCGCAGCGTACTCAACATCACCCTGGCCAGGCGGAGGAGCGACAGCTGCCAAGCTATCCAGATCGTCGTTGGCTGATGCGCTCGCCGCGCCACCCTCAATCTGCCTTCTCTGCGCTGGCCCTCCAACCGCTTTCGTCGCCGCTTGAGTCGCTCTGCCGGCCCGCGCGTTCTCCATGCGCTGCTCTCGGTCCATGTTGTCAAGAGGCTTCGGCTTTCCCCACTGCACTCTCAATGGCACTCCTTTGACAAGCGCTCTTCCTTGACATGACTCTGCGGCCTTCTCAGCGCCTGCCCTCTCCATGTAGTTGACGAAGGCGCAATGAGACCGATGCGAGCAGACTAAGCTGCGCAAGGCACCAAATTGCGTAAAATGTTCTCGAATCGCATGTTCGGGTAAATCGTCCTCAACACCAGTGACGAACAGGGAGGTGATGTTCTTGTCAGCCGGTGGTCGAATATCCTCTGGCTTAGGTGGAAGTGTAGCAGATGAGGGAAAGCCCTTTCCACCCCTGGCTCCTCCTCGTCCGCCTCTGCTTGCTGATGAGCCGCCTCTCGGTGGTCCATAGGATGAACCGTATGATGACTTTCCTCTCGAATCTGTCGTCCGTATTGGCCCTGGTGTGTGTGCACCATCTCCGCCTTCCAACAATTTCTGTCCCGAACCAGACCCCTCTGCTTCTTCCAACTCCAGCCGCCTCTGCTTCTTGTAATATGGCTCACTTTGTGCCAATCTCCGTAAAAGTTCTCTCGCTTTCTCATCAGTCTTCTCATACCCCTCCAATCCTCTGCCTTCCTCGATCTCGCGCTCGTTATTTTGGGCAAAATATTCTCGGTTGATCTCTGACTGTGGGCCAGGCGCGACCATTTTGAGCGCAGCATCTCGAATGGTAATCGGTAGGCCGAATGACAAATCCAACATGCAGTGCTGGCAGCAATTTTTGAGTCGCGCGCATGTTAAGCAGATGTTGGTCTTCTTCTGGCGGGATGTTCTGTCGGCTTTCCATTTGAAGACCGTGAATGGTCTTGTGCACAGCTTACATTCTGCGCCGTAGTCCTCCTTCAACATCTGCACGTATGGGTTATCGCTTAGGCATCGCTCGCACACTGAGGGCAGATCTGTCGTTTCCCAGCCCGACCTATTCAAGTCCTGCTTGATTTGTGGCGGCATGTTGGCGCCTCTCTGCACTTCGTGGTGAAGGTGGTAATCTCGAGACCAGTCCAGATGACAGAGAGGAAAGCGTAGGAGAAGGTGTCTTACGCTGTCGCCGCTGCTGTCGATGTTCTGGATTTGCGAGCAAGAGAACGCCCAAGCACATGACATCGTGGTCGGATCGGATCAAAATCTGAGCGACGCACGGACACTCCCAAGAATTCATTTCGCGCCTTCCTCCTTTGAGACTGAGTGTGGAGGAGCAGGCTCAGCAGGGGTTGGCAGTACCTGCATACGCTAAGAATCAAAAGTCGTTCGATCGCCTCAACATTCAAACTCGTACGAGGCGAATGGTGTATTGAGGATTACTACAACACCCTCGCCTTGTTGCTGGATTCGACTTCAATCGTACCATTATTTCAAGCTCAATTGATCGGTCCGACCCCAATTGCCTCGAAAGCATTCCCACTCCTATACGCAAACGATACATCGCCCACAATGCCTTCCGCGGCACAACTCGAAAAGGAGGACAAGGAGCGCGATGCTGCCTTCAAGCAGGCAATGCACGGCAAGACCGGTGAAGGTCGAGGTGGCCTGTGGAACTATATAGGCAAGAATCACGAAGCTCAGCAAGCCGCCGTCGACTCGTACTTCAAACATTGGGACAACAAAGCCGCAGGCGAAGAAACGGAAGAGACCCGCAAAGCACGACGAGACGAATATGCTACCCTAACACGACACTACTACAATCTTGCCACCGATCTCTACGAATATGGCTGGTCACAGTCCTTCCATTTCTGCAGATTCTCCAAGGGCGAGCCGTTCAGACAAGCAATTGCGCGACACGAACATTACCTCGCACTTCGCATGGGTTTGAAAGAAAATCAGCGCGTACTCGATGTAGGATGCGGTGTTGGTGGTCCAGCACGCGAGATCTGCAAGTTCACTGATGCCAACATTGTCGGATTGAACAACAACGACTACCAAATTGAGCGCGCAACTCAGTATGCTAAGAAGGAGGGCCTTTCGCATAAGTTGAGCTATGTCAAGGGCGACTTCATGCAGATGTCCTTCCCAGACAACTCTTTCGACGCCGTCTACGCAATCGAAGCTACTGTCCACGCACCCAGTCTTGAGGGTATCTACTCTGAGATCTTCCGTGTGCTTAAGCCAGGCGGAGTCTTCGGTGTATACGAATGGCTGATGACCGACAAGTACGACAACGACAACCCACACCACCGCGAGATCAGATTGGGTATCGAGCAAGGAGATGGAATCTCAAACATGGAGAAGATCGAGGTCGCTCTCGAGGCTATGAAGGCTGCTGGATTCGAGCTGGAATTCAACGAGGATCTTGCAGACCGACCAGATGAGCTGCCGTGGTACTACCCTCTGTCTGGAGACCTCAGGTACATGCAGACCATTTGGGACTTCCCAACTCTTTTCCGCATGACGAAGCTGGGTCGTGGCTTGGCACACAACTTCATGGGCGCGTTGGAGACGATCGGTGTTGCACCTAAGGGTACCCAAAAGACCGGTAACTCGCTTGCTGTTGCTGGTGACTGCCTTGTCGCTGGTGGTAAGGAGAAGTTGTTCACTCCCATGTACATGATGATTGGCCGGAAACCAGCTGCGAAGACCAATGGCGTGCACTAGACGGCGATAGAGGGATGATTGTGGGTTGCATCCCGTCATTTGCGCGGAATCTTTGGTTGCATGAGAGAATGGCGTTTGACCTAAAGTGGTTTTGTAGAATACCTTTGTCGTTTCCACGTAATGTACAATCAGACCTAGCTCCGACGGAGCCTCCAGCCCAGTGATGATTGTCCTATGCAGTTCGAGCGACATTTCCTTCATTCAATGCCTAGACTTTTCCTGTTCGAACAAGCCTGGATATGATCGACGGCAGGTTTGAGCTCCGTTCGATCGACCTTGTACGCCATTTGACCCCGGAACTCTCAGTGATGGCTTTCAAGGTAGCACATCGCATTCACCATCCGTACAGGAACTTATTCCATCGAAAGCTCTCCCGTGCCTCCGCAACTCGTTGAAGGCCTCGGCGAAGCATTTCTCACGTCCATTCCCGCCTTCAGCCTCGCAGCATGATTCCCTTCACCTCTCATCAAGCCATGAAGCGTCCTCTATTCCCTTCACTTCCACTCAAATCACAGACCATACTCCCATCCTCTATCTCTCCCCACACAACCTAACCTCCCCCTCCCCAAGCAAAGAATCGCGTTTAACATCTTTCCAACTCTTCCTCGTACCCTTCAACGTAGTCGCAGTCTCATTATCCAATCTCTGCGTAAGCTCATGGATATTAAGCTTATACTTCTCATTCCCCATATGTCTCCCTTGCACCAGATTTTCTCTCAGAATTTGTGTCACTCCTTGAGCATGTTCGACTCCTTGTGCTGCTTCGGCTGAGTCGGGTTTTAGGGATTTTTTCTGCCGGAACTCGGAGCGTGCGAATGTGCGCGAGGCCGAGAGGGTTTCGGTGTCGCCTGGGAATATGGATTAGAGACTTTCAGGTGGTATGGGATGGGAGGGATGGATCGCTTACCATTAAAGGCGATTCGTGTTGCGCGGAGGAGATGGCGGTAGGTTGCGAGGACTGCGAAGCGGTTTGTGGCTGTTTCGAGGGGCGTGAGGATTTTCGATGCCATCGTTTGGGCTTTTAGCGTCCCGATCTGGCTTGAAGAGCTTTTGTTATCGTTGGCGCATTGTGGTATGGTGTTTCAAACGCATGTGAAAGCGAGAACCAGACCGTCTCGGAAGAAGTTCGGACTTGGAGGAGGCTCACGGACCAGGTCTCGAGAGGACTTCACTCCTTGTTGAACCTTACTCTCTTATCCATTTTCATTATTAAAGCGCGTCTTGGGCTCGGCAGAACAAGATAGTGTTTTGTGCTCTTGCCTGGGATGTTGAGAACTGCCTTCCTGATTGAGGCGATCCTGCAATAGGATCTGAGGTTTAGGGCAAGCTCAGTGCATGAATTAATTGGTAGGGCGCGACTTCTCTGATAGAAGTCCTCCTTCACTCAATTCAAGATATCTCTTTTTCAAGAAAAGTCAAGCTTTCAGACTGATTCCCGGGACTTGTGAAAGATTGACGGACTACAAAATGCAACGCATGCCAAGTACTCCGACTCCCAACATACGACCACACGTCCTGATCCGGCGACGAACGGACCAGGACATTGCACAACTAATATCCTGTCTCGGACGAGTATACGAGAAGGACGGGTACCCGACTGGTATCACCGGCGTAGAAGAACGCAGGCAATTCCTCGACAGTGATTCGATCTTGCATACCTGGGTTGCGGAATCAAATCATCAAGCCATCGCCCAAGTCTCCATATGCAAAGCAGATGTTGAAGACAATCTCGCTGTCAGAGCTTGGCGAAAGAAGTCTCCTAACGATGAAGTGGCGGTGCTCGGACGATTGTTTGTGGATCCTGATAGTCGTGGATCTGGTCTTGCGAAACAGCTTGTCAATCAGGCGATGCAGTCGGCAAGTGCAAATGGTGTGAGATTAGTGCTTTGGGTGCTTGCGAAGCACGAAGGTGCTACTCGGTTGTATGAACAGTTGGGATGGGTGCAATTTGATACCGCAGTTTTTCATTCGAAGACGCTTGAGAAGGACTTCGATGCTTTGTGCTTTGTGGCACCTGAGAGCTCCCCATGAGGACGTATTGGACTCCGCATCGCCATTTACGCCGCGGCAGATACATGTTCTGTCATGAGGGTTCCACGCAGGTCGATCTTAGTGACAGAGCATAGAAGAGGGCTCTTTGAGCTTGACGAAAGACAGCAATAGCTCGCTTGAGCAGTTTACGAGAACCACAAGGGGCCATGGGTGAAAAAGTATCAAAGCTGCCTGCTTGCTGCAAGATTAATCATCATTTGAACCTTCGACAAAGTGCTGAACGAGATTGAACTTCTGCACTGGGACTGAGAAGGTCTTACCAGACTATATAAGTCGGGCTCGCGTCACCACATGTGCAGTCACTGAACCGGTGTGTAATCCACAGTACAGGATGCCAAGATTCTTGCGACACATGCAAACGAGTCGCTTCACATGCTCGCCGGAAATATTGTCTGTGCAATAGATGCGGGCCTGTTCATATGCCAAGGCTCACATGCCGAGTGAATGGGTTTCCGTCGAGTGAATCAGGGGCAGATATAAAAGCAGACTAAACATCTCATACCATTCTAGCTTTCTATTCCATCGGACAACATCAGAGCAAGCACCGCCACCAGCGCGATCCACCAACTAAACCCCGCCGCAACACTGCTATATTAACTACAGTCGCCAATTCGGATATCTGTACCTCGTACCTTCGACGTTCAACATGGACGACCGATTCAAAGCGCTCCTCGAGCTCCTGGGCGAGGAAAACCTGCCACCTTGCATGCCAACACCTCCGCCTGAAGAGTCCCTGGACGAACCTGAGACTCTGTCGCAGACCGCTTCGGCGAGCAATTCACCAAATGCTTATCCAGCTCCCCAAGCACTTCGCGCACCCCTGCGACCGAGATGGAAGTTCTTGCTGGTACAATCATCTCTGACCAGTCAGGCGAGAGTGTCGAGACTCCGGACGAGCCCCGCGTCTTGTCTGCAGCGGACGTAGTCTTCTGCCAAGAGCATATCTTGGAGCTCATCTTCGATCTACTGTCGATGAGAGATCTGCTGCTCGTTCAGCGCGTCACCGCCACGAGTCGATATGTCGTTCGGACGAAACCAAAATTCCAACGTCGCCTCTTTCTGGAGGAGGGCGATCTGGACGACGTGCATGAAGACGAAATGGCAGAGGACACACGTTACATTGAAGATCTGGCCGCATTCCCAGACGACTGGATGGAAGAATCAGGACGAGAGAAGCGACAAGGACAATCGATACGAATTGACGGACGAGGAGATTGAGCATGTGGAGGAGATCTGCGACGGGGAGTACGTGGAGCGCGGCTGGCTGGAGTCAGTCGACTAATCTCCTGCGCGGCATTGAACTTCGTTTCACTACGCTACCATCGGCGCTTGCTATTCTGTCATTCAAAAAGGAGTTATTGCATGATGTACATATAGAACTGGAGAAACTAAGCGGGGATAAAATACAGCTATCAGCCCAAAACTTCACTACTTTCCATCGGTACCCCATGGCAGTAATAATCAGTGACTGTAGTACTGATCTGATGTCTAACTCTTGCCTAGACCGGATACGGCTGTGGTCCTGCCGTTGCTCACAACCGATCCGAACCTCTATCCTTCCCAGGCAAGCAGGTTCGATTCTTGTGGGACACCCCAGGCCTGGCTGTCGGACCAAACAACAGCTACGTCACCTCCACTATGGCTGGTGAGCCGAAGTGGGCTGCTTGGGTCGCCCAGCTTAACTTGACTTACACTCCTCTGACGGTCACCGGTCCTAACGAAGGTTACACCTATCAGCCAGCTGGTCAAGTCTACGAGGATGGTCAAGGCATCGTTAATGACACCATGTTCGTCGCTCTCACCGATACCGACATGTTCCTGACACCATTCAACCTGAGCATGATCAATCCGCACGTGGTGGCTCTTGGTGTCTACCAGGCTGGTTAAAGGTATATGCATCGAACACGAGACATACCGTGTACGGGAATGTCGAACATAGAGAGAAAAGAATCTGAAGTGATGATTGATGAGAGCAACATTCGTCCACTGTTCCATGATGTTGGTGTTGGTAACTAGGTATCCTGTGGTCCTGATCGCTGTCGTCCTCGGGTAGATCCCGCAGCCAGCCACTAGTTTGCTTGTCCTGTCACCCAATCATTGCGCACCCGCTAACAGGAGCGTAGGGCATCACTGACGCAGGTACCGTAGCTGACGTTGCTGATGTCGAGATTGGACCGTAGCCTACAACGGAGGTGTATCTGTGACGCGGAGAAGTAAAAGGGCAAGGCAGAGTGCTGTGATACCTCACGTGATCCGGCTTACATCAGCTTCAATATCCTTTCAGCCTTGTTTCGTATCATCATGGACTGCAGAATGCAAGTCGGAGCTCTCCTACTTGGCTCCTCAGTCTGGAGCCGTTGCAGTGGTTAAACTAGCCTGTATTGCTGAAGAGGTTCTTGACGAACATCCTGCAGAGGAAAGGACTCGTAAGCAAGTCGACTTCTCGCGACTCCTTTTCTTTCCTACTCTTCCACTCTACAACTTTGACATCTGCCATTGACAACACAGCTAGCCAACCACTATGTCGAAAGCCTACACCAAGAAATCGAAAAACACCTCTTTCCAATCCCCGAAAAATCAAATCCCAACCCCATTCGTCAAAGCACCTGCCTCTCTCGCACCATTCCTCGAACGTCTCGATCCAGCAAAAGTCCACATCACACACATCGATCGCCATCCAATCCCATACAAAAAGAACATCTTCCTCATCCCCGTCGCCCTCAACGGCATCATCGCTCTCCTCCTCACATGGCGCCTCTGGATCGCAATCCCAAAATACTGGATCCTCCTCCAAACTCTCCTCGGCTACATCACATCCGCATCAGTCGACCCTACAACCACAACGCGAAAACAACAGATCCTAATCCTCTTCAAACGAACAGGAATGATGGCTTGCGACTTTTTCCTTTTCCGCTTCGTAGGTCCCTGGCCTCTCACCTTCTTCCTCGAACAACCCGCGAACCCGGTTTCTTGGAGATGGACGCTAGGGTTTCAGAAAGAAGAGGTTGTGGTGAGGGTCAGTCGGAATTGGGGTAATGAGGATCTTATGGAGGGTGTGAAGCAGGGTGAAGAGAATGCGTTTTTTAAAACCAGGGTTTTGCCTGCGATTGAGCCGAAGGTTATGCTGAAGAGCGGATATTTGACCATGAATGAGAGCTGGGACTTGGAGTTTGAGGTTATGTGCGATGCGCATACGCTTGTTCAGAGAGGGGCTTTGAGGATGGAGGATTTGGATAAGGTTGTTCTAGCGCATATGGAGGGTGTGGGTTGGTTGGTGTGGAAGTGGGATGGTGCGGGAGATGTGATTGAGGGGAGGAGGAAGAAGGTGGTTGCGTTCAAGGAGAAGCTTACTGCGATGGGCAAGGAAAGTTTGTTCTGGAAATGGACTGAGATTGTGGAAGAGGAGAGGGATAGAGATGGTGGGTTCACGCCGGAGAGACAGCAGAAGGTCGCAATGAGGGTACAACAGGAATTTGAGAAGAATGGAGTAGACTTTGAAGAGGTTGTCAAGAGTATTGGTGGTTTGGATGAGGTGCCATCCTCAGCCTGAGTTTCGATCCTTTAGCGACGGCCATAGCTCTGGTCGTGAATGCACTGGACCATAGCTGAAGGGTACATCGGATTTCAGGATTGCCAGGTCCACCAATCCTCCCTCATCATTTCGTCCTCATCGTAATCAGCATGATACAAATCCACGCGAGGAAAGGCCCTCAGTCCCCGCCAGCCTTCAGCATCTCCCGAGCGGTCTTTGAATGAGATCTGATAGCACACATAAGTCCGATCTCCGAGGGAATGATACATAGCCACTTTCTCGCCCGCCATCTGAATGGAAAGCGCTGCCACTACACCAGCCTGTGCCATGTAACTCCTGAGAAATGCTACTTCCGTCACCCACCAATCCCATTGCAGTCCAAGAAGGCTCATCCGATTGCCTGAGCTATCCACCACTCTGACGAAGAGGCTGTCTATCTTGACTGCCTGCTGTCGCCCGATACATGCGTACCATTGCCAAAACACCTCGGTTTCGGAATCGCTGGCGTTGAGGACGAAGTAATTGGACCCGTAGAAAAGCTTGACTCCTTCTGCTCGCAGTAGACGGCAAGCTCGCGTGATTGCAGGTTGAACTGCCGAGTCTGGTTTGAATTCAAGCGGGCATTCTTTTGAACTGGTGATCACTGCGTATTCAACAATGCGGACGACCAGTTCTGGTGGCAAGTCGAGAAGCCGAAAGTGCTCTTGCTTGGGCTTGGTTGGATTTTCTTGAGTTGGTTTGGGTATCATTGCTGAGGTCGCAGATGATGGCGAGCTTGCCGACAGTGCGGCAGAACGTGGACTCTGATTGTCGGCGATGTGTGATGGCGGTGATCCAGCAGTCGCGCCGCCGCCGCTGTCGTGGCACATCTTGCGCTAGAGAGTCTTTGGTTGTTGCTGTGATGAGCAAAGTCAACCAAGCTGGAGCTAGAAGTAAGAACGAGGGACGACGCGCCGCCTTCCGTGCACGGACGTTGCCGCTTTCACATGCAACACACCACGGCTCCTCAACGCTCGCAAAAGTTCCAACTTTCAGGCACTGCGCTTTTCTTCTCTTCTCGAACGTTCATTGCTGCATCGGCGAACCTGGAGGACCTCAAGTGGCAGACGTTGACTCTTCTCACACCAGTAGCTGTGCATTCCGTCATCGACGCTTGCGCTTCAAAGGTCAAGAGCAGATCGTTTGGCAGGTCTATGAAGAAGTGCTTGGGACTCTGCGGTCACTCCTCCTTTTCTCCCGCGGCCATTTTACTTCATCGTACAAAAAGATGTATTCATGCATAAGCTGGAGACCACGAGGCGACAGCATTCCTTATCTCTTGAGCATCTTCCAGGCAATCCCGCACACTCATATGTGATCAGATAGCTGCAACTGCAACGAGGGCTTCCCGACCGCTGCTTCAGCACGATCTTGACTCTCACTAAATGGGAAAGAGTGATAGCTCGCTTGGCCGTCTGGTCCAAACTTCGACCTCTTTGATAGCTGTACGACCTGACCAGGATCAGTGGTCTCATCCGATTCCGATCTACCCTGGCCGTTTAAGATAACCCAGCTGGCAGCTGGGGTCTTGCTAAGCGAAAACCACCGTGATATCCCGGCCCGGAGTCGGCACAAACTAACGAATCCATTGCGGTTCCAACTGATCCGGTTGCACCAACAATCTCGGACTGACAAGCACTTCACGTGTCAAACTGTGACACAACGTCCACGGGTACGAAGTGTGCAGCGAAGTACAGAGAGCTAGCTTGCCCTAAGAGCCCTCATTGGCGATCATCTAGTGCTACAGCCAGGATCAGAAGCCGCGGCATGCAAGGTTGAACTCTCACAACAGCTTAAAGACACCTCAAAGACCCTTTGAATAATCGATGTTCTTCTCGAGGTCCTGATCTGGACTTGTCTTATACACAAGTTGCAAAATGGCGTTGACCATTCACGATTTTACCTCTTCGACCGCAAGAGCTGGACTCACCGCGATTGTTGCAGTAAGCATGCCCGAAAACAGCCTCTTCGAACACGCATCGCTGACAGCTCCTGAGATTCTTGGCGTGTGTCTGCTCAAGATCTTGTACAACATTTCTCCTTTCCATCCGCTCGCGAAGTATCCAGGCCCTCTGCATTGGCGAGCCACCAGACTCTTTGCCTCCTACCACCATGCGACAGGCGATCTGTACAAGCACATTACAGCGATCCACGAGAAGTATGGGAGGACAGTCAGAATAGCACCAGACGAGCTCTCCTTTTCGACGCCGGAGGCATGGCCAGCAATTTACAACTCCCGACCGCAACTTGTGAAGACCCGGTACCATTTCGCCACTGACTCGTCGTCGGAGGTGCCCGAGAGCATGATCACAGCAAACGATGCTGAGCACATGAGACTGAGGAGGCTTGCAGGGCCTGCTTTCCTGAATTCTGGGGTCAATGAGGTTGAGCCTGTGCTCCAGCATTATTGCAACCAGTTGTGCGAAGAGCTGAAAGACGCTAGCAGAGAAGGGTCGCAGAACATGGTTGAATGGTTTCTGTGGGCACTCAACGATGTTATTGGACAGCTCGCTCTCGATCAGGAGTTTGAGTGCCTGAAACAGCGACGTATGCACCCTTGGCCGGCGTTCCTGTTGGACTCGCTCAAGCATACCGCGGCCGTGAATCAATTTAGAAGGTTCGGCATATCAATGAAGATGCTTGGACGTATTGTACCGCAAAAGGTTATTGATGCTCGCGACAATTTCCTTGGTACTGCGAAAACCGCCGTGGAGAAACGACTTGCAAAGGAAAGAGATGGAGGTGCAGGAAGCGAAAGCCACTTCGACTTGAAGCGGCCTGACATTGTTGGGTTGATGCTGCGCGAGATGAAGAGCGGCGACAAGTTGACCGATCCCGAGATTCTGGCAAATTCGATCTTAATCGTTGGCGGTGGAGCAGAAACCACGAGTACCTGCCTGAGCGCCACTTTCTATCATCTCTGCAAGACGCCACGCGCTATGCAAAAGCTGAAAGACGAGATTCGATCGACCTTCGCATCGGCTGACGACATTACACTCAAAGCTGTCCAGCAATTACCATATCTGCAAGCGACGATTGACGAGGCTTTACGCATTCAACCTGTAGCAAGCTACATCACTCCCCGAGTCACGCCGAAAGGTGGACATGTCATTGACGGAGAAATGATACCCGGAAACGTAAGCTTCTAACTAGCATCGACGGTTGAAAGAAAGCAAAACTGACGAACTACCAGACCTACGTCTCGATGGGACAGTGGTATATGGGCCGATCGGAAGAGTTATTTGATAACGCAAAAGAGTTCCGGCCCGAGCGTTGGCTGCATTCGGATGTGCAAAAGGCATCAAATCGCCATGTGGATGAGATCTTGAAGCCTTTCTCAATGGGTCCTCGGAATTGTATCGGAAAGCTGTAAGTGGCCGCAAAGCTTCCTCTTCTTCTTTCATGCTGACCGCAGGTATGTAGCCTCGCACTTGCTGAAGCAAGACTCGTGACCGCGAAGCTTTTGTGGCACTTTGACATGGAGTTGGATGGAGATCACGCCACTTGGGTGGACGATGCTCGGTTCTACGTAAGTTTTGCGCAACTGCCAATGTTTCGCGCTTCTTCGCCTGATGCTAACGTGTATGCGCATAGATTTTGTGGCAGCTGCAACCGTTGAAGATTAAGTTGACGCCTGTACGGTAAGGTAAAATCTGCAGTCATCGATACTATTTTGACCTGCATTTGTTCCAATGTTTGACATTCCCTGCCTGGCCCGTGAAGTATCACCTTACGCTTTCATCAGAAGGTTTTACTGCTGCACACTCGAGATCTCACGCATGCCGGAGTTAATTGGTTCAAGAATCTGAATCGAATCCTCCTCCCCTTGTCTCACAATGACCCTCAATCGGTCCTTCCCTTTTCAGGGTTGGAATTAGCCGACCTGATATGTATAAGTTTTACATCCCCTTAATTCGACGAACATTCTCGTCCCCACGGAATAGTGCAGCTAAGCAAACCTAAGAAAAACGGCCGATTCTGTGAGGACTTTCTCATCCATGATACACTTATTCTGGATATCAACACTGTTGGGATGAGGGCAACTCTCAGATCTTTGCTCTGGAGATGTTGTGATCGTGACTGAGTAGGTCGTGGGTATAGGGAACAATTGAAGATGTCCATCGTTCTATACACTCCGAGGAGTCCGCAGGCTTGAAACAGCAAGTACAGGTTGTAAGCTGGAAGACTGATATGAGAAGAAAGGACTGCATTGCTACCTCTATATCTCTTGAAGAGGTGCTGTCCTTCTATGCATACTTGTGTCGATGTCCTCCTGGTCCGACAATCTATGTCTCCCTCGCAAGTTTCCCCGCTACAATGTACATTTGGATGGCGGTGGTTGGGAGTTTGCAAGGCTTTAATTTGTCTGGCCTATTCTGCTGATTACCTAAACCTTGACCACACGTTCATCTCTCGAGCCAGACCTCTGCTGGCTCCAAGATTGCATGCTGCTACTTTTGCTTTGCTGTCGAAAGTCCATGTGGTCCTCGTGTAGCAAGTCAAGCTGGATAGAGGCAGCCTCTCTTTCAAGGCTTGCTTCTTGGCTTCTCGCAGCCGTCTTCCACCATATGCTGCTCCTTCGAGCATGCCCTTTGTGGCTGTAGCGGTAGTAAAGGCTCCTAGTCGTTTTCTTGCTTTGAACCCCCTTTGAAGACCGTGATCAACATTGATCGAGGTATTGGTTGATACGGTCCAGGCGATTCCAGTGAGATCATGACCACGCTTCGTACGACGTCTTGGAACGTCAACTGCAGAACGTGCTACTTTGCTTGTCCCTCACTCTTTCCTTACTCCCACCCAACACATCTCCTCATCGTCTCTCACCATCTCCGCCACGACCTTCGCAAGCAACCACTGATCTCCATCCCTCCGAATCGCACCTTCCGGTTCAAACCCAAACTCATAGCACGGCGTCTCCAACGTCCTCGACATCCTAGAATACGACCACCTGCAAGCCGGGAAGTTTTGAGACATCACCGGTATCCCGTCTCGAATCTTGAAATAAACATGAAAAGGCAAAGACTCCATCGCATCATGATCAAGCAGCCACTCAACCTCGTATGAGAAATGCTTCCATCTCAGATCGTGGAGCGGCAGATCGGTGATCAAATTGAAATGATCGTAATCCTGTACCCATTGCACGTACATTCGTCGAATCGTCGAAATCTGTTGATCCGAGAGACATTTCAGCCATTTCATCAGTCCTTCGATGCCGTCGGTCGAACTGTCGGAGAAGAAGTGATTGCTTTGATAGAAAGTTTTCGTTCCTTCTGTTCGTAAGAAACGGCAGGTTCGAGTGATTGCTGGTTGGACCAAGGCCCAGGTACGCTTTTTGTATGGTCGGCCGGAAAGTGCGCGGTGGCGAAGTTCTTCGGCGGAGATGTCTTCGTCTTGTGTGATGGAGGAGTTGACGTGGATTGGGCTTGCCCGGGTACTGTGGACGACGGCGAATTCGAGGATTTTCAATACCAGCTCGTCTGGCAGATCGAGCAAGCGGAAGGGTTTCTGTTCAGATGGTGGAGTGACAGGTGACTCAGGCTCTTTTGGTGCCGTCTCTGGCTTTGGCGTGTCAATGTTGAGATCGCTCAGCATGTAGCCCTTGTGAAGTCTCTTGTGTGCGCGTTTTCGAGCCATCTTTGACGTTGTGAATGCGAGCCGTAACTCTGTGCAGACCGTAAGTCGAGACGCTCGACTTCGGTGCCACGGCCGCGCAGTTAGAAGGTTGATGCAGGAGCTGAGGTTCGCAGCTGAAGCTCGGAGCTCCGCCACTCACGCTTGCGCCGCTGCTGCTGCCTTCAGTCGAGCTTGCCGCTTATCTAAATATTCGAGCAAGGCAATTCTCAAATGAAATGCCATGAAATCATGTGGGAGGTTGGTGCATCTTTGAATGGAATCTGCAGAATACCTGAGGCTACTGATCGTGCCGATATGATTGCTGCGTTTTCTAATTTGCTATGTACATACGCAGCACCATATGAACACATCCCAGCGCTCACGTCCTGCACTTGGCGAACCTCGATCATGTCATGACATACTTCGGACCCTCTCCACCTTGCGGTGTTTGCCAGTTGATGTCCTGATCTGGAACCTTGATGTCGCATGTCTTGCAGTGGACACAGTTCTGGGCGTTGATCTGGAAGCGCACTCCGAGATCCTTCGTTTCGTCTTCAACGTACTCGTACACACCAGCGGGGCAGAACCTGTTCTCCACGCCCTTGTATTTGGGATACTCCATCTGTGCATGCTTGTCCCAGTCTGCCACCTGTAGATGACAAGGTTGATCTTCTTCGTGATTGGTCCCCGTCCGTGACACAGAGGTCAGGATGTCAAACGAAATCTTGCCATCAGGCTTAGGATACTCGATCTTCTTGCACTCATCTGCTGTCTTGGTTGCTGCGTGGTCCGGCTTGCCATGTTTCAATGTCCAAGGAGCTTTGCCGCGAAGGATGTATGCCTCGAGACCAGAGTACATGATGCCGCCGTAGACCCCGAGGGGTGTATGGAAACTGGGTCGCATGTTCCGTACCTGCTTCAATTCCTTCCAGATGGAGCTCTTGCGAAGCTTGTCCTCGTAGTCGAACAGGAACACGGCACCCTCAGAATCCTTGCTTTCTGCCAGCGCGGAGTATGCTGCTTCGGCAGCGAGCATACCAGATCGCATCGCAGTGTGTGTACCTTTGATCTTGGGAACGTTTAGAAAACCAGCTGTATCTCCGATGAGAGCTCCGCCTGGAAATGCGCACTTTGGTATGCTCTGGAAGCCACCTTCGTTGAGTGTTCGTGCTGCGTACGAGATGCATTTCCCGCCCTCAAGGTAATGTCTGTAGGATGGATGCTGCTTCATCTTTTGGAATTCGCCATAAGGCGCCAACCACGGATTCGGGTAATCCAAGCCAACCACGAGTCCAATGGAGACCATGTTTTCGCCAAAGTGGTACATCCAGCCGCCACCATATGTATCTGAAGGTAATGGATAGCCCATGGAGTGTGCAACGAGGCCTTTGTCAAACTTGTCTGGGTCAATTTCCCATACCTCCTTGATGCCAAGTCCGTAGGTCTGTGGTGCGCTGTCCTTCCGCAGGTCGTACTTCTTGATCACCTTCTTTGTTAAGCTTCCATGGCAACCTTCGGCCAACAGTGTACATCGCGCATGGAACTCCATTCCTCGCTCAAAAGAGTCCTTTGGTTTGCCATCCCGTCCAATTCCAAGATCGTTGGTCGCCACTCCCCGAACGGCTCCTTCCTTGGTGTACAGTATCTCTGAGGCCGCGAATCCGGGGAATATCTCAACACCGATCTCTTCTGCTCTCTCTCCCAGCCATTTGGTAAGCTCGTTTAGACTTATTATGTAGTTGCCATGGTTGTTCATCTGGGGAGGCGGAGGCATCCAGAAGCTCCCTTTTTGGGTCAGAAATCTCAATTTATCCTTGGTGGCAGGTGTGAAATTCTCAAAGCGGTTCGGGTTATCCTCCGACTTCCAATCTGGTAAGAGGTCATTGAGGGCAGAAGGCTCAATCACGTTCCCAGATACGATGTGGTCTCCAATGTCTCCGGCCTTCTCCAGAAGGAGGACGCGGAAGTCCTCATTCCCGGCATCGTTGGCCAACTGCTTGAGGCGAATGGCAGCACTCAGGCCAGCTGGACCTCCACCAACAATGCATATATCGACCTGATCCGATTCTCTTTCTGCGTTGAGCGGGTTTGAATAGTCGTCATCTACCGAAGCGAATCGTCGTCGGGCGGTATTTGTAATTGTTCTTCGTTGTCCGGCCGTGACGATCGCAGGCCGGTAACCTTTCGAAACACATCTCCGTGCAGCGATGCTGGTGATCGTCGTAGAACATGGCGCTATTCTTGGTACTGCTGCAGGAGGCTGTATTAAACGCTGTCGAGCTGCGGCGCAGAAGATCCTTGGTGCAGCCATTGCTGGCAGATGTGATGGCCACTCGAAATGGCAGGGCGAAACAGTGCAGGAGACAAAGAGATTCACATGAGGATCTTGCTGCTCCTTACCACTCAAGCCCCAGAGCCGCTGCTGGCCCTCCGCCTCGGGTTTGGCACGGCGGTTTCTAGGACCGAGGGAGGGAAGGTGATCTCATGGACGCAGGCTACGACTTGTGCGATGCAGGCTACGTGGATATCGAAAAGCGAGAAATTCATGGGAGGAGGCTGGCCATCTGGGCGGTGACGCATGTCTCAGAAATTGCGCATAGGCAGATCGTTAATCGTGAGGCGGAGAGCATGGAGTCGCGCCAGGAAGATGATGCGGCAATGGCTGTTCGTATGGTATGGCACAATCGAGTCGAATTACCAACCAGATCCTAAGGTGACATCAAGCATGCGACGGTTGGGCACGAGATAAGCTTGTTGTCCCGTGAAGACCCAGCGCCTTGTTGGCGGGACGCTGTCAACAATCTTAAATTGATGTTGTTGTTGCCATATAAAGACCTCTCTCGATCATTCACTTCCACTTTCCGTTGCTGGACATCGGCACAAGTCGCGTCTTGCCAGCGCATTTTGCCCTGCACGACTCTAGCGCCTATCTAATCGGCTTTTCGGGAGCGTTCATTGGCTAGCGCTGTCTTGGCGCGACTGGCGGCAACCGCCTCACTCTGACTTCCCGCACAACTCGCTCGCAACATCAGTGCATTTCCACCTGCGCATCGCATTGCACCGCGACATCATCGAGGTCCGTCGGCGAGCCTCATCATTCTCGCGCCTCACTCCTTTCCATACCACCCAGGATTCCTGCAGGGCTGGCGCTTGGCCTGGAAGACGACCAATTGACCCGCCACACACCTCCGAGCTTGTCGTCGCACGCAGCGCAACCGCACGCATCGCGCAGCTGCCAACACCATGAGCCAGGCAGGAGATCGTGACGGCGCCTCTGGCCCGCCTGCTTCCGTGAGCAACAGTATGACATTCACCTCCACATCTGTCGCGCTTTCCATTCCGGACACATGCTGACTCAATGGCCTCCACAGCGCGCCTCTATCTGGGAAACCTCCCTCGCAATGGTTCGTACTCTTTCCCGTGGCTGCTGGATGGATAAACGCAGGATGGCCTTGTCTGGTTGGACATGCATATGGCCTGGCGCATACATACATACATCAGAAGGATGGATGGAGGACTGGCCACACTTGCCGCTATGTTCCTTGCTTGCACATCTTTCTGTATCGGTGGTGTGGACCTGGAGCCGGAGCTGGCTGGCGCACCAATGGCCCTCTGATGTGTCCTGTCGCTTGAAGCAGACCGACTCCTGACCTGGCAACGCTGACCGGATCGTGCTACAGCTACCAAGGCCGATGTTGAGAACCATTTCAACACCCATGGCACCGGCGAGATCACGGAGATCAAGCTCATGAATGGCTTCGGCTTTATCGAATACAAAGATGCTATGGATGCGCGTGATGTCGTGCCAGGTAAGCTCCACAATTATATGCGCCATCTCACAGCGCTGCCCTCTGAAACAAAATGTTGGATCTGCTAACACGGCCTGTAGCCTTCCGTATGTCAACCTTTCTGCCCTCGTCGCCGCTCAAGCTGGCCCTCGGGCACCGCTCCCTCCCTCCCCTCTCCCTTGTGTTATGCTTTCGACTACTGACATCTATCGCTGGTTAGATGGATCTGAGTTTATGGGCGAGCGCCTCGTCGTTCAATTCGCAAGAGGCTCCACCCGCCCGCGAGAGGGATTCGAGCACCAACCGCGCATGGCTCCTCGACCTCGTCGTACCATCCACAGGATGACCATCACCGGCCTCCCATTCGAGACCAGCTGGCAGGTTAGCAACACCCTTTCGCTTTCTTTCTGGATCTGATCCACTTTCGCGTCCATCTGCTTGGCATTTGTCTTTACGCCTGATGCTTAGGACACCTGACTTACATGTCGTCTGATGTCGGATCCTCCCACGTGATGTCGCAGGATTCCGGCTCGGCTTGCACTGCTCGGCACTGCTTTCGGAACCATTGGCATTGGACTTACACATCGCGCACAGGACCTGAAGGATTTCGCACGTCAGTCCGGACTGGATGTCGTCTACAGCGAGGTCAACCGCGAGCGCGACCCCAGCGGTACCGGCAAAGGGTAAGCTCTCCCATTGTTGCACCGACACTGCACTCCGCTGACGCATTCCAGCTTCGTCGAGTACGAGACTGCCGCCGACCTAGCATCTGCTGTCGAGAAGCTCGACAACTCAGAATTCAAGGGTTCAACGGTCCGCTGCATTTCGGACGTAAGTGGTCTACCTGATATATATGGCTGGATGCCACGGACTCATTTTCATTTCTACCAGCCTCAAACCGACATTCCCCGCCCACGCGAGCGATTCCGATCACGCTCTCCAGGCTTCCGAGGAGGTCGCGGTGGCTACGGCCCTCCACCAGGCGACGATTACTACTACGATCGTCGCGGACCTCCACGCGGGTATAGTCCACGCCGCGATGACTACCGTCGACGCACACCTCCACCACGCGGCTACTACGATGACCCACGCGAAGACCGATACGGTCCTCCACGCGGCGGTCGCCCACCGGTCGACGACTACCCACCTCCCCGAGGCGCATACCCAGATGACCGCTATGGCCCTCCACCACCGCGTAGGGGCGGGTATGAAGCGGAACCATATACAAATGGTCACTCCCGTGAGCCATACGGAGGTCGCCCACCAAGCCCTCGCCGCGACGGCCGAGGCTACGATCGAGGAGGATACGGTGGGGCTGAGCGACCTTACTGGTGAACAATATCATATCCTATGGGGTGATGAATACTAAACGTGAACCAGAACCGGATCGATGCAAGCGTCCTGATTTGTTTCACCACGCCAGTACATACACATACCCATTGTTTCGAAGCGCTACCTAACGCCAGCAAGCATGAAGCTGGGGAGGTAAGACACATTCATCAGACTGCGAACACCACTCACGGATTTCATACTGGACGGGCTTCATGGGATTGGGATTGCGGAGCATGGAAAAGTGGAGGGTATACAGTTTTCAGTACTCATCATTTGCGTTTGACATGATGCAGCGTTTACCCATACGCGCGCGTTGGCTGTTGATGCTGGTGCCTTGGCACTTTCCATTGTAATTATACAGGAAGGCAGAGGGTTTGCATCGAGCGGCCGGCGCAATGTGTGGGTCGTGTACGGTATCAACAGATTGGTGAAACGAAATTCTCAGAACCAAACTCCACGTTCTAGTCAGCCTGGAAGAAATGAATCTTTCACGTTCCTCCAAGTATCGACCCGCATCAACGTGGTTGTTGCCAAGGCGTCACCCTTTCGCGAACCTGCCATCAGTCTTCCTCGCGACTACAGGAGTGAAATAGATGGAACAGTTATAGATCTGAGAATATGTGCGACATAATTCAAAACATGTTCTTCACCATTCGAACGGTATTGAGCAAGGATAGACTAGCACGCAAAGCCTCTATAGGGCACACAATGGTAGCTCAAACATAGGTATTATCTCGAGTACTGAAATTTGCGGAACGGCATTTGCTGTTTTTGAGCAACGCGGCCGTAGTGGAGATTATGCGTTTTATGGTTGATCGTGATCGTTTTATCGAGCTTGCAACGTACTCACTGTTGCAGGCATCACTCTGTAGAGTGGATCTGTAATCGGTATAAAGTGGACAATCGATGTCTATGCTGTGTATGTATTTGACTGAACTGTATTAATTTATTATTTTTTCTTTTTCTTTCTTTTATCGTAGTGTTAACGCATGTTCAGGTTATAACTAGATCCAAAATGACGTTAGGCTTCTTATAATAGCTTTTAAGCACATATATCGTATAGGTAGGCGCTAGAGGCAATCCGGATTTTTAATAATAACTACTCTTTATGCTTAGGTCGTCTGTTACGGAATAAGGAAGTAACGGTCTAGGGGTTAGCTAACTAATAGGGCGACGGCCTATCTTTGTAATTAGCCTTCCTCCTCTATATAATAATAATCTATTATAACTTTATAACAATTAGTAGCTTCGCTCGCACTAAGCCCTCGTACTACTAGGAGTTATTCGAGATACTACTAGGACGAGGCAACTACTAGATCGGGGCTAATCCGACTAAGAGCCTAACTACTTCCTTTTACTACTTTATTACGACCGTATATACGGGGTAACGTATGTCTATATAAACCTTATAGACAACGACCGCGCTTTCGCTATATATACGCGAACTAACCGGATTACTAACGCAGAGGTTAGGTCTTATCTAGGACGCTTTCTATAGGACTTTTAGGCGATAGAGACCTATCCCCCTAAGTAGCTCGACTTACTAGTATACCGACAGCCTATATAGAACTCTTTTCTATAGTTCTATAAAAGAAGATATAAGCTAAATTCTCTATCTGCGACTACTACTATAAGTAGGTCCGGAAGGCACTTACCTACGAAAGGGAAGTTACCTTCTAAGCTAAGGGCAACTACTTCTAGGTCGCTTCTACGGCAATCGCCTAATATAATAATAATAATAGCGACCTCTACTATAAGTATACGACCTTCGACTGCGTCGACGGCTCGACCTATAATAGTAACTATATAGGCAACGAGCGTCTAGCCTCCTACTATAGCGGAATAAGGAGAGGCTATTTCTATAGAAATAATAGCCGCTATTTAGGCGGTAGTAGCACAAGTATTAGCAAGCTAGGCGCCGGGAGCTAGTATAGGCAACGGAAATAGAAATAGTACGCCTATCTTTAACGAGGCAGGCAACCTAGACCGAATACGAAACTAGGAAATTAGTTTCTTCTAGCTAGACCTATCGAAGGGAGACGACGACCCGAGTATCGTAGGATCCGATACCTTCTTCCGAGATATTAACATCTTTATTAAACGACTTAAGGATATTATAGCGTATTATAGCAACAATCGAGTTAAGTCTAGAATCCCTATACTACTACGAGGAACGGCCTTAATTTAGTATACTAATACGCTTAACAACCTAGCGAAATAGGGCCTTCGCTACGCACTAGGTCTAGACTATTAGTTTACGACGCTACGAGAGAATTTCTAGACGCTACTATCTAAGTCGCTAAACGAGCTAACGCGGCTTAAATATACGTTATTAGACGCAAGTAACCGACGTAGTATAGATACCTATCTTAGCGAGGTAATACGCTATATACGTAACGCCGGCCTAGTTAATAAGAGCTAGTAGCTAACGTATATATAGAATAGTATCGACGTAGAGCTGCGACGTAGTATTTAGCTACTAAGAGAAGAGGATACGATTATATTATTTAGATAGAGGCTTAAGGAGGAGCAACTAGCGTAGGTTAAACTAGTACGACGACTAAACCGCCGCAATATAACTACTATTACCGGTTCTTTATTAAGACTATTCCCTACCCGCTTAGCGGGTAAGTAACTATAGCGTAATTAAGACTAGGATTTCCGACTAAGCCGTTAATAGACAGATCGATAGGAAGGCTCTAGGAAGCCTTAGACTAATACCGTACGTTCCTTATAGCCGCCGCCTCGCTATAACTAAGGTCGAAGCGACTAACGCTATCGGAAGCCTTAAGACTGTTACGAATTAGTAAGCGACAAGTCGTAGTTAAAAGGCGCTAAGAAGACCTTCGATAAGGCTAAGCCGTAGCCTATAAAGCCCTTCGCTTAGCGCAAGAAATAAGACTCTTACTAGGTAGACGACGAGCTAGAACAATTAGAGAGCAAGGAATAGAATACTAACTACGTCGACTCTAATAAGTACTTATTTAATAAAAGAGGCGACGATAATGCTAATACGGACGCTAATGCGGTAGATATCTTCGATATAGGATACCTAAGTCTAGAACCTAAGTATACCTATACTATATACTATTAGGAGTTTAAGACGTCTAACCGGCTCTATTCGTATTTACGGACAGAATACCGCAAAGGATAGGGACAAAAATCCTAGCAGCTACTAGATCCGATAAGCTAACGGGTATAACTGCTAGATACGCGACAGTTTTAGCTCAAATAAATAATGTAGAAACAGAGATATGCCTAGATAGCGGTAATCTAATTACCCTTATAGATCGAATACTAGTATAGTAGCGATACCCTAATAGAGTTCTACTAAAGGCAACGCGTCCCCGGCGGATCCGAGGAGTAGGCAATAAGATTACAAGCCTATCTAACAAGATGCCTATTAATATAGTTTTTAATAACAAGGTTACGATATTAATAAGAGTATATTTAATCGATAAGCTACTAGCTAGAGTGCTATTAGGAACGCGCCTAATAGAGAAGGAAAAGTTAGTACTATCTTTTACCGATAGATAGATACATTTCCTAAATAGTACCGTAGTATCGATAAATATTACTTAGAAGGGACGAGCCCGAGTATTACTATACTTTATAGTAACTACCGAGCGAGAGGAAGACGACGAGTCGCTACCGCTAGCGTAACCGGGAGCGAAGGAAAAGCTAGGCCTAATAGGCGCTATACTATATAGCGACGACGAAACGAAGGCTAAATATAACGCCTTGCTAGAAAAACATAAGTAGCTATTTATCGATAACGGCCGTTTTGCGAAAGTTCTAGAAGAGGACTAAATAACTATCCCTTTAGTTAGCGACTAGAAGGCTGCTAGCGCTAAATTAGCGTATAAGGTGTATCCTATAGGCCTAAAGGAACGAGAGATTATCGACGGCGTTTACGACAAGCTATACGACTAAGGACGGATATCCTAGACGAAGGAACTAATACCTTTTAGGTTCCCTACGTTCGTAGTCTAGAAGGAATTAAAGAACGGCCGTAAAGGTAGAGCGGTTATCGACATCCGTAGACTTAACTATATTACGATAACGGACGCCTACCCGATACCGCTATAGAGCGACGTTTTAGCTGCTATCTAAGGCGCTAAATATATCTCTACGATCGATATAAAGTCCTTCTTCTATTAATAGTTAGTAAAAGCGGAAGACCGATATAAGCTATCTATAGTCTCCTATAGAGGCTAGGAAATATATAACGTCGCTATAATAGGCTATAAGAACGCGCCGCCCTACGTATAGCGATAGATCGATAGAATCCTACGAACAGAAGGACTTAACGGGTTCGCTAAGGCTTTTATTAATAATATCGTAATTTATAGCAAGATACTAGAGGAATACCTACGCTATCTTAATTAGGTATTCGATGCCTTAAACCGACACTAGCTAACTATAGCATCTAAAAAGGCTTTTATCGGGTACCTATCGATCTAGCTACTAGGGTAACAAGTCGACGCCTTAGGTACCGTAACGCCGGCCGACAAACTAGCGGCTATTGCTAAGCTTAAGTTCCTACGAACGCTAAAGAACCTAGAGCACTATCTTAGACTAACTAGATAGCTAAGGACGTACATTAAGTACTACGCTTAACTAGCGGAACCGCTTTAGAAGATAAAGACGGAGAGGCTTAAGAGAGCGCCCGCGGCCGGCTAGGTACGTTAATATTATATAATAACGATACTAATCGAGGAAACGGAGGAACGACTAGCTGCGTTTTAAGCCCTATAAGAGGCCTTTACTAAGCTAACGATGCTCTATTATTTCGCAAGAAACTGGCCGCTATATATCTATATCGACGTATCTAAGAAACGAGGCTTCGGCGTAATAGTAGCCTACGTCGAGGGCGACGCTATTACTAAAAACCCTAGTAGGATAAAGACGCAACCGATTTTGTTTTTATTAAAAACTCTTTCTAGTACAGAGCGACGGTACTAGCTAACTAAATTAGAGGTCGCCTGCCTAGTATAGACGATTAAATGCGTATAATAGATAGTCGAGGTATATAAGTCGGTAGTAACTATACTTACGGATTATATAGCAACGCTAGGAATCGTAAGCTAGACTACCTTAACTTCCTTATTAGTTAATAAGCTTAATAACCGACTAACGAGATCGTCGCAATATTTTTCCCTTTTCCTACTAAAGGTAGTCTATAAGCTAGGGCGAGAATATATCGTACCGGACGCCTTATCGCGCCTAGAAACGATAAATAACTATCTTCCGAAGGGCGACGTGTTCGAGGAACTAGTATATAGAGTAATAATGCTAGAAATAGACGACGCATTTAAGTAATAGCTTATCGAAGTATATAAGGAAGATAAATACTAGAGCAACATTAAAGCAATAGTATAGAACGCGGAACTAGGCTCTACTAGCTTCTTAGTCGATAACGAAGGCCTAGTATAGCTCGATAAGCCCTATTTAGGCGACCGACGATTGTGTATCCTAAAGGTATTAGAGGGTAACATTTTTAGTAGCGTATACGATAACTAGTACTATATCGGTTTTTATCGTACCTATACCTAAGTAAATAACTAGTACTATATCCGGAAACTAGCTAAGAGACTGAAAAAGTATCTAAGTTACTATTAGGACTGCTTAGAGTTGTAGACTAAGCGATATAAGCCGTATAGGTCCTTAAACCCTATACTATCCCCGCTAGTACCCTTCTATACGATTACGATTAACTTTATAGTATCCCTTTCCGCTTAGGAAACTAACGCCGTACTTATAGCAATAGATAAGTATATAAAGCAGGTACTCCTAGTTACTAGTAACGACGCGTACTTAGCGGAGGCTTAGGCTAACCGCCTGCTCGACGAATTGTTCCGATACAATTAGGGCCTACTAACCGTAATTATCTCCGATAGAGACCCGAAATTCACGTCCGAGATATAAAAGGCTATCTTTAAGCGGATAAACGTTAAGCTTCTAATAACGACTGCCTATTACCTATAGGCTAATAGCTAGTCTAAGAGAACGAACTAGACCGTCGAGATTGCCCTATAGTACTTCCTTACCTAATATCCTAATAGGGATTTAGAATTAGAATACGCGATACCGCATATATAATTAGTTCTTAACAACTCTATTAACGCCTCGACTAGCATATTACCGAACTAGGTATTAATAGGTTTCAACCCTAGGGAACTAGCCTAAATAGTAACGACTAGCGCGACGGATTTAGTAAAGGAACGGGACGTCTACCGAGCTAAGGTAGAGAACAATATCGCCTATATATAGGCCGCTATAAAGTAACGCTACGACTCTTAGTACATAGCCTAGAAACCTATAGTAGGCGATATAGTCTATTTACGGCTTAAAAATTACGCTATCCCTAGGGTTAGTAACTGAAAGCTTATACCTCTAAGGATCGGGCTATATAAGGTAACGAAGGTTATAAGTACCGGACTAGCCTACTAGATTAACCTACTAAAGACGTAGAAGATATACCTAGTAGTCTCGATTACAGAACTCGAGCTATACCCTAATACTAAGGATCTATATAAGCGAGTAACGAAGCAACCCTTAAGGATATATATCGAATAGGGAGACGCCCTACCGGAAATAGAAGCGCTAAGAGACCGACGAGTCCGACGAGTCGGTCGGTATAGGAAGGAGGTTATAGAATATCTAGTTAGATAGAAGAACATAGAAGCTAGAGCTAATAAGTAGGTACGAACAGAAGGCATTCTACTAACGATAGTAAAGGCCTACGATCGTCGCTACTACTAGGAAGGCAACGGAATATTATAGAACAGACTTATTATATATATATTTCCTCTAATCGCGTAGCTTCTACGTAGTCCGCTTTACTTCTATAATAGGTAGGAGCGCGTACACTAAGCTTGCGTATATACTAAGTTTACTTTATTTTAAAACAACTTCGCTATAGCAACTTTACTATAATAACAACTTTCCGCGAATATAATATATTACTATCGCTAATACGAGAGCTTGCTTACGACATTCGATACTGTTTCTACTAGCGTAAAGCAATAGAATACGATATAAAGTAGGAGACGCTACTACGCGAGATGCCTAACGTATATAATACGGCTTTGCCTAACGACCTCCTCGCGTAGACCGCCGACGCTAGTAAGGCTAATACTAATAATACGACGCTACCTAACGATCTTCTCGCGTATACTACCGAGGCTAACGGCGAGACAGCCGCTACTAACGACACTACCGCTACTAATTTGCTAGGTAACGCTAGCGAGGGTAATAGTAAGGATAGTTCTATAGGTAACGGCGCTCTTAATAACCTCTTAGATATCGACCTTAACGACTATCGCCTAGCTCGCGAGAGCGACGCCTATAACCTTCTTAACGAGCCCGACTCCGACGAGCCTAATATCTTCTTCCCTTTTTAGAGACCGTAACTATAAGAGAGTAATATAATAGTAGAATAGAGAATCGATCGATTCTAAAGCGAGGTAGGATTAGTAATAGAACTTGTCTCTAATAACGAGGATAAGGCGTAGGCTGTATCTTTAATACTAATAGGCAATATAGCAAATAAGACGCTAGTTACTAAGGCGCTAACTCTATCGTTTACGCTAATTAATGCCTATCTATTGTTTGCGCTATTTAACGCTAACGAAGTAACGCTATCTAAGTCTAGTACTAAGAAGAGAAAGAAGAATAAAAGCAAAGCCCGACTTAGCGACAAAGACGAAGGCGATATAACTCCTCGGCTAACTAAGAAGACTAAGAAGGCGACCTCTACTACGCTAAAGGTTATACTACTACTAGCTTAGGCGACGTCGTCGGACAAGAAGAGAGCCCTAGCTAGAACCCTAACAGCTTAGCCTACTAAGGATCGAACTTCGAAGGCGGAGCTAGCTAAGTTATCGCTAACGAAAAAAAAGAAGTATAATAAGATACTTAGAGAGCAGAGAGACATAATACGAGATATCGAGGTTAATATACTCTATCTAGTACTAAAGGAGACGCTTCGTATAGACCTAGTTATATAGAGAAATATAGACGACGACGGCATCGAGCGAGTACCTAAGAAGGTTAAGAATTTAACAAAGAAACTATAGTCCTAGGATAACTAGCTATTATAGGAACTTATCTAGCGATAGTTTATAGTACGTTACGACCCCGAGGCCTAGCAAGTTACGTTTATTAGGCGATAGTACTAGGTAAGAGAAATAGTTACTAACGACGAAGACTCTATAGACCCTATAGACTCTAGAGCGTTATTAGCCTACTTCGAGGTATTCGAAGATAGGGACAACCGCCGTGCGGCTAAGGAGACGGCTAATAATAGGGATAATAACAACCTAAGCCTACCTAAATAGAAGTCTAGAGAGGAAGGCTAGAAGTCTAGAGAGGAAGGTTTATTAGTAATAACGACTAAGGCTACCTAGGCGATAGACGACCTTAGCGCCGAATTCGAAAGCAACTAAGGATAGGTACTCTACTATAATACGGGAGTATAGACCGACCTAACCGACCCGTTTATAGAATAATATACTAACTAATAGATAGCAGCTAAGAGAGAAACGCGACGAGCGCAAGTCTAGGCCTAGTTAGAACGCGAGGAGGCGGTAATAGAGGCTAAGGCTAATAAGAAGCGAGCGGAGTTTGCAGAGAGGAAGGCTAAGGTATTAGTATGCCTTTAAACGAGTAGAAATACGAACAGATATTATACCTAAGTAGTAGACGGCCTACTAGATAATAAGTATCTAGGTAGAGGAAGTTTCTAGCAACGGCACGAGGGCGTGCCTTTTCTTTTGTTTAGGGTAGACTATTACGGAATAAGGAAGTAACGGTCTAGGGGTTAGCTAACTAATAGGGCGACGGCCTACCTTTATAATTAGCCTTCCTCCTCTATATAATAATAATCTATTACAACTTCATAACATCGTCGCTATATCTAATAGTTCCGAAGAGAAAGCTTTGGAGAGACGTGTAGAATGTAACATGAATGTTGGCTGCTGATTTCAGCCCCTTCCTGATTGAGCGCAAGGAGTTTCTGTATGTGGCAGGTGGGCTCTTTCCTACTGTATTCTATCTCGGACAACCACGCGATCGACCCACATCAAACCTTGGAACTCCTTGCTTTTTCGATAAAGACTTCTTTCCGAGAACCGATTGACGCTAAGAAGAAGATGGAATTATACTGCGGAAGGTGGAAGGTGGAAGGTGGAAGGTGGAAGGTGGAAGGTGGAAGGTGGAAGGTGGAAGGTGGAAGGTGGAAGGTGGAAGGTGGAAGGTGGAAGGTGGAAGGTGGAAGGTGGAAGGTGGAAGGTGGAAGGTGGAAGGTGGAAGGTGGAAGGTGGAAAGAAGTCTACAAGAAGAGCCTAAGAAGGAGGTAGCGGTGGAGATGCTGCGTTGTCTTCAGCTGCAGGCAGTATGCACAGCAGGGGCCGATAGTCTATCAATGATCTGGAAGTCGAACTCGTTCTACAACATTTTCCTGCATGGGGTTGTAAAGAAGAAGTCCAGCCGGCAGATTTATTCTGAGCGGTGGTGCTGATAGATCAGTCATTTTCATGTGACAGCGCACAGACTTGCAGCACCACACGAGGTGACAGTCCGATTTTGGAAATCCAGCATGAGCTGCTGAACCCGCTGAGCAGCCAGCTAGCAAGAGCTTGTTGTCGAGCAGGTGACTACGCATATGGGACTCAATGGTGCTCGGCTCTGGTATTGCGTTCAACAGTGCTTACTCGTAGGTTTCGCATAGAAGAAGCCGCTCGCTGCAGTAGACTTCCACACCTATTCAGGTAACTTTTGCCCTCTACTCATCATCAATAACTTTGGCTATTTTCAAGACAAGCACTGTTCATCAGAGGCTCATGCGGCGGCGAGAGAGCTTCAAATCTACAAGCATGTGTGTTGGACAATTCGTGATAGTTCGTGCTTCTCCTAATCATCCAAGCAAAGTGTGAACTTTGAAGTGCGGCCAGGTTGTGCGGGCCAAGCTCGCCGATGCAGATAAGCTTCGAGCATGTTCGACGTTGTGGTGGTGGCTGTCACAATTGTGGCCACTTTGCCATGGCGGGTACGGGCGGCCTTTGAAACGGGTTGAAGAAGCTCTTGCAGTGTAGATGATGTTCTCAGATTGTGATTGGCCGCAGCATCGAAGCTCTCGTCAGGCTGATTTTTGGGGCGATGAGACGCGGCCTCTTGTCCGGTGGCATGAAGCATCCAATCAGCTCGACAGGAGATACTAGCGCTGCACGCATATGATAGCGGGCGGACGGACGCACCGACGGTCGGATTGCAGCAGAAGTTGATGGTCGCGTGGGCAGCAGAGAAGATGCAGAAAGATGAGCGCGGATGCAGGAAAGAAAGGAGGCGAGAAAAATTTTCTGACCAGTCGTCAGTTGTGGTACATGGCTGGCATGAATGGTGTCACAGCAAGGCCGTCCGTCTGCAGGCAGAGATTGCCGCCTTACGCCGTACGTGGCTTGATGCAGCGAGCACACGCAAACGCGACGGCATTTGTTATTGTTTGACCGTCTCTTTGTTACCACGCACTTGCTGGTTGGCGGTCGATTTCTCGCGGTTTGCAGCGCCAGGCTTGTTGCAGATGCAGATGCTGATGCTGGTGTTTTGTGCAGTGGCGGCGCGTCGCAGACGGTGGTGAGTCATTCGAAGCTCGCAAACTTTGACGCGCTCACACCGGTTGCGGAGATAAGCTTCCGGGCGACGAGGGTGATATTCGCGCTCACCATTATCGTGATGTCGTCGACGCAGCAACAGGAACTGTGAGCGCACTCGTCGCGACTCGCATACCGGCCGGCAGCAAGCGATGGTCGCAAAAGTGATGGCGTGCATATGTCATTGCATTCGCCCCCTGCCTCGCGGACGAGAAGAGTAGTGAAAAGTCAAGGAAGTAGCTTCGCGCTAAATCCGGATTGGGCGCTGCTGCTCTCCTGAGGAAGGAGCGGCCGGGCCCGCGCTTGCTGTACTTAAAGACTTGCACGCCCACCTTCCAAAGATTTTCGCGACCTCTGCCAAGACCTGCTCCGAATCCCGCTTTTGCAGCCCGCCAGTCCGCCAGCCAGGTCCCATTCTCGCGCTTCCAGTCCGTAGCAACTATCAGATATCCATCAAGAGAAAGCAACGGTCGCGAGACTGATTTCTTCAGTTACTGCTATTGTCGAGTCACTCATTCTCCGAGACAATACTTCCCTTTTGCGCCCGTGACTGCAACGCGCAAGCACGTGCACCGACTACTTCTCACCTTAACGCCTGCCACAGGAGCTCCCCTCGACAACAACCATCACCACCACTGCGAGGCAGGATCTGCTGGTCGGCACCACCCTCGCCCACACTTGCGACCCTCACCGCCCCGCCCTCACCACCGACAGCGCATCAGCTCAGACACTTTGACTAGTCTGCTCTGGGTCCGAGGCGCCGCTCTTCCACACGGCTGCAAAACCACCCTACCCTCATCATCAACCACCCACGCTCGCACCACACTCGCGTGCGCTGACATCTACCGTCGCGACAGTCGCGCGCTTCATCTGAACGTCCAGAAAGAAAGCGCATCCACTATCGCAGTCATGGAGACCGCAGCGTACATGACCCACCCGAACACGGCGGCAGAGGCGAAGCAGTTTGCCGCACCTGGCTCGCTCTCGTTCCCTGGCGCTGCTGGTCACTTGACACCGCCTTCGTCAGATGCTGGCCAGCCCAGCAAGAACGGCTCGAACGGACAACAGCAAGGAGGCAATGCCGCACAAGGCAATGGGGTGACGCCCGCCACTCCGGCTGCGACTCCAGGCCAGGCGAACACAGGTGTTAGTGGCATCGTTCCAACTCTTCAGAACATAGTAGCGACGGTGAACTTGGACTGCCGACTCGACCTGAAGACCATTGCGCTCCACGCCCGTAACGCCGAGTACAACCCGAAGCGATTTGCGGCCGTGGTGAGTACTGCTTGAAAACGCAACTTCTTCCTCCTTCACGTGCTAACTGTTCCATGGATCATGCGTATTCGTGAACCCAAGACCACTGCACTCATCTTCGCCTCGGGCAAGATGGTCGTGACAGGCGCGAAGTCCGAGGACGACAGCAAGCTTGCCTCGCGCAAGTACGCCCGCATCATCCAAAAGCTGGGCTTCAATGCGTAAGCTTCGCTGCTGTCTTGCTGATGTCGATCCTCGCTAACTTTGGTACAGTAAATTCACGGACTTCAAGATTCAGAATATCGTCGGCTCTTGCGACATCAAGTTCCCAATCCGTCTCGAGGGTCTTGCGAGCAGACATCATATGTTCTCATCGTACGAGCCGGAGCTTTTCCCCGGTCTCATCTATCGTATGATGAAGCCGAAGATCGTACTTCTGATCTTCGTCTCTGGTAAGATAGTCCTCACCGGTGCCAAGGTCCGTGAGGAGATCTACCAGGCCTTTGAGCTCATCTACCCTGTGCTCTCCGACTTCCGCAAGACCTAAAAAACTTCAACAACCAAAGGCATCCTGTACCAGTATTACGGTCTCTTGTAACAACACTACATCATTCAGAGGTTCGATGCCAACCTCGACCAAATCTCGACCGACACTCACGATCACTCTACCACACTGGCCGTCGCCAGCCACCACTCACTGTGGGATCGAAGAGACTCAACCAGATGACATTATTTACGATTTTGCTTTTCTTGCATGGCGAGGTGTTTTACGGCGTTCACTCATGCAACCCCCACACTGGAGCTTTTTAATGGGCTTTCACTACTCCTGAAGTGATGGGTTGCGACTTGAGTTTCATCAACCATTAGACTTTGGGGCGCGAGCGCTGGCAAAAAAGGAACAGCCAGCATTTGCGCGAACAGAGGCTCTATAAGAGAGTCTTACCAAGATTGACGACACAGCAAGGCGGAAATTGGTCAAAAGCTAGATGCGATGCACTGCGACGGCATCGGCAGCGAGCATGCATGCTGGATTGCTGATAATACGCGGAAGCAGAAAGAGTATCTGAGATATGGCTTACAGGTAGTGCACCAATGCCATTCTCGTGCTTAATTGATGTTCGATCCATCATCTTTCTCGTCGTCAGTCGTGTGCTCGTGCCTAGCCATAGTCCTAGCCCTAGCCTTCGCCTTGCTTGATGCGTGTAGCCTTCTTGCCACCCAGGCTTGAAGAGGTCATCACCATCATCGCACTTCACGACCCTCAGCCATCTGGCATCAGATCCATTGTGTCGACAGCAATGTTCTGGAGTCGGAACGAGTGGTATCAAATCGCACGCTAGATCTCCCGCATGCATATCTGCTATGTGAATAATTAATGAGTGTAAGGTAAGGAACCTCGTGCCTTCGAGCAGAGTATCTGAGCAGAGATTTTGAACATCTCACAACTTGAAAGTCAAACAGTATGCTGCTTTCTCTGTCTCTCTTCTCGGAGTTGCTATCCCGTGCATGATGAGGTAGGTAAACACTTACTTATCGACATATGTATGACGAGGGACGAGAAAATCTTGACGATCGAATTTTCAAAGAACGTATTAAAAATATAAAATCTAGCGGAAGAACGGCAACTTCGACCTTATCCTTCCTTCGCCACCTCATGAATCCTATCCAGTCCAGTCCAGTCCAGTCCAGTCCAGCGCCACGCTATGTCTTCAGATCTCATCAAATTCCATTTCTCATTCAATCATGCATGCATGCAAAAAAAGGCCTGGCATGCTTCACTAACACAAGGTAACTACTAGCTCAAACCCTCGGCGAGCCCATCACCCCAACTTCGATCGAATTCTCTTTCACGGTAGCGATATGGCGTGTGCACATCATCTTCGGGACTATCGCGCTCTCGACTCCTTTTGCTGGTTCCCGTATCAGCGCTGCCAGTCACGCTTGCGATGTCTGCTTTGTCGACTTGTCGCACTTTCTCGTTCGTCATTCTTCGTTTGGGCCCGAACCAGCTTTTCCTCTTGACGGCAGTGCTTACGCTATCTCCATCTTGGATATCGGAGAAGGTGACGGATTGAGCGTCGGCTTCTTTGGCGGAAGGAGAGTTTTCTTTTTCTTTTTCTTTTTCCTTTTGCTTTTCCTTTTCCGGCTCGGATATTTCTTCGACGAGCTCTGCATCCCGGATCCATCTCCTTCGCCGAGTCCATTTGCCCCAGTCGTCGATTTTGCTGCCGCCGTGCCACTTGTTGTCGTAATATGTCCAGCCTTCGCGGTCTCCACGCCCTTTGGTACCTGCAGAATCATCTGTCCACGATGGATCGACCCGCCACTCGCTTTCTGGCACCCATCGCCATCGTGTCGATTCGAAATCTGTTTCTGGAAGTGGAAAGTTGTCCTTGTCGGGAACGGTGTTGTTCTGCTCGTCAGTCCAGGCTTGACGCTCGTTCGGCAGGAGGTTGGAGGTATATCCAAGCAAGACCCATCTACGCTGGTTCTCGTAGATAGCAAAGGTGAAGCGCACGCCCGGTCTTTCACCTTTTCTCTGGAGTGCTTTCGCTAATGCTGCCGGTGCCCGAGGTGGCAGCGGTGGAGCAGTCTTACTGCTTGACGAAGGATCTGGAAAGCGAAGACCTGTGATGATGGATGATGACTGGCGTACAATGCGACTGCGCCAGAGAATTGATCGTGAAGCCCGAGCAGGTCGACTATGCCAGGTCATGCCGATCGTGCCTAATACCAGCAGTGCACGCTGAAGTGTGATGATGCGCCATGGAGGTAGCGTTAGGATGATCCAGAAAGGGGTGAGAGCTAGCAATCGCAAGAACATGGAGGTCAGCGCCGGCCTGGTGCTTGCAGACACGGCAGTGGTCTGCGTGCTCAAGAACTCGGTCAGCCGCAAGAAGGGATCCAGCAGGACATCGCAGCGGTGCGTGAAGATCTCTAGCGTATCCAGAATCTCATCCAGACTCTTCCTCCTCTCGGACTCTGAGTCTGCTCGACTGCGCTTCTTCTTCTCGCCGCTCCACGTCGTGCTGGACAGCGGGCTATATCTCCTCCCGTACATGCCTGCCATCAGCACCACCATCAGCACCACCGGCCCCGCATATCGTAACACATCATCAGCGTAGAGTACCGTGAACCAGAAGCCTGCTACGAGCAGAAAGCTCTCCCACGCATCTCCTGTTGTCCATGACAGCAGTCCCGCCAAGTGGCTCAACGGTAATATGAAGGGATGCGAATATGCCAACACTCGTGTGACCTGCGGCGGAGTAGCAGCCAACAAAGGGCTTTTCTGATGTATCAATACCGATGCCTGGTTCCTCTTCCTCGACGTCTGCTGGTTAGGGGAGAAGGCAGCGACGGTGGGCTCGGGCACGGAGTTGTCGCGGGCGCCATCGTATGCGACACGCTCGTCGGCCCGGCGTTCGCTCATCGGGATCGTAAGTGGGACATCTGAAGGCGAAGAAGAGGTCGTCAGCTTTTTGAGCTTCTTCCTCAAGCCCATTGCATGCCATAGTAGTAGCTAGCTACTGATTTGCGAACAACACCTGGCGGGCGGGCTGGCGGTTGCTACTTACCAAAAGCTGCCATCAAACGTTTGCGGGTGGCAGGCAGTCATGGGAGGCAGTGGCGTCGTTCACGTTGTCGCCTGAGCGCGCACAAACAGTGGTTGAGGGGGTCATTTGGTCATTGGCACGCTGTTGCAGTACAGATGCATAGCGAAGGTTTGCGTCTATGAGGCACACCGTCACGAGACTGACATGCAGGGCAGACATGCCGCGGTGACGGCGGGGAGCGGAGACATGTGAAAGGCATCCTGGACAATGACAATGACATCGTTCTGGTACATTCGTGCATATGGCTCGCCGTATTGCTCTTACACCTCACACAATACCTCAATCAAAGCCTCCCACCCCTCCCCAATCCCCTCTCCCTCACAACCCGAAAAGCCTCCTCCATAACCTTCACCTGCCCAGGCAACCTCAACAAACCGCGCACATCCTCCTCCCCAGCCCACACCCACTCCTCATGCTCCTTCGGATCCAACTTGACCACAACCGGCACCTGAACAGTCACAAAAAAGTGAAACTGCACCCATCTCGTCACTTTTCCTGTAGAATCCCTCCCTTCAAACTCATTATCTCCTAATCTACAAACCACACTCTCAAGCACAAGCCCCGTTTCCTCGAAAACCTCTCGAGCAAGTCCTTCTCGTACCGTTTCTCCGGCTTCCATACTTCCGCCTGGAACTTCCCAGTATCCGGGAAATACGTCGGTCGCGGCGCGTTTGAGGATGAGGAGTTTTGATGGGGTTTGGGGGTTGAAGATTGAGCCTCCGGTTACGTAGCGGATGCCTTTGGGTAGGAGGTCGCGTTTTGTGGAGAGGAGTTTTTCTAAAGGGATTGAGGGCTTTGATGTTGAGGAGGAGGACATGGTGGATGGTTGTGAGGTTGGGATTATATTGTGCACTATGATGTATGGATGAAGGGAGGCGAGGAATAGACTAGAGGTGAGCTAGGATTGGTGTCATCCATGCTTGCATGCATTCGGCCGAAACCGAGCTGAGTATATATATCAATGCTGGCATGGATTTGACTGCCTGGTCATTATTTCGCCCCAGTATGCAGCATAGGCTCCCAATATTAAGAAGACTAAGGCAGTGAAGAATTTCATGCTGACTTTCCCGTTCATCGCTGCCTTGGATCCCGTCTCATGCTCTTCTCTCTGTGCATTGACCACCGCACCATTCTGCGTTCGCTTCTTTTTCGACTATTGCAGCCTTCGCAAATCATCGGTGAAGAAACTCCAGCCTAGAAAGACTCCTGAGATGATGACTGCGCCTGCTGTCTATATGAAATACACGATGACAGCGTGATCATAACTATCAATGTCATCATCTTGGATCACACCAGTGATGATACGAATGATGATATTCATGTTATTATTGACCGCGATCTTGACCACGTAAGCAGCTCCGAAAGTATCCTGATACCAAATCGATGTGCGAATGCCGTCAATGATAGCCGTAGGTCCTAAAGTGTAGGCGACAGCATAGATTCCGAATGCAGCGAGTAACACGGCTAGGAAGTAGCCTGTTCCGCATTTCACGTGTATAGGTACATGTACTGAACGGCCGCCATCGCTTCGTGCTAATCGTGCTGATCGCGCATCACCAGAAGCAGGAATGGCTTGTACAAGTGCAGATCTTATCAGATGGCCGTGATCATTGATTGCCAATTAAGTAGGTCGTGGCCGCGTCACAAAAATGCGTTCATTAGTTGAGCTTCGAGGCTTCGAAAACATTTCGTGCGAAGCGGAATCAAATGTGATATTCTCAATCGCCACCCCTGTCGCGGGTCGGTAGCAAGTCGTAAGCAGTGGCGTCGTGAATGGATCCGAAGATTTCGAGACGCGACCT